>NC_086453.1:50066781-50387614 GCF_028390025.1 Pseudophryne corroboree | reverse complement strand
CGATGTACTCTCTACTGGTTAGGCAAACCAATATGGTAGCTGGACACACCCCCTATGAAGATCAGCCACACCCCTAAACATGGGCCCCTACCACTGCATTCCCCCAGTGGGCCCTTCATGCAGGGCCGCCATCAAGGGGGGATGGCGGGTACTCCAGTCCCGGGCCCGGGGTGAGATGGGGCCCGGGTGGTTGTTTGGTGGATCATGGAGCCAGGTCAGCTGCCTGCCTGCGCATCGGCAGGCAGCCACGGAAGAACAGAGGCAGAGGCTGAGCTGCGGCCAGCGGTCATATTCTTCATACAGAGCCGGCCGTGAGCTCACGGACCAGCAGCCAATCAGGAGCTGCCGAATGGTAGCTCTTGATTCGCTGCCGGTCCGTGAGCTCCTATTGGCTCACGGCCGGCTCTGTATGAAGAATATGACCGCGGCTCCCTCTTCGTGGCTGCCTGCATGAAGACTATGACCGCGGCTCTCTCTCCGTGGCTGCCTGCCGATGCGAAGGCAGGCAGCTGACCTAGTCCCTGGGCCCTGATCCACACTACAAGCACCCAGACCCCCTCAAAAGGTAGTTTGGGGAATGCAGGGAAGGGGGGGGGGATCGGACGGTGGGGGGGGGGTCAGATGATGGGGGGTGGGCCTGCCTTGTGAGGGTCAGTCCCGGGCCCCATCATTTCTGATGGCAGCCCTGCCTTCATGCCCCAGTCCAACACTGCTGATGACTTTTCCTAGTCGAATGGTGATTGTAGCACAGCTTGGCACAAAGATTTACCAGCACCTAAAATGGAGATGTCGCAAATCTGCTGGACATTCTAGCTGGGGCATGATGTGCTGAAATGGATGTAGAGTTTATGCCTTGTCTGAATTCAGTCCAGAGATTAGCAAGTGGAAGGCAAACCTGTTTTGTACCTACACGTACGCCTGACATATCAGGGCACACATCAGAACAGTGGTTGGGTGCAGCCAACGCACAATCCAAGTCGAAATGTGGACTGGTGCGGAAAGAATCATTAGACGTCCTGTGTTTCTGTGCGAGCACAGCTGCTGCCATTTACCCTGCAGTAGATGTCATTTTGCATGCTAACAGGCGTGATGACATAATTAGCGCACGATCCCACCATTAATCTTCCAGCGCACCTGCAACATGCTTAGCGAATTACCTGGATATCATTTCCAGTATTTATTCAATACGATGTCCCTTTAAAGCAAATATTTAGTGACGTGTGTTTTTATGCAAGTGCTATGCAAATCGCTGATGTCTATTTCCAGTGAGTGATACAGGTAGCGGCTTCTCTGTTTTCTCCTCCCTACAGTGAATAGGAGCCTGGGGGACTTTTCACAGTCTTTAGCTAATCTCTCCATCTGATTAGAAGGGATGTAAGCGCATTGTTTTCTCTGGTCCTTTATTTGCACAGTAAATCTCAACACAGCACCAGTCATAAAGGCTGAAAATATCTGACAGAAGAGAGTTTACAAAAGAAAATTCTAAACATAAATGTGACATAGAACATTTTGATGTTTCAGGCCCCGTTAGCATTATAGGGTATTAACTCCTCCACAGCCGAAGGCTTTGTGCTTTACTCCATGTAAGACCTTCGAAAGAACTAGTCACATTTATGACACATTAAACATGTTGGATCACAGTCAGAGGGGTCATTATGAAATCACATAATAACATTTCAGTTAGATTCCATGGTATGAAACATCAGTTTATATATACCCAAAATCAGAGAATGACAATCTGCAATTGGGAAGTGGGCAGATGTGTGTGTTACACCCCCGTGCCAATGGATTTATCAGAACTGCTAGGAAACTGAAAACCTGGTTCTGATAGGTGCAAGTAAGTGGCTGTGCAATATTGTACAACTAGTATCCTAAGGCTGGAGGAAGTGTTTATAGGAAATAGATGCCACTAGCCAGCATCTGCGATCCGAGTGCTGCATCCAAAGATGCATTATTGGATCACCATCAAGACCATCGGTTGTGATGGTCAGAGCCCTTGGCCTAAGCTTACGCAGACTGGCCATCAGAACCCCTCTGCTGAGTCCAGGAAGTCTGCATTATATGATGCAGACCCACGGTTCAGCAAGCCTACAAAACACCGCACCCCCCATTTTGTATAAACGCCCTAACGTCTGATTCGTGCCACCCCTTTACAAGCAAATCACCAACTCAACAACTATAATAAAATAAAGACACAAAGGTATATATATATATATATATATATAGGGAAAGGGATGGTCAGCTTTATCTTAAATTGAACCTATTTAAAACCTTAACCAACTAATTACTTGAAAGTACTAAAGATAAAGCTACAAATAGGAGGAAAAGACAAATAAAGTATGGCGGCTTAGAAAGAGCGGCCCCACAAAGCAATATCGCCGTCTGCATCCTTTCCACAAACTGAAATAGATGGGAGGCCATATGCCGATCCATCTCTACATTCAAGGTATCCACCTTATACTCCTATAACACAAACAAAAAAGGCCCACCTGGATGAGTGGTGCTGCTGACTCCAGTAGCGTAGAATCAGGCTAACTCTGTGCATTGAAGGAGAGAGCACCTCAAGTTAGCAAGGCAGATAGCGACTGCTCCCACTCTATCCCACCTAACAATAAACCTGACACCATAATAGAAGAAAGAAAACATGTATTAGGGAGGGAGGGCCGGAACTTCCAAGCAGGGGAAAAGGCACCTTGAAATGGCCGTAGCCACACAACCCACAAAATGTTCCCTGCAACCCCACCCCTAACTAAAGTCTATAAGCTAACCTGACCTATCCCCCTCCTACCAGACAGCCGCCAAGCACCTATTAGCCCTCTCATCCTCGGGGTTTACCTTCCTAAATGCGTATAAAATGCATACGGTCAGCAGAATGATCCCAGCAGCTGTCCCCGGGCTTCAGCCCATGCCGTGGTTGCCCTGGTGTCTGTGCTGACTAGTGGGGGGATTAAAGCTTTGGCCAGGGTGACTCCAACAAGTGTGTCCCCTGGCTGTGGCACTAAATGCTTTGCACCACTTTACACATAGTTGTCTACCCTCCATACAGGAGACTCCCTGAAATAGCAGCAATCTCCCTTACTCCCTGAATAGACCAGAAATCTCCCTGATTGCACCTTACCCCCATTATGTAGCTGTTACATTCTTTGGGGAAAAAGAAATCATAGATACATACATATATTCAAATGGGCTCATCAGCACCATTCCCCTGCATTGGTTATAAGGCACAATGATCCCTATGGCTACATGCGTTTTAAATAAGGTTTCTTGCGACCACTTACAGTATATGGAACCAGTATACAGTCACAAACAAAATCTGCAAAATATCAGTGTCTTTTCTTCAACAAAAAGATCTTAATAACTTCGGGGCTCATTTACATTTGGATGTAAGTCCAGTGGCAACGCAGGATTTCTCAAGGGGGGTTCCAAATGCAGTCCACAATCTCCCACTCTGTAGAACATTAGAGCAAGTGTGGGAGTCTGGGGGAGCGGTAGAAGAACCTAATAATTACCCTGGACATTAATGGTCTTTTTATACACTGGATATGGTATGGAATACAGTATCAATATTTAATACTGTAGATGGTCTATAGTATAAGATGTATCAAACATTTAAATAATATAAAATAAGTGGTCAGGAAAAGATTAAACATCCCGTAATAAATAAATACACAGATATAATAGAACCAGTACTGCACTTTCTAAGCACACATTCTCCCACCTCATGGTAAGGCTCCTGTCTCTTCTTCCTGGTAGCTACTCTCTGGTCCAGTGCACTGATTGAGGAGTCAGATTCACACACACAGCAAACTCCGTAGAAGAAGCTGCTACCGCTGGGCTGGCGCAGCAACTCTGCTCTGTCCCTTACACTGCATGATGTTTCTGCAGCACTAGTAATCTAATCATATTATATACCATTGCTATTGTTGCCATAATTTGAGGCATTTGCCAATTGGAGGGGGGTTTCCAGGCAACCAGAAACCCCCCCTGCGTTTGCCTATGAAGTCATTTTCATGGCACGCCTCTCAGATGTAGCAGTACACGTCAGCGCTGATAGATGTTACTTTCACAATCTCCCTGAAATGCTTTTTCAAAAGTAGGCAAGTTTGTTTTACGTCCTGCTTTGCTTTTGTGCAAGTGGACAATTTCTGGGAAGGATCCTTTGAATCCCTCTCTCTGAAAAAATCTGCAAAAGATAGACGATACTGTAGATCAGTATGGGCTAACATCATCTTCAGATGGCATTAGCTGCCAGGGGCCAAGCTTTAGAATGCTGTACATTTTGAAGCTTGGTAAACCTGACAGCTTATTGGACACCATAAAACCTATGGGGGGCTTCTATTGCAGTAAAAAATGAATGCACTTTACATCCTGGGAATCCTCAATATTTGCAGGTACTCCTCAAAAATGGGTGTTTTAGGGGATATCCCATAAATATTCTTTAATAAATATGCCTTTAGTGTGCTAATGCTTTTAAAAAGTAAATAGTTTACAAGCTTGCAAGTTAGATATTATATCGGGTCTCTGGGGCACCGGAATTCAATGGAGAAATAACCACTCCCCCAAAATGCATGCCTTGCCCCCTCAAATTATGCAAGGGGCCCCCCGACAGGGCATAACAATGCCCACTCACATGGTCATGTCCCCTAGCATTGGGGCCCCACACAGTTCTTGACTATTGGCGCATCTACAATAGTGTGCAGGGTCCAGGGAATCCTGCACCGCACACACCCTGCACCCATATAATTATACTTACCTCTCCCTGCATTGGCATTGCTGCAGCAGTAGAAATCACAGGGAAAATGGTGCGACGCCCATTTTCCCCGGAGATTTGTGCATGCACAGTACAGAAGTCACCAGGAACATGACCAGTAAACTCTGGCACAACGCCGGAGTCTACTGCTCCGCCAGATCGGAGAGGGCCCACATGCAGTCTACACATGGGCCCCTTGTTCTTGATGCACCTGCATATGCTGTGGCGGCTAGCTGGATTGCATGTCAAGATCTGCATATGTGGGGAGATATTATAATGCTATTTTTTGCATTCAACTTTTTCAGTTGCAGATTACGTTCATGTAATGGCCCAATCGGTATCACCCCAGCACCACGGCATCTAGGTACATTGAATTTCATTTTGCTTTACAGAATTTCCCATTGCATCATATGCCAACAAGTAATTTTTCTCTTTCTGGAAAAATACATTTTATTAAATTGAGCTAATAATACCTTAACATTATTGCTTTAAAAAAAAAATCACATTACTTGAATGTCTAGAGACAAGCAAAACATTTCCACTGCGCTAAAAGAATAGAATCAGCTAAGATCCGACTCCTGCTTGATCTAAACATGTTTCAATCTTGTGTTTCACGCACTCTCTGTCTACTCATCTCAGTGGTGGCTCAACGGATGAAGTCAAGTTGTCATTCTGTTTTCTGATTGATATTTTTTCCGCAGCATGTGTTTCCTATATCATAAATACAGGGCTTTTGTTGACAGTTAGGATCCTTCTGTATCTCTCATATCTGTGGGCTAGATCAGAGGTGCTATTCTGCAGTCCTTGAAGGGTTCTAGTAGATGCTTAATAATACTATCTATACCTTCTCATTTCTTTTCAGCATTCCGCTCTGTGACTCATCTACGCTGAGATACAGGTTTTGTGGCTAATGCAGAGATGGCAGCAAATGACTGTAATATATGATTGAATAAGTTGTACCCAAAAATAACGTATGTGATGTGTTCCAGTCACCAGCATCCTGGGCCTACATTACTAGATGGACCCGATAGCACGCAGCGGCTGTGCTAAAATATGTAAATTCTGCCTCCTGTGATCTGCTGCTGTATCGGAAGGTGCAGCATCTGATCATCTGCGTGAACATCGGCCACCATCTGCGTGAACATCGGACACCAGCCATCAGGTTACTCAGGATGATCTGGGAAGTCGCGGACACTGAAAACAGGTCCTCACAAAAATGGGGTCAATGGCATATTGCGGCAAAGGAAAATATTACTAATTCTCTCCACGATAGGGGCCATATGTTCACCCAAGTGTGGGCTCTGTGGCTGTCACCCTTAACCACTCTTCCTAGCTCTATAACCTTTGATAGGTATTCTTCTTTGTCCCATCTGATGCTCCTCAAGATGTACTGTCTTCTCACGTAGTTCTGCCCCCCCCCAGACACCCCCAATCGCCCTTGACTAACGCCCCGAACCACAGAAACACACTATATTATTTTCTTTTGGGTCCATTTACTTGTTCTGATTCTTACTATATTTGTTACATTTGTTGGCTCGTTGATGATGCTATCTTCATTCAGAAGTACGCTATATGTACAGTCTGTCTACTCTCATGAGCTCTTTAAATAAAGAATTTACAAAAAAATAGCAACAATACAGGGCCAACATGCCCGTTTTCAAGAACGCTTCGTGAAGCTGCCCAATTCACGCCTCCAAAATGTCCGCTTATGTGTCACTATGGCCATTGTCAAAAGTGATTGGTGATGTGTGTACACATCGTGTTTAAATACATCTCTGATTCCTGCCCAGTGTCCGAGTCTGGATTATACCAGGATCATGTCACAGCCATCTTCTAAACCATTTCATATTCCAAAAACACATTCGTTATTAAACATTGAAACCTCTATAACACAGCAGACACATGTACGAAATAAATAAAATATGTTTGCTTAAACTCACAAAGATCCAGCGATAATGAAATTGCCTTTCAGCGGAGAACTTGCAAACGGCCAATCACAAGCATTTCACTAGTGCCAGCGGCCTGCACCTGACCACCCACAAATTATATGGCTGTCCCTAGCGCATAGGCATCTTTTTCCTAATCTGTGTATATTTATAAATACGCAATCGCACCCTTATTTTACAGATGCAAACAGGAGCAAAGTCAAGGACAGCTGTATGGGCACATATGCGTGTGCCACTCTTCTGCTGAATTCTTCCAAGATAATGTAGCGCAAACTTGCGCAGTAGTGACTCTGCGTCCAGAGCTTTGTAAGTACACAGTTTGGAAGTATCGCTTGGTCCTGGTATTAAGAGTCCACACATTAACGGGATGAGCAGTATTCCAGCCTACGTATGTTGCAAAATTGTCTGCAACTTGTGCTTGCCTGCACCTGGATTGTTGGATGGGGAAGGATGGGAGTGGTGGTTAACATTGTCCGAGTACTGTAAGGACATGATCATTGACGTAAACCAGTCGCATATGCTGCCAGTGCGGAGGTGGCAGCTTCTAGTGATGTATACAGCGCTGTACGCTACAAGTCTCAAACTCTAGGTAATTACACTTACAAGTTATAATTATTCTTAAAATCATTAATTAAACATTATAACTATATGCCCCAGTGTATTGCTTTGCCAGGGTCTACAACGCTGTTCAGACAGCCCTGGCGCCTAGTACAACTTTTAGCAGAGCTACAACAGCACAGTTTACCTCTCTGGCTTATTCCGTTGAATTCTGTCCCCAGAGGTGCACGCTCAGACGGAGCGGACTTGGGAAAATATGCTAATAGCTCAGTTGGTGCCTTGTGTACCGAGACGCCCACTGCCAGCATCTCAGATCTGCCGCTCCTGTACAAAAGATGCAGTATCAGAAACATCGGTCACATCATCGAACTTCTGGGCATCCCTATCAATATCATGTCTCAGAATGTCCGTCTCAACTAATTCACATGGGCCAGTCCACGTGCACGGACAAATTCGTAGTGGATGACTAGGACACACCCCAAAACACCTGCAATTTTGCAGCCAGAAATGATCTTCCTCAAACAGCCACTGCCTATCACTCACAGTGCGGCTGCGACACATGCGCAGTGTCAAAAAAGGTCGTACCACATCCACATTATGTCCACCTCTCAATCAGGCCCTAAGTCACCAGCGCCATACGTCGGTTATTGTAACCAAGGGCAAACACAGGATTTCTGGAGTGGGTTTTACAAATGTAAATAATCTCCTGATCTTCGGAAAACTGGATCAAGCGCAGGAGCCGGGCCGAGCGGTAGAAGAATCTAGTGTATGGAATACAGTATTAATACTGTAATTAGCACTACATGGTATAGATGGCATAGGCCAATGTTTACCAACCTCAGTCCTCAAGGCACACTAACAGTCCAGGATATTTAGCTTTTATTAACATAAGCGTCAGAAAGAGGTTAAACGTCCATAATAAATATATAAACATAACTGAACCAGTAGGAGACAGAATTGCACTTTCTAAGTCCACATTCTCCCACCTCATGGTAAGGCGCCTGTCTCTTCTTCCTGGCAGTTACTGTCTCGTCCTGTGCACTGACTGACCACTGAGATCCACACACAGCAAACTTGGTACAAGAAACTGTTATACTGGGCATGTGCAGCAGCTCCTTTGTCCCTTAAACTGCATGTTGTGACTGTAGCTGTAGTAATCGTATTATGGGCCCAATTCAGAGCTGATCGTAGATGTGCGAAAAAAAATGCCCATCTACGATCAAAATCTCTGACATGCGCGGGGTGGGGGGTGGGGGGGAGGCCGCCCAGCACAGGGCTAGTTTGCCCCGCATACCAGGCCCTACACCCCCACAGAGGTGCAAAAGCATCGCACAGCGGCAATGCTTTCGCACCTGGCGAGTAGCTCCCTGCCTACGCAGCCTAGGTCGCAGCAGCTGCGCGTGACGTCACGCAGCCGCTGCGACCCGCCCCAGCACTGGTCCGGACCACGCCCCTTAAATGAAGCATCGATGCCCACAAAACGCGGCGTCAACGCCCCATTCCCGCCCCCTTCAGATCTTAAACAGCGTTCTGTAGATGTCACGCAGCCGCCGTGATCCGCCCCAGCAAATGGTGTTGACCACGCCCCTTAAATGGAGCGTCAACGCCCACAAAATGCGGCGTCAATACCCTGTCCCCACCCCCTCCATGTCTTAAACTGCGTTCTGCAGAGAACGCAGTTTAGGACCTTGCACATGCGCGTACCGGCGTACGCATATGCGCAGATGAACAAAAATTGCTACCTAGCGATTTTTGTTCATCAGCGACGGGGTCTGAATTAGACCCTATACTATATCTAGCTATCGTGCTCATAATTTGAAGCACTGGCTAAGAGGAGGGGCGTTTCTGGGCAACTGCGTTTTCATATGGTAACCTGCAATGATGAAACAGTTCCTCTCAATCTATTCAGTTTACAGCAATGGCGTTTGTGCACATTTTGATTCATTATAACATGGGGGCAAATGTTTCTGCGATCGATGGATCTTGTTACTATTTAAGTCTGTTGTGCATAGGGACTCAGATCATTTTCAGTTCTGCTGTAGGGAACCTCTGAAATAAACCTTTCACTGAACTGTTATAAATAATATGTTTTTATTTTGTCTTATGGTTTTGTCATTATTTACTAATTTTTCTTTTTCTTTTTTTGCAATAGCAAATCATCTCAAATGAAAACACAGGGTGATAAAACAGTATACAGGGCACAAAGGTAGAAAGAAGAAAATATACAGAGGGCCTGATTGAGAAATGTATGTGCAGGACAGACTCGCGCATTCTGTGCATGTTCCGTACAAGTCCTGCGTAATTGCGCACACTTACCCCTAAGCTGCAGCCAGCTTGACAGGCTGCCGACATTTGGGGCAGGTAGGAGGAGCTGGCCAGCATTCCCGAAAACAAGGCATGTTGCTCGCTTTTTTGGGGAGTGCTGAAGCCAGGGTCTGTGCCTTACATTTTCTCAGATGACCGATGTTGCCAACATTGTGATCGATGGTCACAATGGTGAACCAATGCTGCAACTTTGCACACAGCACTCGGATCACAGATGATGGCTGGTGGCGTCTTTTTCCTACAGATGCCTCCTGCGGCATTACCAGTTTTAAAAATCGTGTTCTGCGTCCAAAGACAACGCAGCAATGTGTTCTGCATCCATCTCTCAATCAGGGCCCAGAGGCAACTGTCTTTCAAAAATACTGACCTAGCTGGCAGGGTTTAGGGATCTATGTACTAAGCCCTGGAGAGTGATATAGGAAAGAGAGATAAAGTACCAGCCAATCAGCTCCTACCTGCCATGTTACAGGCTGTGTTGATTGGTACTTTGGGGTATATGTGCTTAGCCTTGGAGAGAGATAAAGCGTATGGAGATAAAGTGACAACCAACCAGCTCCTATCATTTTTCAAACACAGCCTGTAACATGGCAGCTAGGAGCTGATTGGCTGGGACTTTATCTCTTTCCAATGCTTAGTATCTAGACCCCTTTATTTTTAACTGACATCTTAATAAAACTAATAGGTACTAGGTAGGAGGTGATTTCTGTAAACCAGAGCCCTGTAGCTTTACCAGTTTCTATAAAAAAGAATAATAACGTATTGGTGTATTGATCTTAATAATGGAAGAATGAGATTCAACAGTGTTATAAGATAGAAACAGACAGACCTAGTTGGACAGGCAGGGTCAGTACTGGTCCTTCGCCCATTTATAGAATGCCTTCTACTGGCTCAGTGGCTCAGTGACCACCTTAGTCTGTCTCACGCTCCTATTGGGTGAAGCCTTGTACTTTTCACAGTTCTTTAGCCAATAAAGCTTTTCGTATCAGAAAAACATTTGAGTGATATGGCAAACCTTGAGGTCTTAAGGGCCCCATACACTAGAACGATAATGCCCGATTTCATCCGATTTCGGCCATTCGGGCCGATATATCGGATGAAATTGGGCATTACGGATGTGTTTACATCCGATGCGATGCGCATTCCCATGAGCATCAGATCGGATCCCCTAGATCAGGCTTTTTCAACCAGTGTGCCGTGGCACACTAGTGTGCCGCGACCAGGTGTGCCGCAGAGCCAGAGCAGCTTCCTGCACCTTCAGAGTGAACTGTTGGCTCGGGTTCTTCTTAGAGGATCAGTAATGCTCCGGCTGTGATCTATGCCTTGATGATGCGGCAGTGTGATATCATAGGTCATGGCCGCCGCGTCTCACCACCCAGTCAGCTCACCCGCCTGTATACACATCTTCCAGTTCCTGCCCGCATCCACAGCTTTCCTTGCCCACCCACATCCACACCTGCCCGACCGCCCGCTGCTCAGTATTCGCAGCACTCCACTTTGAACAACCCCCGCCACTGAGGGACAGCGAGGAGGACAGCTGACCAGTAGGGGCTAATATTTGTTATGTTATTTCTCCTGTGGGGAGCAATAGGATTTATGTATTTATTTTATGGGGGGAACAATGTGAATAATTCATGTGGGGAGCAATAGGATTTATGTGGGAAGAAATGTGATTGATTTATGTGTGAGCAACATGATTTATGTGGGGAGCAATGTGATTGTTTTTCCTGTGTAGGCCAATGTATGTGTGGATTCTTATTTTACTGAGAGGGCCAATGTGTGTTTTTTGTTTTTTTCTGTGGCGAACTGATGGTGTGCCTTGGCAATGCTAAAATATTATTCGGTGTGCCGCGAGTAAAAAAAGGTTGAAAATCACTGCCCTAGATTGAACGTGCTGCAATCGTGATATGTCGGACCCCGCAGGCATGGCTGGGATCGCACAAGATACATCATATGCAAAAGGACAGCATATGATGTATCTTATGCGATCCTGCCCTTGGGAAGCTGCCGGGGTGATTGCCTGCGACATGAGGATCCGACATGTCGCAGTAGTGTATGAGGCCCTTAAGACACGGAACCACCACATTGTAGTTGACTAAGCGGTGTGTCTATTCGTTTCATACCTGATGCAATGATACTGTGCCGCCTCATTTGCCCCTGGCCTGCTTACTATATCCAGAAATGGACAACTTGTTCTCCATTTACATGACGTCCTTACAGATGTCTTCCGTAATAGGTGACACGAGCCCATTCCTGGTGACAATCAACCGCACATTCCCAAAGACACAGAATTCTTATTTGTAGGTAAATAAATCAGGCCGCCATGTCACCGGCAGTGTGGGGAACAGATTGAGTTTTCGGTGACTTAGCACGGTTTGTATTTCCAAACTAGAAAACCTTTTCCTTGTATATTAGTAATGTCGCAATTCATTTGTGCCTAATACATCACATCTCTTGCCCTGTTTTAACAGTTGAGTCCACAGCTCTCTCCGGCTGTGTGTTTCTCATCCAATGCACCTTCCGTATTCTCATTTTGCTGCCCTTGAAATAAGTCGGAGAATTCTCACCTCCGGTCAGTGTGTGGAGTATCCACTCTAGCAAATTAGTTTTTTGCAGGCAGCCAACTCTGGCAGTACTACAGCCCCCTAAGGTATCACAATAAACCCCAGCTCAGATGTGATGTTATTATGAAAATTCTGCACATTATGTCTTTTATCTCTGTGCCATAATAACCTATTACTTTTTATTTCCCCTGCTCTGTCATTTTTTGCTTTTATTTCCAACCGCCAGTGCCTGGGACCGGGTGTTATGGGTCTGTAGGGAAGGGTTGTTGTAGGGTCCGGAGAAAAATAGAAATTGGTATCAATAACATATATTCACAGACAGGGATTTGCTGTATTGTAAACACTCGTTATCAATCGTGTAACTATGCTCTGCAGCTGGCCAATATAATAGGACTAGCGCATAAAAGAGAGAAGCGTTGTATCCCGCGGGTGCTTGTTTATTCCACAGGAGCAGAAAATGTTATTCCATGTTCAAATAATCAACTGACGGGCTGATTATTATCAGTTATTATTTTTATTTATAAGGCGCCACAAAGTGTTCGCAGTGCCGTACATAGGGGGATGACAGTATAGGTGTACAAAAAACAGAATAACTGATACAGAATTATACTATAAAGAAACAGCTACAAAGTAAAAGTGCATAACAAATCATGCAAGTTACGTAATACACAAGGCATATTTTTGACATAGACATTGAAAAGTAGGATCCTCACTACTACTCAATATAGAGGTATAGTTTGCGAACTTCAAGAAGAAAATCCAGTATCCCCTCAGAGTATTACTCTGGGCAAGGGTGTAGCCGTAGCTACCATAGGTGCAGGGAGTGCAGCTGCTATGGGGCCCACAGCTGAGAGGAGCCACCTTCCCTGTCACAGTTACATGTGTTATATACAAGGGTGTAGCTACCATAGGTGCAGGGAGTGCAGCTGCTATGGGGCCCAGAGCTGAGAGGGGCCTCCTTCCCTGTCACAGTTACATGTGTTATATACAAGGGCATAGCTGCCATAGGTGCAGGGAGTGCAGCTGCTATGGGGCCCAGAGCTGAGAGGGGCCTCCTTCCCTGTCACAGTTACATGTGTTATATATACAAGGGTATAGCTACCATAGGTGCAGGGAGTGCAGCTGCTATGGGGCCCAGAGCTGAGAGGGGTCACCTTCCCTGTCACAGTTACATGTGTTATATACAAGGGTATAGATACCATAGGTGCAGGGAGTGCAGCTGCTATGGGGCCCAGAGCTGAGAGGAGCCACCTTCCCTGTCACAGTTACATGTGTTATATACAGGGGCATAGCTGCCATAGGAGCAGGAAGTGCAGCTGCTATGTGGCCAAGAGCTGAGAGGGGCCACCTTACATGTCACAGTTATGTGTGTTATATACAAGGGTGTAGCTCCCATAGGTGCAGGGAGAGCAGCTGCTATGGGACCCAGAGCTGAGAGGGGCCACCTTTCCTGGCACAGTTACATGTGTTGTATACAAGGGTGTAGCTCCCATAGGTGCAGGGAGTGCAGCTGCTATGGAGCCCAGAGCTGAGAGGGGCCACCTTTCCTGTCACAGTTACATGTGTTATATACAAGGGCATAGCTACCATAGGTGCAGGGAGTACAGCTACTATGGGACCCGGAGCTGAGAGGGGCCACCTTTCCTGTCACAGTTACATGTGTTATATATATTTTTCACCATTGAGTGGTCCATAGGGGCCCTTACAAACTTTTGCCCTGGGGCATGCAATATATCTAGTAATGCCCCTGGACCTGCTCATTGTAATGCCTCATAAAATGAACTGGAGGGCATTATAATGATGAACTGGGGCACTTTAATGTGGCACAATATGAAGTGGAGGCACTATAGTGTGGGATAATATGAACTGGGGAACTGTAATGTGGCATAATATGAATTGGGGACACTGAGGGGTACATTTACTAAAGCTTCTAAAAGTGAAAAGAGGTGATGTTGCCCATAGCGACCAATCAGATTCTGTCTACCATTTTCTAGGATGGAATAAATAGAGAAATAATAGACAGAATGTGATTCGTTACTATGGGCAACATCACCTCTTTTCACTCTTAGAAGCTTTACTAATGTACCCCTGAATGTCATACTGTGAATTGGGGGTACTGTGATGTATAAAGTGCATTAGCAGTCTAACAATGTGACATCATGTGAACTAGGGCACTATCATGGTGCATAAAATAAACAACTGCTGCAGAGAAGTTGGGGAGAAGGGCCCCTTCAAAATGTTGCTATGGGGCCAACAAAGTTCTAGCTATGCCCCTGACTCTCGGTCTATCTATCTATCTATCTATCTATCTATCTATCTATCTATCTATCTATCTATCTATCTATCTATCTATCTACCTTTTTATGATAATAATTGCCTGTCTTTGTTAGAGATGATCGGTTCGGATTTACTTGGTTATCTTTTCTCTGACGTCCTAGTGGATGCTGGGAACTCCGAAAGGACCAGGGGGGAATAGCGGCTCCGCAGGAGACTGGGCACAAAAGTAAAAGCTTTAGGACTAGCTGGTGTGCACTGGCTCCTCCCCCTATGACCCTCCTCCAAGCCTCAGTTAGATTTTTGTGCCCGAACGAGAAGGGTGCAATCTAGGTGGCTCTCCTGAGCTGCTTAGAGTAAAAGTTTAAATTAGGTTTTTTATTTTCAGTGAGTCCTGCTGGCAACAGGCTCACTGCATCGAGGGACTAAGGGGAGAAGAAGCGTGCAGAGTGGATTGGGCTTCTTAGGCTACTGGACATTAGCTCCAGAGGGACGATCACAGGCCCAGCCATGGATGGGTCCCAGAGCCGCGCCGCCGTCCCCCTTACAGAGCCAGAAGAGCAGAAGAGGTCCGGAAAATCGGCGGCAGAAGACGTCCTGTCTTCAATAAGGTAGCGCACAGCACCGCAGCTGTGCGCCATTTCTCTCAGCACACTTCACACTCCGGTCACTGAGGGTGCAGGGCGCTGGGGGGGGGCGTCCTGAGCAGCAATAAAAATACCTTAGATGGCAAAAAATACATCACATATAGCTCCTGGGCTATATGGATGCATTTAACCCCTGCCAGTTTTTCCTTAAAAAAGCGGGAGAAAGGCCGCCAAGAAGGGGGCGGAGCCTATCTCCTCAGCACACTGGCGCCATTTTCCCTCACAGCTCCGTTGGAGGGAAGCTCCCTGACTCTCCCCTGCAGTCCTGCACTACAGAAACAGGGTAAAACAAGAGAGGGGGGGCACTAATTTGGCAGATAAATCAATACAGCAGCTATATAAGGGAAAAACACTTATATAAGGTTATCCCTGTATATATATATAGCGCTCTGGTGTGTGCTGGCAAACTCTCCCTCTGTCTCCCCAAAGGGCTAGTGGGGTCCTGTCCTCTATCAGAGCATTCCCTGTGTGTGTGCTGTGTGTCGGTACGTTGTGTCGACATGTATGAGGAGGAAAATGGTATGGAGGCGGAGCAATTGCCTGTAATAGTGATGTCACCCCCTAGGGAGTCGACACCTGACTGGATGGTCTTATGGAAGGAATTACGTGATAGCGTCAGCACTTTACAAAAGACTGTTGACGACATGAGACAGCCGGCAAATCAGTTATTACCTGTACAGGCGTCTCAAACACCGTCGGGGGCTCTAAAGCGCCCGTTACCTCAGATGGTCGACACAGACCCAGACACGGACACTGACTCCAGTGTCGACGGTGAGGAAACAAACGTATTTTCCAGTAGGGCCACACGTTACATGATCACGGCAATGAAGGAGGTTTTGAACATTTCTGATACTACAAGTACCACAAAAAAGGGTATTATGTGGGGTGTGAAAAAACTACCCGTAGTTTTTCCTGAATCAGATGAATTAAATGAGGTGTGTGATGAAGCGTGGGTTTCCCCCGATAAAAAAACTGCTAATTTCTAAAAAATTATTGGCATTATACCTAGAGATGTGCACTTGAAATTTTTCGGGTTTTGTGTTTTGGTTTTGGGTTCGGTTCCGCGGCCGTGTTTTGGGTTCGACCGCGTTTTGGCAAAACCTCACCGAATTTTTTTTGTCGGATTCGGGTGTGTTTTGGATTCGGGTGTTTTTTTCAAAAAACACTAAAAAAACAGCTTAAATCATAGAATTTGGGGGTCATTTTGATCCCAAAGTATTATTAACCTCAAAAACCATAATTTCCACTCATTTTCAGTCTATTCTGAACACCTCACACCTCACAATATTATTTTTAGTCCTAAAATTTGCACCGAGGTCGCTGGATGACTAAGCTAAGCGTCCCTAGTGGCCGACACAAACACCTGGCCCATCTAGGAGTGGCACTGCAGTGTCACGCAGGATGGCCCTTCCAAAAAACACTCCCCAAACAGCACATGATGCAAAGAAGAAAAAAAGAGGCGCAATGAGGTAGCTGTGTGAGTAAGCTAAGCAACCCTAGTGGCCGACACAAACACCTGGCCCATCTAGGAGTGGCACTGCAGTGTCACGCAGGATGGCCCTTCCAAAAAACACCCCCCAAACAGCACATGACGCAAAGAAGAAAAAAAGAGGCGCAATGAGGTAGCTGTGTGAGTAAGATAAGCGACCCTAGTGGCCGACACAAACACCTGGCCCATCTAGGAGTGGCACTGCAGTGTCACGCAGGATGGCCCTTCCAAAAAACACTCCCCAAACAGCACATGACGCAAAGAAGAAAAAAAGAGGCGCAATGATATAGCTGTGTGAGTAAGATAAGCGACCCTAGTGGCCGACACAAACACCTGGCCCATCTAGGAGTGGCACTGCAGTGTCACGCAGGATGGCCCTTCCAAAAAACACTCCCCAAACAGCACATGACGCAAAGAAGAAAAAAAGAGGCGCAATGAGGTAGCTGTGTGAGTAAGATAAGCGACCCTAGTGGCCGACACAAACACCTGGCCCATCTAGGAGTGGCACTGCAGTGTCACGCAGGATGGCCCTTCCAAAAAACACTCCCCAAACAGCACATGACGCAAAGAAGAAAAAAAGAGGCGCAATGAGGTAGCTGTGTGAGTAAGATAAGCGACCCTAGTGGCCGACACAAACACCTGGCCCATCTAGGAGTGGCACTGCAGTGTCACGCAGGATGGCCCTTCCAAAAAACACTCCCCAAACAGCACATGACGCAAATAAAAATGAAAGAAAAAAGAGGAGCAAGATGGAATTGTCCTTGGGCCCTCCCACCCACCCTTATGTTGTATAAACAGGACATGCACACTTTAACCAACCCATCATTTCAGTGACAGGGTCTGCCACACGACTGTGACTGAAATGACGGGTTGGTTTGGACCCCCACCGAAAAGAAGCAATTAATCTCTCCTTGCACAAACTGGCTCTACAGAGGCAAGATGTCCACCTCATCATCATCCTCCGATATATCACCGTGTACATCCCGCTCCTCACAATTATGGATGGACGAGCGACTGCCAACACAGAGGTAGCTACAGCCGTGGACTACCGTACTGTGTCTGCTGCTAATATAGACTGGATGATAATGAGATGAAATCAATATATATTATATCACACTAGTACTGCAGCCGGACAGGTAGATATATTTATTATGTAATGACTGATGACGGACCTGCTGGACACTGTCAGCTCAGCAGCACCGCAGACTGCTACAGTAAGCTACTATAGTAGTATGTATAAAGAAGAAAGAAAAAAAAAAAAACACGGGTAGGTGGTATACAATTATGGATGGACGAGCGACTGCCGACACAGAGGTAGCTACAGCCGTGGACTACCGTACTGTGTCTGCTGCTAATATAGACTGGATGATAATGAGATGTAATCAATATATATTATATCACACTAGTACTGCAGCCGGACAGGTAGATATATTTATTATGTAATGACTGATGACGGACCTGCTGGACACTGTCAGCTCAGCAGCACCGCAGACTGCTACAGTAAGCTACTATAGTAGTATGTATAAAGAAGAAAGAAAAAAAAAACCACGGGTAGGTGGTATACAATTATGGATGGACGAGCGACTGCCGACACAGAGGTAGCTACAGCCGTGGACTACCGTACTGTGTCTGCTGCTAATATAGACTGGATGATAATGAGATGAAATCAATATATATTATATCACACTAGTACTGCAGCCGGACAGGTAGATATATTTATTATGTAATGACTGATGACGGACCTGCTGGACACAGTCAGCTCAGCAGCACGGCAGACTGCTACAGTAAGCTACTATAGTAGTATGTATAAAGAAGAAAGGAAAAAAAAAAACCACGGGTAGGTGGTATACAATTATGGATGGACGAGCGACTGCCGACACAGAGGTAGCTACAGCCGTGGACTACCGTACTGTGTCTGCTGCTAATATAGACTGGATGATAATGAGATGAAATCAATATATATTATATCACACTAGTACTGCAGCCGGACAGGTAGATATATTTATTATGTAATGACTGATGACGGACCTGCTGGACACTGTCAGCTCAGCAGCACCGCAGACTGCTACAGTAAGCTACTATAGTAGTATGTATAAAGAAGAAAGAAAAAAAAAAAAACACGGGTAGGTGGTATACAATTATGGATGGACGAGCGACTGCCGACACAGAGGTAGCTACAGCCGTGGACTACCGTACTGTGTCTGCTGCTAATATAGACTGGATGATAATGAGATGAAATCAATATATATTATATCACACTAGTACTGCAGCCGGACAGGTAGATATATTTATTATGTAATGACTGATGACGGACCTGCTGGACACTGTCAGCTCAGCAGCACCGCAGACTGCTACAGTAAGCTACTATAGTAGTATGTATAAAGAAGAAAGAAAAAAAAAAAACCACGGGTAGGTGGTATACAATTATGGATGGACGAGCGACTGCCGACACAGAGGTAGCTACAGCCGTGGACTACCGTACTGTGTCTGCTGCTAATATAGACTGGATGATAATGAGATGAAATCAATATATATTATATCACACTAGTACTGCAGCCGGACAGGTAGATATATTTATTATGTAATGACTGATGACGGACCTGCTGGACACTGTCAGCTCAGCAGCACCGCAGACTGCTACAGTAAGCTACTATAGTAGTATGTATAAAGAAGAAAGAAAAAAAAACCACGGGTAGGTGGTATACAATATTATATATATATTATATACAATTATATATATATATATATATATTAAACTGGTGGTGATTATTAAACTGGTGGTCAGGTCACTGGTCACACTATCAGCAACTTGCAAGTAGTACTCCTAAGCAGACAATCACAATATATATTATACTGGTGGTCAGTGTGGTCACAATGGCAGTGTGGCACTCTGGCAGCAAAAGTGTGCACTGTACGTTATATGTACTCCTGAGTCCTGCTCTCAGACTCTAACTGCTCCCCACTGTCAGTGTCTCCCCCACAAGTCAGATAATACAGTCACACTATCTATCACTTCAGCAAGTAACTAGTCTAGTACTCCTCCTAATGCTCCCCAAAATTACTACTGTGTCTCTCTCTACTGTCTCACTCTCTTCTCTATAAACGGAGAGGACGCCAGCCACGTCCTCTCCCTATGAATCTCAATGCACGTGTGAAAATGGCGGCGACGCGCGGCTCCTTATATAGAATCCGAGTCTCGCGATAGAATCCGAGCCTCGCGAGAATCCGACAGCGGGATGATGACGTTCGGGCGCGCTCGGGTTAACCGAGCAAGGCGGGAAGATCCGAGTCGCTCGGACCCGTGTAAAAAAAAATGAAGTTCGGGCGGGTTCGGATTCCGAGGAACCGAACCCGCTCATCTCTAATTATACCCTTTCCCACCAGAGGTTAGGGCGCGTTGGGAAACACCCCCTAGGGTAGATAAGGCGCTCACACGCTTATCAAAACAAGTGGCGTTACCGTCTCCTGATACGGCCGCCCTCAAGGAACCAGCTGATAGGAAGCTGGAAAATATCCTTAAAAGTATATACACACATACTGGTATTATACTGCGACCAGCAATCGCCTCAGCCTGGATGTGCAGTGCTGGGGTGGCTTGGTCGGATTCCCTGACTGAAAATATTGATACCCTGGACAGGGACAGTATATTATTGACTATAGAGCATTTAAAGGATGCATTTCTATATATGCGAGATGCACAGAGGGATATTTGCACTCTGGCATCAAGAGTAAGTGCGCTGTCCATTTCTGCCAGAAGAGGGTTATGGACGCGACAGTGGTCAGGTGATGCGGATTCCAAACGGCATATGGAAGTATTGCCGTATAAAGGGGAGGAGTTATTTGGGGTCGGTCTATCGGACCTGGTGGCCACGGCAACGGCTGGGAAATCCACCTTTTTACCCCAGGTCACCTCTCAGCAGAAAAAGACACCGTCTTTTCAGGCTCAGTCCTTTCGTCCCCATAAGGGCAAGCGGGCAAAAGGCCACTCATATCTGCCCCGGGGCAGAGGAAGGGGAAAAAGACTGCAGCAGGCAGCCTCTTCCCAGGAACAGAAGCCCTCCCCCGCTTCTGCCAAGTCCTCAGCATGACGCTGGGGCCTTACAAGCGGACTCAGGCACGGTGGGGGCCCGTCTCAAGAATTTCAGCGCGCACTGGGCTCACTCGCAAGTGGACCCCTGGATCCTGCAGGTAGTATCTCAGGGGTACAAATTGGAATTCGAGACGTCTCCCCCTCGCCGGTTCCTGAAGTCTGCTTTACCAACGTCTCCCTCCGACAGGGAGGCGGTATTGGAAGCCATTCACAAGCTGTATTCCCAGGAGGTGATAATCAAGGTACCCCCCCTACAACAGGGAAAGGGGTATTATTCCACGCTGTTTGTGGTACCGAAGCCGGACGGCTTGGTGAGACCTATTTTAAATCTGAAATCCTTGAACACTTACATACAAAGGTTCAAATTCAAGATGGAGTCACTCAGAGCAGTGATAGCGAACCTGGAAGAAGGGGACTATATGGTGTCTCTGGACATCAAGGATGCTTACCTCCATGTCCCAATTTGCCCTTCTCACCAAGGGTACCTCAGGTTTGTGGTACAGAACTGTCATTATCAGTTTCAGACGCTGCCGTTTGGATTGTCCACGGCACCCCGGGTCTTTACCAAGGTAATGGCCGAAATGATGATTCTTCTTCGAAGAAAAGGCGTCTTAATTATCCCTTACTTGGACGATCTCCTGATAAGGGCAAGGTCCAGGGAACAGTTAGAGGTCGGAGTAGCACTATCTCAAGTAGTACTACGACAGCACGGGTGGATTCTAAATATTCCAAAATCGCAGCTGATTCTGACGACACGTCTGCTGTTCCTAGGGATGATTCTGGACACAGTCCAGAAAAAGGTGTTTCTCCCGGAGGAGAAAGCCAGGGAGTTATCCGAGCTAGTCAGGAACCTCCTAAAACCAGGCCAAGTGTCAGTGCATCAATGCACAAGGGTCCTGGGAAAAATGGTGGCTTCTTACGAAGCGATACCATTCGGCAGATTCCACGCAAGAACTTTTCAGTGGGATCTGCTGGACAAATGGTCCGGATCGCATCTTCAGATGCATCAGCGGATAACCCTGTCTCCAAGGACAAGGGTGTCTCTCCTGTGGTGGTTGCAGAGTGCTCATCTTCTAGAGGGCCGCAGATTCGGCATTCAGGACTGGGTCCTGGTGACCACGGATGCCAGCCTGAGAGGCAGGGGAGCAGTCACACAGGGAAGAAATTTCCAGGGCTTGTGGTCAAGCATGGAAACGTCATTTCACATAAATATCCTGGAACTAAGGGCCATTTACAATGCCCTAAGTCAAGCAAGGCCTCTGCTTCAGGGTCAGCCGGTGTTGATCCAGTCGGACAACATCACGGCAGTCGCCCACGTAAACAGACAGGGCGGCACAAGAAGCAGGCGGGCAATGACGGAAGTTGCAAGGATTCTTCGCTGGGCGGAAAATCATGTGATAGCGCTGTCAGCAGTGTTCATTCCGGGAGTGGACAACTGGGAAGCAGACTTCCTCAGCAGACACGACCTCCACCCGGGGGAGTGGGGACTACACCCAGAAGTCTTCCACATGATTGTGAACCGTTGGGAAAAACCAAAGGTGGACATGATGGCGTCCCGCCTCAACAAAAAACTAGACAGATATTGCGCCAGGTCAAGGGACCCTCAGGCAATAGCTGTGGACGCTCTGGTAACACCGTGGGTGTACCAGTCAGTGTATGTGTTCCCTCCTCTGCCTCTCATACCCAAGGTACTGAGAATCATAAGAAGGAGAGGAGTAAGATCTATACTCGTGGCTCCGGATTGGCCAAGAAGGACTTGGTACCCGGAACTTCAAGAGATGCTCACGGAGGACCCATGGCCTCTACCTCTAAGAAAGGACCTGCTCCAGCAGGGACCCTGTCTGTTCCAAGACTTACCGCGGCTGCGTTTGACGGCATGGCGGTTGAACGCCGGATCCTGAAGGAAAAAGGCATTCCGGATGGAGTCATCCCTACCCTGATCAAAGCCAGGAAGGATGTATCTGTGCAACATTATCACCGTATTTGGCGTAAATATGTTGCGTGGTGTGAGGCCAGGAAGGCCCCTACAGAGGAATTTCAACTGGGTCGTTTCCTGCATTTCCTGCAAACAGGACTGTCTATGGGCCTAAAATTAGGGTCCATTAAGGTTCAAATTTCGGCCCTGTCGATTTTCTTCCAGAAAGAACTAGCTTCAGTCCCTGAAGTTCAGATGTTTGTCAAGGGGGTACTGCATATACAGCCTCCTTTTGTGCCTCCAGTGGCACCTTGGGATCTCAATGTAGTTTTGGGGTTCCTAAAATCACATTGGTTTGAACCACTCACCACTGTGGACTTAAAATATCTCACATGGAAAGTGGTAATGCTGTTAGCCCTGGCTTCAGCCAGGCGTGTCTCAGAATTGGCGGCTTTATCCTATAAAAGCCCTTACCTTATTTTTCATACGGACAGGGCAGAATTGAGGACTCGTCCTCAATTTCTCCCTAAGGTGGTTTCAGCGTTTCACTTAAACCAGCCTATTGTGGTACCTGCGGCTACTAGGGACTTGGAGGATTCCAAGTTGCTGGACGTAGTCAGGGCCCTGAAAATATATGTTTCCAGGACGGCTGGAGTCAGAAAATCTGACTCGCTGTTTATCCTGTATGCACCCAACAAGCTGGGTGCTCCTGCTTCTAAGCAGACTATTGCTCGTTGGATTTGTAGTACAATTCAGCTTGCACGTTCTGTGGCAGGCCTGCCACAGCCAAAATCTGTAAAAGCCCATTCCACAAGGAAAGTGGGCTCATCTTGGGCGGCGGCCCAAGGGGTCTCGGCTTTACAACTTTGCCGAGCAGCTACTTGGTCAGGGGCAAACACGTTTGCTAAATTCTACAAATTTGATACCCTGGCTGAGGAGGACCTGGAGTTCTCTCATTCGGTGCTGCAGAGTCATCCGCACTCTCCCGCCCGTTTGGAAGCTTTGGTATAATCCCCATGGTCCTTTCGGAGTTCCCAGCATCCACTAGGACGTCAGAGAAAATAAGAATTTACTTACCGATAATTCTATTTCTCATAGTCCGTAGTGGATGCTGGGCGCCCATCCCAAGTGCGGATTGTCTGCAATACTTGTACATAGTTACAAAAATCGGGTTATTATTGTTGTGAGCCATCTTTTCAGAGGCTCCTCTGTTATCATGCTGTTAACTGGGTTCAGATCACAGGTTGTACGGTGTGATTGGTGTGGCTGGTATGAGTCTTACCCGGGATTCAAAATCCTTCCTTATTGTGTACGCTCGTCCGGGCACAGTATCCTAACTGAGGCTTGGAGGAGGGTCATAGGGGGAGGAGCCAGTGCACACCAGCTAGTCCTAAAGCTTTTACTTTTGTGCCCAGTCTCCTGCGGAGCCGCTATTCCCCCCTGGTCCTTTCGGAGTTCCCAGCATCCACTACGGACTATGAGAAATAGAATTATCGGTAAGTAAATTCTTATTATTGGCTATCCGCCTCCGACTGTCACGTGTTTTGGATAGCCAACAAGATAAATCGGAACTTGTGCTAGTTTGGCGAAAAGAACCGAGTAAATCCTAACCGCTCATCTCTAGTCTTTGTGGTGATGACAATAAAATATTTTCCTACTTTATTTATTTCAGTCCCTACCACTTCTTTTAACACAAAGGGACACTTAGTTTAAAGATTAATGCTTTATTCAGGAAATTTCTTTGGAAAGGTAGGCGTCCTAGAATTGCCCTGGTGAAGTTGCAACAGACCAGAGACAATGGAGGTATTAATTTTCCGCATTTAACATAATATAATCACGCATCTCTTTTACGACATTTGCGCGATTGGTTACACAATAGTGATATTTATTTACAAGGATTCATTTTTAGACAAACAATTTTTGTCAGAGGGTAATTTAATTAGCTTCTTCCATCAACATGATGCAGAAATTGACCAGGAGATACGAGAGAACCCGTTATTATGGTCCACGAGAAAGGTGTCGCATATAATGCGTCATCAAAATAATTTAAATGCGCATAAATCCTTGTTTCTGCCATTTTTGTCTAACCCGGATTTTCAAAATGGATTGGCATCCTTTCCTTCTACATTATGGTGGAGAGAGGGAGTACAAGATGTAGGTAGTATTGTCGACACTTCATCTAAGCATCTGTTGACATTTGAGCAGGCAAGAGAAAAATACCCAGTACTTCGAAGATTCCCTCTGGCATTTTTCCAGGTGCAACGCTACGCGAGCTCGGTCAGAAGTTAGGAAAAATTGGGAAGAACCCACAGCCGTGGACGTGTCAGTCTCCCACCTATCAAAATACATGGGCAACTCAAATTTAAGAGGGTCTTGGGGGGGATATGCCTCTGATTACTACAGTGACCCTCATAAGACACATCCAAGACACTGCGCTCAATGCTAGGACTACTGACATAGCAGTGTTGGCGCGCCGAGCTCTGTGGCTGCGTCAGTGGATAGCGGACGCAAACTCCAAGTGCAGTATGGAGTCTCTTCCCTTCTCAGGGGAGTGGCTATTCAAGGTTGAGTTGGATGCGTGGATTTCTAAGGTTACTGCGGGGAAATCCACATTTCTCCCCTCTGGGGCCCCACCGGCGAGACGTTCCTACCCGGAGCCGTCTACCCAGTCCTTTTGGACTACCAGATTTAAATCTAGGGCCAGGGGTGCCTCCAATGCAACGAGGGGCACCAGAGGTAAGACAAGAAAACCCACAGCCGCAGGTTCTCAGTAACAAAGCACCAGTTCAGCTTTCACTAAGGCCTCAGCATGATGGTGCCCACCGGGTGTAGTACGGCTGACCGGCGGTCTCCTGACCGCCGGTCAGCTTACCGACGCCGGGATCCCGGCAGCATCCCGGCGGGGAGGGGCGAGTGCAGCAAGCCCCTTGCAGGCTCGGTGGAGACCTGCGGTCGCCACGGGTTCTATTCCCACTCTATGGGTGTCGTGGACACCCACGAGTGGAAATAGTCCCTGTTGGTCGGCATGCCGACTATCGGGACAGTGACCCATCGGGCTGGTGGAGGAGGTCATGTGACTGTCGGTCAGCTGACCGGCGGTCACATGAATACCACCCGTGCCCACCCACCCCGAGGAGATCTCGAGGTGGGAGCTCGACTGCATCACTTCAGCCTCATCTGGGAAAGCTCCTGCCAGGATGCCTGGGTAAAGGACCTCATTTCTCAGGCTACACGCTGGAGTTCGACAGCACTCCTCCACAACAATTTTTCAAATCGAGCTTACCAGTTTTGGAGGATACATGAGTTACGCTGCAACAGGGCATCCTAAAGTTGTTCCAGTCCCAAGTAATTGTTCAAGTGCCACTACAACAACAACAGGGAAAGGGTTACTACTCCAACCTGTTCGTGGTACCGAAACCGGACAGTTCGGTAAGGCCCATACTGAATCTAAAATCCTTGAACCCTTACCTAAAGGTTTTCAAGTTCAAGATGGAATCCTTGTGAGCAGTGATTGTGGGTCTGGAAGAATGGGAGTTCATGGTCTCACTGGATATAAAGGACGCCTATCTCCATATCCCGATTTGGCCGCCTCACCAGGCTTACCTGTGGTTTGCCCTGCTGAGTGATCGCTACTAGTTCCAGTTGCTACCCTTCGGCCTGTCCACAGCTCCAAGGTTTTTCGCGAAGGTGAGGGCGGAGATGATGTTCCAGCTCCGGGTCCAGGGGGTCAATATTGTCCCTTACCTGGACGATCCCTTGATAAAAGCAAGATCCAGGGAGCTTTTATTGCTCCATATAGACAACACTATTCAGCTTCTGTCACACCATGGGTGGATCCTCAATTTACAGAAGTCCCACCTGAAGCCTACTCAGCGGCTCCTGTTACTGGGAATGTTTCTGGATACGGTGGCTCAGAAGGTGTTCCTCCCAGAGGACAAAGCGATAACTCTCCAGGAGATGGTCCGAATGGTTCTACGGCCTACTCGGATATCCATCCATCTTTGCATAAGATTGTTCGGGAAAATGGTAGCCTCATACGAGGCGATCCAGTACAGAAGGTTCCATGCCAGAACATTTCAATTGGATCTCCTGAGCAAGTGGTTCAGCTCACATCTTCAGATGCACCGGATAATACAACTGTCACCACAGGCCAGGCTTTCCCACCTGTGGTGGCTACAGTCCTCAAACCTACTGGAAGGTCGAAGTTTCGGGATCCAGGATTGGAACCTCCTCACGACAGATGCGAGTCTGAGAGGATGGGGAGCTGTCACCCAAGGGGCTCAGTTGCAGGGCAGGTAGTCAGCCCACGAAGCCCTGCTTCCGATCAACATTCTGGAACTTCAGGCGATCTACAATGCTCTGCTACAGGCCTCTCCTCTGCTCAGGGATCATGCGTTCCAGGTTCAGTCGGACAACGCCACAGCGGTGGCGTACATGAATTGACAAGGAGGGACAAAAAGCAGAGCCTGCATGTGAGAAGTGTCAAAGATAATCCTCTGGGCAGAAAGAAATGCAAGAGCAATATCCGCAATCTTCATTCCGGGAGGGGACAACTCGGAAGCAGATTTCCTGAGTCGTCACGATCTCCACCCGGGAGAGTGGGGTCTCCACCAGCAGGTGTTTCAGCAGATCATTGACCTGTGGGGCTGCCCACAAATAGACATGATGGCTTCTCAACTCAACAATAAACTTCGCTGGTATTGCTCACGAACCAGGGACCCTCAGGTGAGGGCAATAGATGCACTAACGTTTCCTTGGCTTTATCGTCTGGTCTACCTGTTTCCCCCGATTCCATTGCTCCCAAGGGTGTTAAAGCGAATCAGGAATCAAAGAGTCCAGGCAATTCTGATTGCCTCGGATTGGCCTCGGAGGGCGTGGTATGCGGATCTTCTGGATATGTCTGTCCTCGACCCTTGGCCTCTGCCAATGAGAAGAGATCTTCTTCAGCAAGGACCGTTCATCTTCCCGGAATTATGAAGAATTTGGTTGACGACATGGAGGTTGAGCGGTACATCCTAGCTCACAAAGGCCTTTCCAAAAAGGTTATTGCTACCATGGTTCAGGCCAGGAAGCCTGTGACGTCAAAACACTATCAACATATCTGGACAAGATATGTCTCTTGGTGCGAGGAACGCACATTTCCGCCTGCAGAGTTCCACTTGGGACGTTTCTTACTGGTAGGCTGGCTGGTGTGGATAAGGGCTTACGTCTGGGTTCCATTAAGGTTCAGATTTCAGCACTCTCAATTTTCTTCCAGAAGAAATTGGCAGTGTTGCCAGAAGTTCAGACCTTCTTGCAAGGAGTACTTCACATACAACCTCCTTTTGTGCCGCCCACGGCACCCTGGGATTTGAATATCGTTGTGAGGCTACGGGGTTCTTTCAATCACCCAGACACCGAGCTGATGAAACCAAAGTGATGGTTTATTTCTCAAAGCACACAGGAATAGATATCACACAGAGGTAAATATAGCCCAGAAACAATATGCAGGTAGCAGTCCAGATAGTAAGTCCCAGTAGAGGATTTAGGTCCAACACAATTCCACACAGAAGTTAGATAAATAGGTCCACACAGAAGAACTATCACTGAGTCCACACAGCAGTGATAGCAGATTAGTCCACAGGAGAATATTTGTATAAGTCCATGCAGGAGTAAATACATATAAGTCCACACAGCACTGGCGATGCGTTCCAAAAGGTACACTGGTAGAGAGTCACCCCTTAGCCAAAGTCCTGCAACTATCATCAGAAGCTGACCTGCGCAACCTCTTTTAAAACTTTCCAAAATCCCATGATGCCGTGCTCACCTGGGGAGGATACCCAGGTTCCTGATTGGTGGGATCCCATTTCAGGTATCTCCTTCCTTCCTCCCACAGCTGGTCTTCTCCTGCTGACCACATGCTGGGTCAGGCTCCGAGTTGTCTGTCAGAGCCTAGAGTTTAACAAAGGAAAGTAAACAGAAGGAACGATGACAGGAAAATTGGTTTAAGTCCTGATTGTCCCCTGTGGAGGAGCATCTTCAGAGAGAGATTACCTGTCCCTCCTATTTACTTCCTGTGCGACCATATAAGGATAACAGATGGACTCAATAGGCATAGCAATGATAACTTGTAATAACCTCATACCAGGATGGCATCTTCCTAAAATAACATAACATGACAACACTATGTGCCAGGTCACAGCACACCTGTATTTACCTGAGTAAGATTATAGTTCAGAATCTATAGGCTAACGAATGAACACGCACATGGGGTAATAGTGACACAAGCCAGAGAGACATGGGAACTGAGGGCTAAAAAGTACATTAATTTGCAACACAGATTGAAACACCATGAATACAGTTTTAGCTCCTGCCTCATATCTTTACAATCATGTTGACATTTCTACAGTCCTCCTGGTTTGAACCTCTGATGACGGTAGAAGAAAAGTACCTCATGTGGAAGATGGTGATTTTACTGGCCCTGGTTTCTGCTAGGCGTGTTTCAGAATTGGGGGCCCTATCGTGTAAAAGTCCCTCCTTGGTCTTTTACGAGGACAGAGCGGAGCTCAGGACTAGGCAGCAGTTCCTGCCGAAGGTAGTCTCTGCATTCCACTTGAATCAACCTATTGTGGTTCCGTTAAGTTCTGGCACTTCTGCTCCTCCGGAGGCATTGGATGCTGTGCGAGCCTTGAAGATCTATATTAAGAGGACGGCTCGGATCAGAAAGACGGATTCCTTGTTTGTGCTTTATGATGCGCAGAAAAAGGGTTGCCCTGCTTCTAAGCAGTCCATTGCTCATTGGCTTAGTCTTACTATCCAACAGGCCTATGTGTTGGCAGCTTTACCTGTTCCACAGTCTCTGAAGGCCCACTCTACGAGATTGGTGGGGTCTTCCGGGGCGGCTGCCCATGGAGTCTCGGCCCTCCAACTGTGCCAAGCTGCTACCTAGTCGGGAAAGAACACCTTTGTGAAGTTCTATAAATTTGATACCCTAGCCCAAGTGGATACCCAGTTTGGGCAGGCGGTGCTGCAGATGTCTCCGCACGTTCCTGCCCATTCTGGGAGCTTTTGGCAGGTTCTCTGTTATGTGTTACCTGTTCAGCTGTTGCTGTTATTGTTGTCAGCCGTTGATGGCCTGGTTGTGTTTTGGCGTGCTGGTGTGTAAATCTCACCAACATTCTTGTTGTTATGTTCCTCCTCTCAAGTATGTCATTCTCCTTTGGGCACTGTTTTACCTATAACTGACCTGTAGGAGGAGGCATAGAGGGGTGGAGCCAGCACACCCAGTTGAAGACATTTAAAGTGCACTGGCTTCTTTGGACCCGTCTATACCCTATCGTACTAATCTGACCCAATATCCCTTATGGACTATGAGAAAAGGATTTACCAGTAGGTATTTAAAATCCTATTTTGTGAGTACCCCCATGCCAAAAAAATGTTGTTGTTTTTTTTGGGGGGGATACCTGGAAATAGTTGATGATTAATAGGCCTCTTTGTTTGTAATTTTTTTTGTGTGTGTTTATAACCTTTTTTTTCTGTACTTGAAACCAGAAACCAGCTCTGTCGCCCTATACTGATAAATAAGCCTGTATATGAGCACACAAGTGGGGATGCGGCCAGGTCGGAATCCCGACGGTGAGTACTGGGGTTAGGGATACAAACTAGGGGGAGGAAGGTTAGGATCAGGCTGCAGGAGGGGTGGGTTAGGGGTCGGATACCCTTCCCACCAGGGTACAGGTCAAGAAAACTCGAAGGGGTGTCCTATCCTTAATGAATAAGTAGAAACGTTATGTAATTTACTTACCGAGAAATTGCTTTAGCATATTAATTATTTTTATCCTGTTTTATGAGGGAAGAAAGAACTGACAGCCCGTCACTCAGCAGCTACAGGAAGCACAGACGTGTGTTCTGATGCTGTGTCCACTGTGATCAGTGTAATGTCTGACTGAGGGAAGATAGAAAAGCGGCTGAGGGACTGGACGTAATAATCTATTAACCAATATGAATGACATAGAGGACAAATGTTCCAGCATAGCCACCAATGTGAAATATAGGATTATGATCTGATAACCATTGATCACTTGAGTTTATAAAGGTATTCACTCCCCACATGTATTATAATAAGCAGGGCTGGCGCTGCCGCTAGACGTTCCTGGTCAGGCACCTTACACGCCATGGTTTAGTAAGTGTATAATATGCTGTGACGGTTTATTAAGTGTATAAAATGCTGTGACGGTTTATTAAGCGTATGAAATGCTGTGACGTAAGTGGCGGCACTAGAGCTGCAGCTTTTTACCTTTTAAGCTGACTGTTGCTGTTTCTCTATGAATACTGTATGTAAATATCTAAATATATTTCTTTATTTGCTATGAAGGGTCCCACTCTACTTTTATTTAACCTGTAAGAGGTCCACATAATACATTGAGAACGTGGACAATCAGGTTACTGATCTGGGTTGGTTTAGAGAGTTTATAGTGGCATTTCCATTATATACTGTATCATATATTCACATGAACTTGTGCACCACTTAAGGGGTCTCTAAACAGGTGCAGCATTTAATACATCACTTCAATGGCTCATGACAACACCGTCTGACTGAGTACAAAAAGGTGTGGGGAAATAGAGACTGGTTATATTCAGGAATATTATGTGGGGCACAAAAGACATGGGGGGTCATTCCGAGTTGATCGCTCGCTGCCGATTTTTGCAGCGCAGCGATCAGGTAAAAAAATTGCAAAACTGCACATGCGTATGCACCACAATGCACAGGCGCGTCATACGGGTACAAAGAGGATCGGTGCTGGGCGATGGATTTAGCGAAGATTCCATTTGCACAGCCGAACGCAAGGTGATTGACAGAAAGAGGGCGTTTATGAGTGTCAACTGACCGTTTTCTGGGAGTGTTTGGGAAAACGCAGGCGTGTGCAGTGCGGGTGTCTGACGTCAATTCCGGCACCAAAAAGACTGAAGTGATCGCAGCGGCTGAGTAAGTCCAGAGCTACTCTGAAACTGCACAAAATGTTTTTGCTGCGCTCGGCTGCAAAGGCGTTCGCACACTTGCAAAGCGAAAATACACTCCCCCGTGGGCGGTGACTATGCGTTTTCACGGCTGCTAAAAGTAGCTAGCGAGTGAACAAGTCGGAATGACCCTCATGGGCAGATGATCGTGGATAATAGAATATCCAGAGGCAGAACTCTGGGAGGCAACGGAGTCATCTGCCGCCGGGCTCCTGCTCTGAAGGGGGGCTCTTCCCCCCCCCCATTCTGTGACACATTTGAGGTAAGTTAATTGATGGCTGCTGCTATCTTTTCACTATATGAACTTACTTCTCTGACAATTACACATAACTTCATATAGTTACAATTCTCATGCTTCCTGTACTGGAGCAAATAGCTCCATCAGTAAAGTGTCTGCTGTCAGTGGGTTCTAATCCTGGGTACGACTGCTAAGAAATGTGTGATTTAAAATAAGAGACAATGAAATGTATATATACAGTATATAAAAAAAATCAGAACACTCCATATACACACACACATACATACATACATACATACATATACTGTATTTATCTAAATATAAGGGGGGGCAACTGGTATGAACTTGCCTTCGGGCAACTGTGACAAACTTACGCCACTGAGAATATCTATAGGACACGAATATATCCTAAGAAGGAACATTAGATTTTCTTTTGAATAAAGAGCGACACTTTGATTCATTAGAACATAAATGGAACCTACACAGAGCACTGTTTCATGGCCTCCAGATTTGCACCACAGGCCTTTACTAGCCGTGTGACTGCATAGAAACCAAACAATACTCGGTGGAAACCACTAACAGATGGGTCTCTGAATGGTTGCCTGTGGCTACCAATGTGTGACGGCATATGGGATCCCAGCAATTGTGGCCACTGCAGTGAATGTATCTCTAGCATGTTGCTACAACAATATGGTGGTCTCTGGAAGTCTCCCTGTTATAATGGGTTGGGAACACAACAGTTTTGTCAGCATCAATTTCTCATGCCGAAACCCCCTCTGCTGAGTACAGCCCTTACTAACGGGTGACGACACAGGTTTGCTAATGTGACAAATTGCACTTTTTACTTTATTTCTTTAAGACTGTTCCTTTTTCTCTGTATTTTATTGTAATTATTGCTTTCAAATCTTCTGTTAAAGCAAGTTCCTGTTAGACGTCTTGGCTTACACGAGCCTTGTTTTTTATGGAAAAATTGTTTTGTTACTGCTTGTTTTTTTCAGAACTAGAAGAGCAGCTTTTATGTGACATGATATAGATAAGGGTTTAATATTTCTCCCACATCTTGTTCTTCTCCCCTGGCTAGTACACCTAATTTTCTATATACATGTTATTATATACCTGAGCTATAGATACTGCCCTCTAACGCCTGATTCAGAGGAGGACACAAATCCGGTTGTAACTATGATACCATAGCTGTGAAAATATGCAAGTGTTAGGAGCCCACATTTGACGTCTCCGATCCATCGAATGCATACAAAGACCACCATCGGATGCACATCAGATGCACCATTGAACATCTGAGAAACCCTATGATCGCTCAGAATGTCCGATGGACAATAGATCGTGGGTGCGACGGCGGGTGTGTCGTTCACAGACAGCAGCTCTGTATCATTTTATAGTATGCAAATTATAGATGTTACTTCAGTGCTGATTGGCTGCCATGGGCAACTTCTCCACTGGCTCACTTCTCTGCTCTTATCACTGCTTAATAAATGTCCCCCCCAAGTTCCCAATGCAACTGCCATCTGTAATCCATCGCGGAGCATATACAGTGTGACTCAGACATTGCGTAGTAGAAACAAGTGCTCAGCTGTATGACCATCGCCACAGCGCCCATCTCTGTAACACGATCTCAGATCTTACTTCTGCCCTTTCGCAGAAAGTAACAGAATAGAAGGCAGCAATTAAATTCAATCAGAACTCGGCTTTGTCACTTACTCTTATGTAACGTGTTTATAGGAAGAAATGAAGAAGACGTCACGTTTTGCTTTTCTTGGCAAAGCTTGCAGCCACGTTTCTGTACAGTCAGTTTATTAACTGGTGTGCCAAGACGGGTTTGGGAGGTTTTGCGAGTGAGCGCTGCCTGGTTTACACTACACAGTAAGCCTTCAATCACATGACTTTATATCAATGGAGTTTGAATAAAACAACAAAGTTCTTGACACTGTTTTACCTACCTGTGAAGCTACTGGCTACTGTTCCTCCATGTTTGTAATTGGGGGTGGAAGGAGATGCTGAGCCATTATGTCAGAGACCACACTCCTAACATTCGATCCATGCTAGGTAAGAAGCGAGGTGGGGGACATTGAGGGTGGAAGGAGCATTGGGCGCTCAGAAGACACGCACTGCTGTGACTAATAGGGACATGTACTAAGCAGTGATAAAAGTGGAGAAGCGAGCCAGTGGAGAAGCTGCCCATGGCAACCAATCAGCAGCTCTGTATTTGTTTATAGTATGCAAATTATAAATGTTACGTCAGTGCTGGTTGGTTGCCATGGACAACTTCTCCACTGGCTCACTTCACTTTTATCACTTCTTAGTAAATGTCCCCCTAAGACACCAACATTTTGGGATACATAGAGGTCTATTCATCAACATGAACTGTCCGTAGTTTTCGCATCATTAGTGGCCCGATTTGGAAGCTGCATTTTCATCAAAGGCCAAAAAAAGAAATGTTTTCAGAGTTAGATTGAGGGAAAATGATGCCGTTAGTCTCCGCAGCTCACTTTCTTCCTATAAGAAGGAGTTTCGTGCTGGTAAGAGGGGTCCTGTGGATCCGACCATCTCCTCTTAGCCCTATCAGTGAGCGTGCATGAACACTGCTACTAGTTTGCGTCTAAAGTGGCAGTGGTAGGGCTCATGAGAAGTTTGCTTTTCGAAGCTGTCATGCAGAAAGAGCAAAGTAAAATTGCTGCAATACGTTTGTTTTCACCCCCGCACAACTCACAGTGAATTAGGGGAGAAGGGGGGCTTCATGATGAATATGTCCCTGTGTCACTTGTCTAAATGGAGGACACAGCAGAACTTTAGAGAGTTCAAAATTAGGGAATCTTATTAATCAATAGAATGAAGGGTTTACATTATGAACACTAGACAATTCGAAAAGGGCAGCTTAGAACGGAAGGGTCAATCGTGTATAAAAATAAAGGGTTCTTCACCGTAGCAGTCAGACTGGGTGTCTATACCTATGGTGGTGGCGATGGCCAGTGCATTACATACATTTGAGGATTGGCTGGATTCCTTTGTTACCATCATACAGGAAATTATATCTGCAGCTAGAAAGTTTTAGAAAGCTGGAAGTTGCAACCTCCAGGAAACTATTATTTGCAGCCATCTTTGAGGGTCCATTGCCCATTGACTTCCAATTTTAAAACCAGACACCAAAATCAATTTCTGTCACCACAGTAATACATTTGGTTTATTACTGAAACTTTTTTTTTTTCTGGCAAAATGTAAGGTCTGGGTACCCCTCCTAACCACCCTGCTTTTTGGTTGTAAAGTCTCAATTTTTAAAGACTGTCCTACGCTCAGGATGCTCATCTTGATTTGGGAGGGGGGAAGGTTTGCCTAGGAGGTATTGCATTGTCACACCGTGGAGACAGGTGACTCCACAGTGTGCGGAATAAATATGGGATAAAAAAAAAATTCCCACTGGTGGGGTGTGGCTAGGCATACTGTGGGTGAGGCCAAAAACACCAGAGTTGTGGCCGCGCCCCACTTTTGCTGTGGTCATGCCCTGTTCTCGCTGTTGAGGCCTCCATTGACCATTTCATCTTCCATTTTAAATCCAGTAAATCAGTTGATTGGGGAAATCAGCGTGTTGGCCATTTGCCATTTTACGGGATGCAGTAGCTGGTCCCTGCTATAGTGTAAGCGCTGGCTACACAGGATGCAGTCAAAATGCCAACTGACGGGATCCTGGCGTTCAGTAGACCGACACCGGAATCCCGATGACCGGCATTTACCAACGGGCACAATATTGTCAGCTGACCGTAAATCCCACTCGGTTGGTGAGTCCACGCCACCAATGGAGTGGGAATAGAACCTGTGCCCAGATCCAGATTAACAATGGGGTGGATGGAGCTACAGCTCCAGGCCTCCACAAAAAAATAGGCCCATAGTCATGGCAGCACGATGATCACTAGCCACCAGCTGGCCACATGGTCAGCCATAAATCATAACTATTGAGATTGCATTTCTATTTTTCTCACAAATGATACAATTTTTTATATTTTTACATATTTAGGGAGACATTGGAGCTGATAGTGTAGGGGATGTACACGCCCACATGGCTTGCGCCACAACCACACAGCACTGATCACGCCTCCCCCATTTCTCACAATAGGCACTTTCATTTTTTCAGCTCCAGGCCCATGTGGCCCTTAATCTGACCCTGCCTGTGCCACCGGATCCAATGCGTGGTATTACATACCGTAACCGGCTACACAGAGTTCCAGAGTACAGCAAATCAGCTATTTGACTGTGTTCCAGGAATGCTTCTCAAACAGAGTGACTGCTTCTACCATTAATTCCATTCCGTTTAAATACCCTGGTACTTTCCTCCCTCCTCCTCCTTCTTGTGAGGTCACCGCGCCAGGTTTGTGGATATGCTAATGACATACAGTACTTCATGGCTTTTCAACCCGATTCCACTCAGAATTTCTTTTAAATTAAATATCTTTACATTGGTACACCCTCTAAATGTAATTGTACATTTAATCCATAGGTCAGAACTTCCTGGACATTTACTCATAAAATATGACTATGAAATAAAATTGCCTTAGATAGATCTGACATTTCACTATATTCCCCATCAGGATAATATTTATATTTGACCTATTTGATGTATCTTGTTGCCCTGGTTAGAAGTGCATGCTGAGATCTGTACCAGTATGAATTATGGACATTTTGTGTTATATTACATTTCCTAAATGAATATAATAGGTGCTAGGAGTGGCCGTACTCTTTGGACATGTGATAGGTCAGCAGAGTAGATTAACCCCCACTTTGCCGGCACAAATTACAAAATTCCTATTTTACTGTATGTTCTTAACCCCTGATTATGCCATCATCACTATAGACTGCTCTGCAAGTATTATTAACTGGTAAAGGGACCCGGCATATGCTGGGTCACCTCAGTCTCCACCTCCCCCGGCTCCATCCCACCCCCTTCCTCACTCTACTAACTCTACTGACCTCCCCCGGCTCCATGCCACCCCCTTCCTCAGTCTACTGTCCTTCCCCGGCTCCATCCCACCCCCTTCCTCACTCTACTGACCCCCCCCTCCCAGCTCCATCCCACCCCCTTCCTCACTCTACTGACCTCCCCCGGCTCCATTCCACCCCCTTCCTCACTCTACTGACCTCCCCCGGCTCCATCCCACACCCTTCCTCACTCTACTGACCTCCCCCGGCTCCATCCCACCCCTTTCCTCACTCTACTGACCCCCCCCCCCAGCTCCATCCCACCTCCTTCCTCACTCTACTGACTTCCCCCGGCTCCATTCCACCCCCTTCCTCACTCTACTGACCACCCCCGGTCCCATCCCACCCCCTTCCTCACTCCACTGACCTCCCCCGGTTCCATCCCACCCCCTTCCTCACTCTACTGACCTCCCCTGGCTCCATCCCACCCCCTTCCTCACTCTACTGTCTCCCCCAGCTCCATCCCACCCCCTTCCTCACTCTACTGACCTCCCCCGGCTCCATTCCACCCCCTTCCTCACTCTACTGACCTCCCCCGGTTCCATCCCACCCCCTTCCTCACTCCACTGACCTCCCCCGGTTCCATCCCACCCCCTTCCTCACTCTACTGTCTCCCCCGGCTCCATCCCACCCCCTTCCTCCCTCTACTGTCTCCCCCAGGTCAGTGACAAATTCCCGGGTTGCCTGACCCGGTAATTCAACCCTGGAAAAAAGAAGGGTTATTCCCGGGTTGAATACCGGGTCAGGTGCAGTGTGAACGGGGTTGCCGGGACGCGGAGATGTCATCTCTCAGCGCTTCCTCGGTACCCCCCCCCCCCCCCCCCGATGGCAACCCGACTTGGCATATTGTAGGGTCGGGAAGCAATGTGAAAGGGTCCAATGCCGTGTCCCACCCGGGAAGGACCTGTTTCCAATTGCCAGGTGAGACCCAGCATTGCGTTGTGAAAGTGGAATATGTAACATGAGTCACATGTCAAACTAGTTTGGTTAACATTTGTTTTTTTGTTTGTGTGATAATCAAATGTTTAGGGTCTTATAAGTGTGTAGTATAGCTTCATATTGTAAAAATAATTAGAGCAGGTTTAAATAAATATAATATATATAATAAGTCCTCAGTTCCTATGTCCATTCTGTTGTAACATGAGTCACGTATATAAACAATGAAATGTACTGTAACTACTGAGAGTGTACATTAATTACACTGGTCATCATGATTCTTTTCACTAGAAAACGGAATAGTGACTCTCGTGCAATTCTAAATTCTGAATTCAAATATGTGATTAGAATTTTCCATCAGGCTTCGGTGTGGGGGGGGAGGTATTCAAATAGTGCTGTTTTTTCGACCAGTCGAATTTACATTCAACTTATTCAATGCCTGTGCCGTTTTCTCGACTGGTCGAAAAATCTGGCACTGGTGAAACCACATGTATCGGCGAATTCGCCACCGATACCTGGGAAATTTGCATGCTTTTCAACTATTTTTGGCGCAAATTTCGCCCATGCCTATTCGCCAAAAAAAAAAAAAGTGAAACGGCATGAGCGACAATGGATTAAAAAACAAGCGAAAATAGCCCCAATTGAATACCCTATGTCGAATTAGCGCCTTTTTTCGACCAGTTGAAAAAAAGGCACTTCATTGAATACCCCCCATAGTATTTTTGTGACAGTTACTTTTCTTTATTTATATATTAGTATTCTTTATGGCCAGTCATACACAGAGAGACAGACAGGGGCATACAAACAATATGTCCCCCCTGTAATCCCTCCCCACTCTCCCCTCTCAATATTATGTGGAGCCTCCAGCAGGTGGAGCCTCAACCCCCTGGTCAGGACAGAGGAGCATGTGTGCTGGGCTCCTGCAAGGAGGGCTTAGCACATTGTCCTGTGACCCCTGGGTGTCTCTCACCATAGAGGAGCCTGTTAGCACAGTATTTATTGTGTTAGCTGTTAGAACTGGGCCCCCGCATCTATACTGTGTATCATGTGTTTGGATTCTCACTGGCTGGAAAAAGGGTTCACATCATATGCCAGTTACAGTTCCTATGATTTGGAGGGAACCATCTGAAACAAAATATACAGTTAACTATCCAAACTTGCCATCTGCAATGAGACCTGTCTTATATAGTGACGAGTTTCCTGTTCCAAAGTGTCCAGATATTGTGGCGTTCCAGTATGTTGGCTGACCATTGCTGGATCATGAAGAGGGACATCCCAAAGTCAATATATGCTCGAAAATCAGCATCTACAACTTTTTAGGTCAGTCAGAATGAGGTGTATATTTATCATTTAGGCTTACTTAAGAACTAATTTATTAAAACTTTAAACTTATGTCACAAAAAAACAAACCCTGCCCGATGGAAAAAAATCAGAATGCATATTAGAATTCATCATGAAAAATACATTTATACCCCTTTTATACCACCTGAAATATCCCGGGATTTTGCAGGGGAGCGCGCAAAATCCCGGGACTGCCGGCAGTGTAAAAGGGTCCTTCTCCTAAACCCCGGGTCCACTTTCCCGGGAATCCAACACAGCAATACACAGGGTTGGACACGGGTAAGACCCGGGAAGAAGGCGGTGTAAATGGGTAAGCCAGGTCAGCCGACCCGGCACCCATTTACAGCATGGCAAACCTCCCGTACCGCAGTGTCCGGTGGGTGGTCGGGAGGCTGGGGGTCACGGCGCACGCTGTCTATGCAGACAGCGTGCGCCATGCTGGTTGCCATGCTGCGGCTGGAGACATGGCACATGCTGTCTATGCAGACAGCAGCGCCATGTCTGGTGCCTGGAAGCGCTGGAGGCTGGGGGCAGCACAGCAGCTTCCAGATTGCTGCGCTTGCCCCCGGCGAGACGCTCCGGAATCCCAATCTGCAGTGTGGGCCGGCGCTTGGAGATGACAACATCTCTAAGCGCCGGCCCTCAAGACACTGCACTCGGGTGCAGTGTAAACGGTGCCGATCCGGGAATATCCCGCATCGGCACTGCAGTGTAAATGGGGGGAGTCCCGGGTCTGACCCGGCTTGGAACTGTGTTCCAAATCCTGGGTCAGACCCGGGATTTTGGTGCAAAAGGGGTATTATTTAGTTCTTGTGACAGAAAAAAAGTTTATTTTTGTAGACCTGTGTTATGACTACCTACCCATATATTGTGGTTCTGTTTTAAAAATGTTGAATTTCAGCTTCAGTTTTGTGTGTGGTGCATTTAAACTTATAAAAATGACCATGAAACGTAACATGAGTCACATAAATTTGGCACTTTTATGTGTGGGAGAAACCCTGTGTGCTCGGGAAATCCTCATATTGTGTGCCACTTACATCAGGCAAAGGGCAAAGATAAAATGTGAGACGTGGTATTAAGTTTTTATAATTATCCTGACATAACAGTACATACATGTAATTTATTAACAGTTATTTATACAGCGCACACATATTGCATTATTGTGTGACACTGATTCACAATAGTGCCTGCCCCAGTGGCGCTTATACTCTATTGGAGGAATTCAGTTGACGATATCAAAGCATTGTGAAGTTCTTGAATGGCACATTACACCCGACCACAAAGTGGTGCAAGTGAAAACATGCCTCTGGTGGCACTTCCTGAATAATTGAATTCCCCCTATATTCCTTATCACATGGACACCATACACACTAGGATTCATTTTTTTTTGTCAAAAGTTAATTAACCAACCAGCATGTTTTGTAGGAAACAAAAAGCAGCCGACCCAGGGCGAATACATATGCACGAGATGTGAGGGAACGGTTGCCCTGGAAGCCCAGGTAACTGATCTAGAGCAGACCGTTACGCGACTGAGGGATATTTACAATCTCAAGCGAAGTTTAGATAGAACGGTGGAGGAGTTGCAGCAGGGGTCACTGGTAGATGAGGAAAATTAGGTAGGCAGTTGGGTCACTGTTAGAAGGGAGAAAAAGAGGGGGAGGCACGACATCTCGGATCTATCAAACCCGAACAAATTTGCCCAATTGGACGAAGATTTGGTGGATGATAGCGACGAAATGATGGAGCCGGAGGAGACTGCTCCCTCTAGCAACCAGAGGAGTGGTCCCTCTGGCTCAGATGGGATGAAAGCTAGAGAGGCGCCCAGGCAGATGTTGGTGGTAGGGGACTATATCATTAGGAAGGCAGATAGGGCAATCTGCTACCGGGACCGTAATCGCCGTACGGTCTGTTTTCTCCCGGGTGCTCGGGTACGGCACATCGCGGACCTGGTAGATAGATTGTTGGGAGGGGCTGGGAAAGACCCGGCGGTCTTGTTGCAAGTTGGCACCAACGATAAAGTTAGTGGTAGGTGGGATGTCCTTAAGAAAGATTATAGGGACTTGGGCCAGAAACTAAAAAAAAGGACATCTAAGGTAATTTTCTCCGAAATATTACCAGTGCCACACGCTAGCCCAGGGAGACAGAGGGAGATTAGGGAGGTAAATGTGTGGCTCAGAGACTGGTGTAGGAAAGAGGCGTTTGTGTTCTTGGAACACTGGGCGGACTTCTCAGTGAGGCGCCATCTTTTTTCTCGTGACGGATTGCACCTGAATGAGGAAGGGGCTGCTGTGCTGGGGGGTAGTATGGTTAGTAGGTTGGAGGAGCTTTTAAACTAGGAGCCTGGGGTGAGGGTTTAGCTAGAAACTATGGGTCATGCAGCGAGTATAGTAGGGATGGTGGTAGTGAGATAAATGGGGGTGGAGAAGGGGGGAGGGAAAGTGCAGCCGGTAAGGGTATTTACATTGGTTCTATTAAGGGTGTTAAGAAAGGTATTGCTAAAGCATTAAATAATAACAATTATGTGTCATCATTACAGACTATAGAAAATGTTGTACAGGACTTATGTCAGGGCCATGATTTTAGATGGGAACATTGGGTTGACCAAAGAGAAAAGTAAGGTGGGCAGTACTAAGTACGGTGGGGTTGGATAGGGAGCGAGAAGGACAGTCTGTATCAGTAACTCTACAGATGCACTAGTTAACCAGGATGGGAAATCTTTAGGAGAACAAACAAATAAAGGAACCGATAAACTAAAATGTATGCTTGCAAACGCAAGAAGTCTAGCAGGTAAAATAGGGGAATTGGAATTGTTAGCATCAAAGGCTGAGTATGACATTATAGGTATTACAGAAACATGGTGGGACGACTCTCACGACTGGGTTGCTAACTTGGAGGGGTATTCTCTTTTTAGGAGGGACAGGGCTAACAAAAGAGGAGGAGGTGTATGTCTTTATGTTAAACCATCACTTAAACCATACCTAAAGGAGGTTATCTATGAGGAGACTGGCGATAATGTGGAGTCACTATGGGTAAAAATCTCAAGTGGGGGAATTGATGCAAAAAACCTAGTAATAGGCACGTGCTACAAACAGCAGGATATTAGCATACATGAGGAAGAACAACTATTGCAGCAAATCAAAACGGCTGCGGGATTGGGGGACATCCTTGTCATTGGGGATTTTAATTACCCAGATATAAACTGGAGTAACAATTCATGTGCTAATGCGAGGGGCAACAGGTTCTTAAATATGATTAGGGATCACTACTTGTCTCAACTAGTCGAGGACCCAACTAGGGGTAAAACTACCCTGGATCTAGTAATTACTAATTATGTGGACATTATATCAAACACTAAAGTTGGGGAGACTTTGGGTAACAGTGATCACTATATGATCACATTCGACATCAGTTTCAGGAAACATAGCTACAGGGGTTCCACAAAAACTTTTAACTTTAGGAAGGCTAATTTCAGTATGCTTAGATGTGCACTTAACGACATAGAGTGGGAGGTTCTGTTTAATAACAAGAACACTTCGGAAATGTGGGATGTTTTAAAAGGGTTGCTGGATAGCAATATTCATAACTTTATTCCCATGGGCAGTAAACGCAGGAGTATTAAACTCAAACCGATGTGGCTTAACAAGAAGGTTAAGGCAGAAATGGATAAAAAAAAGCGGCTTTCAAAGCGTTTAAATCTAATGGAAAGGAGGAGTCTTTCAAGTATTACAAGGAGTGTAATAAGAAATGCAAAAAAGCAATAAGAGCAGCTAAAATGGAAAATGAAAAGCAAATCGCTACAGAGAGTAAAACCATTCCTAAAAAGTTTTTTAAATACATAAACGGTAAAAGGTTAAAAAAGGAGACTATAGGTCCATTAAAAGATGAATTAGGAGAATTGATAAATGATGGCGAAATAAAAGCGGAAATACTGAACAAATTATTTTCATCAGTATTCACCAGTGAAGAACTGATGGTGGGAGTAGAACATAACAATTGTGACAGTAATGATTCATGGTTAGATGTTTAAGCGAAGAAGTAGTCCGGGAAAGACCTAAGCAAAATTAAGATTAATAAATCACCTGGTCCTGATGGACTTCACCCGAGTGTTCTTATGGAGCTTAGTTCACAACTAGCACGACCCCTATACTTGATTTTCAATAGTTCAATTAGATCAGGCATGGTACCGGATGATTGGCGTATAGCTAAGGTATTTCCATTATTTAAAAAGGGATCCAAAAATCTTCCGGGAAACTACAGACCAGTTAGTTTAACATCTATAGTGGGGAAAATATTGGAAGGAATTCTAAGGGACATCATACAGGAGTATCTAAAGTCCGCTAGGATTATTAGCAAGAACCAGCATGGGTTTGTGAGGGACAGGTCATGTCAGACTAACTTAATTAGCTTCTACGAGGAAGTGAACAATAATCTTGATCAATGAAAAGCAGTGGATGTGGTCTTCCTAGATTTTGCAAAGGCCTTCAATACAGTTCCTCACAGGAGACTGATGATCAAATTAAAGGAGATTGGCCTAGGAAAAACTATTTGCACATGGATAAGCAGCTGGTTGGATAGCAGGGTACAGCGAGTAGTGGTCAAGGGGAAGTCCTCGACCTGGTCCCCAGTAGTCAGCGGAATACCACAAGGGTCCGTACTCGGACCACTACTGTTCAACATAATTATCAATGACCTAGAAATAGGCCTGGAAAGCACAGTGTCAATCTTTGCAGATGATACTAAACTGTGTAAGGTAATTAGTTCAGAATTGGATGTGGAGTCCTTGCAGAATGATCTATCTAAACTTGAACTCTGGGCATCTAAATGGAAAAGGAGGTTCAATACAGACAAATGCAAGGTTATGCATTTTGGGACTAAAAACAAACTTGCATCCTACATATTAAATGGGGAACGCCTAGGGGAAACAGAGTTGGAAAAAGATTTGGGGATATTCATTGATAATAGGCTTAATAAACGTACACAATGTCAAAACGCAGTAAAGAAGGCAAGTAAGGTGCTAGCGTGCATAAAAAGGGGAATTGAGACAAGGGACTCGGATGTAATCATGCCGCTGTATAAGGCATTGGTACGTCCGCACCTGGAATATTGTGTTCAGTTTCGGGCACCATTGTATAAAAAAGACATCAGTGAACTCGAAAGTGTTCAAAGGCGAGCTACTAAATTGATTAAAGGCCTAGAAGGACTGGACTATAAGGAAAGACTTACTAGGCTGAATATGTATACACTAGAAAAGAGGCGCCTAAGAGGAGATATTATTAATATCTTCAAATATGTAAAAGGACATCACAAAGAGTTATCAGAGGAATTATTTATTAAAAGAACACAGGTTAGGACACGTGGGCACTCGCTGCGACTGGAGGAGAGAATGTTTCGAACGCAACGGAGGAAAGGGTTCTTCACTGTTGGGGCAATCAGGATGTGGAATTCCCTGCCAGGGAAGGTGGTAATGGCGGACTCTGTAATTGGATTTAAAAAAGGAATGGATAAATTTCTGAATGAAAAAGCTATCCAAGGTAATAATACTTAAAATATCAACGTGGTTAATCCGGGGGTAATATGAGTTATAGTAGCTAACTAGTCATAAAACATTATTTAGCAAGTATGTAGAATCATCACAACTTAAAACAGGTTGAACACGATGGGCAATTTGCCTCTATTCAACCTCAAATACTATGTTACTATGTTACTATAAACCAGAGCAGGTGGCGAAAAACATGCAAACATAGGGAAAACTTGACAAACTCCACACAGAGAAGACCTTGGCAAGGAATTAAACTCATGATCTCAGGGCTGTGAGACAATAATTCTAACCACTACGCCAACCTTGTGGCACCGTTACATTCAAATCTCATATGCAAATCATTATCTGCTGTCCTTCATTGCATTGGCTAGCGTGGTTACTCAGGTTACACCAAAGGCCTTATTACTTTGGAGTTTGTATGTTGTTTCCATGGGTTTTCTCCCACACACCAAAATCAAACTGGTAGGCTAATTAGCTGCTCACTACAAGGGGCCCTACAGTGTGTGTTAGGGAATTTAGACTGTAAGCTCCAGTATGGCAGGGACAGATGTGAATGACAAATATTCTCTGTACAGATCTGAATAACGTGTTGCTTGTGCTATGTTACAAACAATAATAATCCATTATCTTACATTATGTAAATATTAATTCAAGCAACTATTATATTGGGCAGGATGTATGAACCATCTCATCCGTGATGTAATACATCCCGCACCTTATCGGGTACATACTGGCATTAATTACATCGGTATCTAACTCGAAAAGTGATTAAAACTACAAAGGGCAGCTCTTCTGATAAGATCTATCCTTTGCAATAGAAGGACTTCTGGGTTTAGGACTCGGGAGCCCTTCTGCACAGAGAGATGCTCACACTGCAGGGAATTCAAATCCCTCTCAGGGGAAACTTCAAAAGTCCATAGGCTTCTATTGGGTAACGCCACGTAAAGATGATGTTACCCACTGGCTCCATTCCGGAGCTTGGTACATATGGAAATGCAGCCGAAACTCCGAAAACTGGATTTTCTATGTTTTGGATACATTTTCAACTTTAGTACATCCCACCCATTATGAGCTAGAGTCCTGCATCCAACGTAAGTCCAGTAGAGTTGCAGGGAGGCCGTACCACCACTGTCCCTGTACAGCTCTCACTGGCTGGCAATACACCACAGACTCCTTACCCCCAGCTAACCTAGCCCCCACCCACAACTGAGGTCCCACTGCAAACCAGCACCTCCCACCCCTTCTCCTGGAGGTCCCACCAAGAACCTCCAGCTTTCCTTGCTGGAGACCCGTGAATCAGGGGGAGAGTGTAGAGAAAGAGAAAGGAAAATAAATTCCGCACAGTAGATAGCAACACGGCAAATAACGAGTCCATAAGACTAACATTTTATATTTCACACAATCAAAACACATCTTTTCGTAAACTGTTCCCAGTATTATTAATTAGCTTCACTTAGAAAAGACAGGTCAAACGTATCATATCTCCACTAAAATTATAGTTATCTCATTATGATCTCATCTTGCTTGAACAATCTCGTTGGCTCAACTGAACTTTTTTCCCACAAATGTTCCGCATTATTATTATGACATCTTATTATATATTTGTTAATATATCTTTGTATGGTGCCAACATGCTTTGCAGCACTTTACATTGTGCAGAAACATAGTAATAAAACAAGACTACCTATTAGCAAACAGACAAGGAGGTGAGAGAGTCCACCTTTCTGCAAGTGCTATCTTCATTTGCTCTTTGCTGGATTGTAAGCACAACAATTCCAATACTATTGTAGGTTCCAAGATCAAAAGAATAATGACTGCATTTGACCATTTACATCAGTGGGTAACAGGCTGTCTGTAGGGGCAAGTGGACCCAGATGTACTTTGGTAACTGGTATTCAGACACCATGTCTCCGTTGACTATGTTAACAACAACAGGTCAACATTGATGATGTCTACATGGCTACAATGTCATCATTATTAATGTTGACACCTGCAGAATGTTTACATCAGAAAAATGTCAACAGTGTTATGACATTGACATTTCAACAGGGACGTGCAGTGATCTAAATAGCTCAGGAGGCACTGGCTAGCACCAGAGCCAGATTTATATGCAATATATGAGCCAAAGCGTACATCTAGGCATTATACACAGGTGCAGCAGTATAAACTCATGGAAATTTGGTGAGTTTTGATCAGAGATGTGCGTAAAAGTTACCCAGGTGAGGCACTGCCTCACCTGCCATAGACTTTTTACTCCAGAGTTTTGGCTATAAAAATTATTAGAATGATGCAAAGAAGATATTTCAAACATATTCTTTGTATTTTTCATATACTTTATTTATACAGTCAAAACTCTGGCACAAACGTTAGCATGACTGGAAAGGCTCTGCCTCACCTGCCTTAACCCACCACACGTCACTGCATATCAATGCTATTTAGGATTAACATTAGGGTCAACTTTATAGACAGAGTTGCCGTTAGGGTTAGCATAAGGGTTAGGGCTAGGGTTACCAATAGGTTGGCCCTTGGGATTAAAGTTGTCATTATGATAAGGGTTAAGGTTACTGATAGGGTTACCATTAGGGTTAGGGCATAGAGTTAGGATTACCATAAGGGCGGCCATTATGGTTAGGGTTATAATTAGGACTAGAGTTAGGATTAGAGAGTGAATGATAAGAAAAACAGTATATGGACATTATAACAAAGTCACCATAACATCTGGGTTGACATGCCGAATGTTAACTTGGACATTGCTGAAATTATGACCATGTTAACATTCCCACATAGACATAATGAATGTTCCTGACCTACACAGCTTTTCCACTTCCTTTTAGTACAACTGTGAAAGCAATGTGCCTCCAGAGCATGGCGGAGTATAAAGCATTACTGGTTGGGAATGGGGCAGTCCCAGTATATAAGGTTCTTCAGAATAATGGGTATGGTGGACCAACTGTTAGAAGAAGCAGAGACAGGTGTCACCTCCCGCCTCTGTCTCCTCATTTATACATCAAGTCAGCCAAGCACTGCGCTGGATGGAGTTTTACACAGTATGTGAACATCTCTCTGAGTTTGGTGCTAATGACCAGGTAGGGGAATTATCAATACAGTATATGGGAGGGGAGAACCAACGCAAATTATTGCAAGAAGGTCACCATCAACTTTAAGCCTTGGGGAAATTAGACCAGAAGGAGTGGCAGTTCTTGTGCTAGATGTAATGGGTATTTGGTAGTTCGACACTTCAGAGCATTGGCCTTGGACCTTCTCAAGGCACACGTGAGCCCCATCATTTCTGGAGTAAGGGTTCTTTGAGGCAGGTAAAACTGCAATGCATGTAAAAATAGAACACACTTTAGAGTTACCCATATTATGGTTGACGTGACTGAATGAAAGATAAATACATCCATCCACCCACCCACAAATAAGGCCTGTCACTACTCATACAAGGCAAGCTTGGAGTTACAATTACTTACTACAAATTCATCAGTAAGCCCCTATTGCCTCATGTGGCAGCAGAATTTTACACTGCCAGGTCTGTCCCAATGTTAGTGAGCACACGTGACTAGCATTCGCATATTAGAACTGCCGTAGAGAGCGCAGGCCAAAGGGTGCAAAAGAAACCAACTAGACCCCAATTTGCAGCTCGGATATCATTCCCAAAGATGGCAGAGCCTCCTACATTTAACTCCGAAAACAATTGCTGAATATGGGAAGGCCACATCTAGCACCTGATAATGAATGGACCCATTACTTTAAAAAAATATGCATAAATTAATATTACCCCATTTGTGAAGGGCCCATTATAAACTAGTGTTTCCCCATTTGTGTTGGGCCCATTATAAACTAGTGACCCCATTTGTGATGGACCCATTATAAAGTGGTGAGCCCATTTGTGATAGGTCTTTAAACTAGTGTTTCCCCATTTGTGATGAACCCATTATAAAGTAGTGTTTCCCCATTTGTGATGGCCCATTATAAACTAGTGACCCCACTTGTGATGGACTCTTTATAAAATATTGTTTCCCCATTTGTGATGGACCCATTATAAACTAGTGACCCCATTTGTGATGGACTCTTTATAAACTAGTGTCTCCCCATTTGTGATGGACCCATTTAAAAAAGTATTTTCCTATTTGTGATAGGCCCATAATAAAGTAGTGTTTCCCCATTTGTGATGGGCCGCTAAGTGATCATTAATAGGCTCCTAAATACACACAAGAAGAGAATAGGCATCAGAATCTACAAGTGTGTCAGCACAACTGACCGGTTACAGCAGGCCGGAAGTGTTAAATACATTCTGCTCAAAATATTATTGTAAGTTGTATACATCCACCGTGCAACGCGTTTTACATTATGCACAGATGCTCACATGCTGCGGCAGCCGACTGCAAATCCGATCATTAGACTCTAAGCAGAGCAAAGTAAAACTCTGACATGATTTCTGAATGTCATAATTATTAATGGTTCTCCTATAATGCCACATTTCAGTCCAGGTTTTCATAAATGTCACCCATTATCTATTGTTATAAGTCCCACGTTACTATGGAAACTTGAAGCAGCTTAGTAATAACACACAAGCTGGTTGATGACGGAGTACGGAATGTCAGCTATAATAAAAGTTTTGTCAAACTGTATGGGAACACAATGTTATTATTAATGTAATATTCCTTGTTCATCATTGAGCATTCAGTGGCCCAGCCTGAGAGTTTTAAAAGAAGCCATCTTTGCAAAGTACACAATGGTTTATCAGTCCTGCTTGTAATGCAGACAGGTGATTTAGTGACGGGTATGATTTTTATTTTAGGAATTTGAGGAAACCAAATATTTATTAACTAGAATAGTCATTAACAGATCAATAATTAATCATTAATCACAGCTGTTCTCTGTTCAGGCTAGTTGTTTACCAATAACCATTTATATTTGCAGATAATCAGTATGAGGGCAGAATATAATTTGTCAACTTGGAAACAGGGTAGTCAGGCAAACCATACTGAGACTTGGGAGTAAATGTACTACTGGCCTAATTCAGATCTGGTCGCTGCAGCGGCAGTGTACGCAGGCTGAAGCCCAGTGAAGTGTGCACACGCGCAGCAGCCGCACTGCGCATGCGCACACAATGAGATGCTACGGCATTTTACTTGTGCGATCGCCTCTGCCTGATTGACAGGCAGAGGCGGTCGCGGGGTTTGTCGGCGGCGTTGCGGCTGCTCTTTCAGGGCGCGATCCGGACAACACAGGCGTGTCCGGACCATTTGTGGGACGGCCCGCGGCGGCTGTGTGATGTCACACGCAGCCGCTGTGGCCCTAAACATGGCGGGTACCTGCTTGCTTTTGCATGTCTGTGATGGGGGGGGGGGGCTGGCATGCGGGGCGGACTAGCCCTGTGCTGGACGTCCCCCCCGCATGTCATACATTTTGATCATAGATGTGCTTTTTTTCGCACATCTACGATCAGGTCTAAATTAGGCCCTAAGACTCATATTTGTCTTCTATTATAGGGGGTCATTCCGAGTTGTTCGCTCGCAAGCTGCTTTTAGCAGCTTTGCACACGCTAAGCCGCCGCCTACTGGGAGTGAATCTTAGCTTATCAAAAGTGCGAACGAAAGATTAGCAGAATTGCGAATAGACACTTCTTAGCAGTTTCTGAGTAGCTCCAGACTTACTCGGCATCTGCGATCAGTTCAGTCAGTTTCGTTCCTGGTTTGACGTCACAAACACACCCAGCGTTCGCCCAGACACTCCTCCGTTTCTCCAGCCACTCCCGCGTTTTTCCTAGAAACGGTAGCGTTTTTTCGCACACACCCATAAAACGGCCTGTTTCCGCCCAGAAACACCCACTTCCTGTCAATCACATTACGATCACCAGAACGAAGAAAAAACCTTGTAATGCCGTGAGTAAAAAACCTAACTGCATAGCAAATTTACTTGGCGCAGTCGCACTGCGGACATTGCGCATGCGCATTAGCGACTAATCGCTCCGTTGCGGAAAAAAAATAACGAGCGAACAACTCGGAATGACCCCATAGTCTGCTGGACAACGCCGTCAGATTGGCGTCTAAAAATAAATTATTTACTAACCATCGCATTTGAGCTTCAATAGAACTCTTGACAGCGATATCCTTAATTTATTTTCTGTCTAAAACCACGTTGGATAAACCTGGTTTCCAATAGAATCCGCAATCAATCTGCGGTGAATTTAAAGTGCTGCACAGATCACTATGATCTGTGCAGGATATGATTGAGCTCAACATCCGTTCTGCTGCCTCTCTGCTATGCAGACTGACCGGTCATGCATCCCCCTAACTTACTAACACCATGGGACTCTGCGACCTGCATATGGGTCGTCAAGGCATATCCTGAAAAACGGGACTGTACCGCCAAAAGCGAGAGAGTTGGGAGGTGTGACATAACACAAATGTATAGGAGATATTACTTGCTAAATAAAATGTTTATTATTTATTACCAGTTACTGTATATATATAGCACATGCATATTCCGCAGCGCTTTACAGATGCCCTTCACATCAGTCCCTGCCTACTTCTTTCAAGTACAAGAGATAAAAGTATTAATGCAGGGGAGGCAGATATAACATTTGCAGAGAGAGTTAGATTTGGGTGGGTTATTTTGTTTCTGTGCAGGGTAAATAGTATACTGGCTGCTTTATTTTTACACTGCAAATTAGATTGCAGGTTGAACACACCCCACCCAAATCTATCTCTCTCTGCACATGTTATATCTGCCTCCCCTGCAGTGCACATGGTTTTGCCCAACTGCTAACACAATTGCTGCTGCGATCAACTTGGAATTACCCCCTAAATACATAACATCTAATTAATAAATACTAAAACTGCCCCCTCTGCTGTGCTCTCTAGGGATGTACCAAGTTCATCTGCATAGCATTGGAGATTTATAAGCAATCATGATTCTGTCTGTATGGCACAGACAGCACATGACCTGGTCTACCCGCGTCATTACTATTGGACAATCTTCTATAGCACATAATATATAAAAGTAGGAATGCACCCCGACCACATTTAAGGTCACCACTCAGTAGCTGCATTGTAATGTTCTGTGACCACCGTTTCATAAGTCTCTCTGTTCTAACAGCTCTGGAAGGCCATGGAAAATCATGCAATTAGCAGTTCTGCAGCTCCTATCCAGCAAGAGATAAAGTGAATGTGTCTACTACTGATCCAGCACGCACAGGCCTCTGAGCGCCCAAACAGGTGCCCAACCCCCCAAGTTTTCCTTTAACATTTTGCAAAAGAGGCTTGAAATGACAGCTGCAGAAATGACAGCCATGCAAACGTGCCCAGGCCCTCTATGCCCTGTCCTTTAAACCATCTCTGGGGACGTCGCAGCACTAAAGAAAATATTGGATTTCATAAACAAATAATAATTACATTGCTAATACCAAAGACTCCTTCAGCGGGCTCACAGGAATCTCATAAAATCCTCATCTGTCTCAGCAGCATCATGTACATTAATCCCGGCAGTTGTGTTGGCGCCTTTCCACTGGACTATGGGAGCGCTGCTAATTACAGCACTTTGCAGGGTGACTTACAGTATGTTACCATATTCAGTACAAAGGCTGCAGATTCTCACAGAGAGTAGGTCAGGGTCACCACGGAGGGGCCTGCTGACAGCTGGAGGTCAGAGATCACAGGATGTGCTTATATGTTTATTCAGTGACTAGGAAAACAAGCAAAATCAATTTGCTCTATTAGAACAGTTATTAGTAAAGTTCAAGCAATACATGTTGACTCCCCTGATACAGAGCCCAATTAAGACCCCATGGGACCCCTTTCCACCTCTCTCTCTCTCTCTCTCTCTCTCTCTCTTTCTCTCTCTCTCTCTCTCTCTCTCTCTATGTATATATATATAAATATATTTATATATTGTATTGCAGCTGAGAACAATAGATGAAAGGCTTATGTTAATAAACCATGTTGTGCCTAGGCGCAGCAAAGAAGTCAAGATAAATATAACCCATAAAAATAGGTTAGGGTTATCAGGATCCCTGAATGTCTATTGTGCCTTAGGCAAGAGCCTAGGTCAGAGGTTCCAAAACGCAGTTCTCAAGGCATCCCAACGGTCCAGGTTTTAAATGTATCCATGCTTGGCCATATGTGACTTAATTAGTAGTGATGAGCGGGTTCGGTTTCTCGGAAACCGAACCCCCCCGAACTTCACGCTTTTTACACGGGTCCGAGGCAGACTCGGATCTTCCCGCCTTGCTCGGTTAACCCGAGCGCGCCCGAACGTCATCATCCCGCTGTCGGATTCTCGCGAGGCTCGGATTCTATCGCGAGACTCAGATTCTATATAAGGAGCCGCGCGTCGCAGCCATTTTCATACGTGCATTGAGATTGATAGGGAGAGGACGTGGCTGGCGTCCTCTCCGTTTAGATAGAGAGTGAGACACTTGATTTACTGGAGCATTAGGAGTACTCAGAGAGTGCAGAGTTTTGCTGATAGTTATACTAGTGACCACCAGTTTTATTTATTATTTAATATAATCCGTTCTCTGCCTGAAAAAAAACGATACACAGTCACATACCATATCTGTGCTCAGCCTCAGTGTGCTGCATCATCTATGTAATACTGTATATCTGACTGTGCTGAGTGCTCACTGCTCACACAGCTTAATTGTGGGGGAGACTGGGGAGCAGTTATAGCAGGAGTACATATTTAACAGTGCACACTTTTGCTGCCAGAGTGCCAGTGTGACTGACCAGCAGTGACCACCAGTATATTGTCTGCCTGAAAAAGTTAAACACTCGTGTGGTGTTTTTTTTTTTAATTCTATAAACGCATTCTGCTGACAGTGTCCAGCAGGTCCGTCATTCATTATATTTCTATCTTCTTCATACTAGTAGTTTAGGAGTCTGCAGTGCTGACAGTGTCCAGCAGGTCCGTCATTATATAATATATACCTGTCCTGCAGTAGTGATATATATATATTTTTTATATCATTATCATCCAGTCTATATACTAGCAGACGCACGCAGTACGGTAGTCCACGGCTGTAGCTACCTCTGTGTCGGCAGTCGCTCGTCCATAATTGTATACCTACCTGTGGTGTTTTTTTTTTTTCTATCTTCTTCATACTAGTAGTTTAGGAGTCTGCAGTGCTGACAGTGTCCAGCAGGTCCGTCATTATATAATATATACCTGTCCTGCAGTAGTGATATATATATATTTTTTATATCATTATCATCCAGTCTATACTAGCAGACGCACGCAGTACGGTAGTCCACGGCTGTAGCTACCTCTGTGTCGGCAGTCGCTCGTCCATAATTGTATACCTACCTGTGGTGGTTTTTTTTTTTTCTATCTTCTTCATACTAGTAGTTTAGGAGTCTGCACTGCTGACAGTGTCCAGCAGGTCCGTCATTATAAAATATATACCTGTCCTGCAGTAGTGATAGATATTTTTTTTTATATCATTATCATCCAGTCTATACTAGCAGACGCACGCAGTACGGTAGTCCACGGCTGTAGCTACCTCTGTGTCGGCAGTCGCTCGTCATCCATAAGTATACTAGTATCCATCCATCTCCATTGTTTACCTGAGGTGCCTTTTAGTTGTGCCTATTAAAATATGGAGAACAAAAATGTTGAGGTTCCAAAAATAGGGAAAGATCAAGATCCACTTCCACCTCATGCTGAAGCTGCTGCCACTAGTCATGGCCGAGACGATAAAATTCCATCAACGTCGTCTGCCAAGGCCGATGCCCAATGTCATAGTACAGAGCATGTAAAATCCAAAACACAAAATATCAGTAAAAAAAGGACTCAAAAATCTAAAATAAAATCGTCGGAGGAGAAGCGTAAACTTGCCAATATGCCATTTACCACACGGAGTGGCAAGGAACGGCTGAGACCCTGGCCTATGTTCATGGCTAGTGGTTCAGCTTCACATGAGGATGGAAGCACTCAGCCTCTCGCTAGAAAAATGAAAAGACTTAAGCTGGCAAAAGCACAGCAAAGAACTGTGCGTTCTTCGAAATCACAAATCCACAAGGAGAGTCCAATTGTGTCGGTTGCGATGCCTGACCTTCCCAACACTGGACGTGAAGAGTATGCGCCTTCCACCATTTGCACGCCCCCTGCAAGTGCTGGAAGGAGCACCCGCAGTCCAGTTCCTGATAGTCAGATTGAAGATGTCAGTGTTGAAGTACACCAGGATGAGGAGGATATGGGTGTTGCTGGCGCTGGGGAGGAAATTGACAAGGAGGATTCTGATGGTGAGGTGGTTTGTTTAAGTCAGGCACCCGGGGAGACACCTGTTGTCCGTGGGAGGAATATGGCCATTGACATGCCTGGTGAAAATACCAAAAAAATCAGCTCTTCGGTGTGGAAGTATTTCAACAGAAATGCGGACAACATTTGTCAAGCCGTGTGTTGCCTTTGTCAAGTTGTAATAAGTAGGGGTAAGGACGTTAACCACCTCGGAACATCCTCCCTTATATGTCACCTGCAGCGCATTCATCATAAGTCAGTGACAAGTTCAAAAACTTTGGGCGACAGCGGAAGCAGTCCACTGACCAGTAAATCCCTTCCTCTTGTAACCAAGCTCACGCAAACCACCCCACCAACTCCCTCAGTGTCAATTTCCTCCTTCCCCAGGAATGCCAATAGTCCTGCAGGCCATGTCACTGGCAATTCTGACGAGTCCTCTCCTGCCTGGGATTCCTCCGATGCATCCTTGCGTGTAACGCCTACTGCTGCTGGCGCTGCTGTTGTTGCTGCTGGGAGTCGATGGTCATCCCAGAGGGGAAGTCGTAAGACCACTTTTACTACTTCCACCAAGCAATTGACTGTCCAACAGTCCTTTGCGAGGAAGATGAAATATCACAGCAGTCATCCTGCTGCAAAGCGGATAACTGAGGCCTTGGCATCCTGGGCAGTGAGAAACGTGGTTCCGGTATCCATCATTACTGCAGAGCCAACTAGAGACTTGTTGGAGGTACTGTGTCCCCGGTACCAAATACCATCTAGGTTCCATTTCTCTAGGCAGGCGATACCGAAAATGTACACAGACCTCAGAAAAAGACTCACCAGTGTCCTAAAAAATGCAGTTGTACCCAATGTCCACTTAACCACGGACATGTGGACAAGTGGAGCAGGGCAGACTCAGGACTATATGACTGTGACAGCCCACTGGGTAGATGTATTGACTCCCGCCGCAAGAACAGCAGCGGCGGCACCAGTAGCAGCATCTCGCAAACGCCAACTCTTTCCTAGGCAGGCTACGCTTTGTATCACCGCTTTCCAGAATACGCACACAGCTGAAAACCTCTTACGGCAACTGAGGAAGATCATCGCGGAATGGCTTACCCCAATTGGACTCTCCTGTGGATTTGTGGCATCGGACAACGCCAGCAATATTGTGTGTGCATTAAATCTGGGCAAATTCCAGCACGTCCCATGTTTTGCACATACCTTGAATTTGGTGGTGCAGAATTATTTAAAAAACGACAGGGGCGTGCAAGAGATGCTGTCGGTGGCCAGAAGAATTGCGGGACACTTTCGGCGTACAGGCACCACGTACAGAAGACTGGAGCACCACCAAAAACGCCTGAACCTGCCCTGCCATCATCTGAAGCAAGAAGTGGTAACGAGGTGGAATTCAACCCTCTATATGCTTCAGAGGTTGGAGGAGCAGCAAAAGGCCATTCAAGCCTATACAACTGAGCACGATATAGGAGGTGGAATGCACCTGTCTCAAGCGCAGTGGAGACTGATTTCAACGTTGTGCAAGGTTCTGCAACCTTTTGAACTTGCCACAGGTGAAGTCAGTTCAGACACTGCCAGCCTGAGTCAGGTCATTCCCCTCATCAGGCTTTTGCAGAAGAAGCTGGAGACATTGAAGGAGGAGCTAACACAGAGCGATTCCGCTAGGCATGTGGGACTTGTGGATGGAGCCCTTAATTCGCTTAACAAGGATTCACGGGTGGTCAATCTGTTGAAATCAGAGCACTACATTTTGGCCACCGTGCTCGATCCTAGATTTAAAACCTACCTTGGATCTCTCTTTCCGGCAGACACAAGTCTGCTGGGGTTCAAAGAACTGCTGGTGAGAAAATTGTCAAGTCAAGCGGAACGCGACCTGTCAACATCTCCTCCTTCACATTCTCCCGCAACTGGGGGTGCGAGGAAAAGGCTCAGAATTCCGAGCCCACCCGCTGGCGGTGATGCAGGGCAGTCTGGAGCGACTTTTAAAAAGAAGAAAAACTGCGCTGGTGCCTGGATTTTTATGTTTCAGCTGCCCTGAACAAAAAGATAATGGGATAAATACTAACAGATGTGTTAGGAACAAGGCGCTATTGACAATGTATCATGTATTTGCAACAATTAAATGTTGCAGTATTTATAGTTTGCACTATAAATACTGCAACATTTAATTGTTGCAAATACATGATACATTGTCTGGAGCGACTGCTGATGCTGACATCTGGTCCGCACTGAAGGACCTGACAACGATTACGGACATGTTGTCTACTGTCACTGCATATGATTCTATCCCCATTGAAAGAATGGTGGAGGATTATATGAGTGACCGCATCCAAGTAGGCACGTCAGACAGTCCGTACTTATACTGGCAGGAAAAAGAGGCAATTTGGAGGCCCTTGCACAAACTGGCTTTATTCTACCTAAGTTGCCCTCCCACAAGTGTGTACTCCGAAAGAGTGTTTAGTGCCGCCGCTCACCTTGTCAGCAATCGGCGTACGAGGTTACATCCAGAAAATGTGGAGAAGATGATGTTCATTAAAATGAATTATAATCAATTCCTCCGTGGAGACATTCACCAGCAGCAATTGCCTCCACAAAGTACACAGGGAGCTGAGATGGTGGATTCCAGTGGGGACGAATTGATAATCTGTGAGGAGGGGGATGTACACGGTGATATATCGGAGGATGATGATGAGGTGGACATCTTGCCTCTGTAGAGCCAGTTTGTGCAAGGAGAGATTAATTGCTTCTTTTTTGGTGGGGGTCCAAACCAACCCGTCATTTCAGTCACAGTCGTGTGGCAGACCCTGTCACTGAAATGATGGGTTGGTTAAAGTGTGCATGTCCTGTTTATACAACATAAGGGTGGGTGGGAGGGCCCAAGGACAATTCCATCTTGCACCTCTTTTTTCTTTCATTTTTCTTTGCGTCATGTGCTGTTTGGGGAGTAGTTTTTGGAAGGGCCATCCTGCGTGACACTGCAGTGCCACTCCTAGATGGGCCCGGTGTTTGTGTCGGCCACTAGGGTCGCTTATCTTACTCACACAGCTACCTCATTGCGCCTCTTTTTTTCTTTGCGTCATGTGCTGTTTGGGGGGTGTTTTTTGGAAGGGTCATCCTGCGTGACACTGCAGTGCCACTCCTAGATGGGCCAGGTGTTTGTGTCGGCCACTTGGGTCGCTGAGCTTAGTCATCCAGCGACCTCGGTGCAAATTTTAGGACTAAAAATAATATTGTGAGGTGTGAGGTGTTCAGAATAGACTGAAAATGAGTGGAAATTATGGTTATTGAGGTTAATAATACTTTGGGATCAAAATGACCCCCAAATTCTATGATTTAAGCTGTTTTTTAGGGTTTTTTGAAAAAAACACCCGAATCCAAAACACACCCGAATCCGACAAAAAAAATTCGGTGAGGTTTTACCAAAACGCGTTCGAACCCAAAACACGGCCGCGGAACCGAACCCAAAACCAAAACACAAAACCCGAAAAATTTCCGGTGCTCATCACTATTAATTAGCACCTTAGTCAATTTGATTTAACCATCTATGCTGAGCCATGGATACACCTAAAACCTGGACTGTTGTGGTGCCTTGAGGACCGCGTTTGGGAACCTCTGGCCTAGGTTGTTTAATGGATGATAAATCTGCCCCACAATTGGCAGCAGTCTGGAGTTCCGTAGACTGGGACACTTGGACCCTGATCAGTTCTGCAATCAATGTATTTTCTATACCCTAAAAACTGAGAAGGTTGGGAGTTAATGGGTAACATTTGAAAATTTGCCATAGAGAGCTGCATAGTAACAGCAGCATTTAATTGGTTAGTTGTGGCACCTGCCTGACCAATCAGGTGCAACTTTTACCACGCACCTTTCTTTGACAGCCTTTCATCCCTCTTCCAGTCCTTACCACCTCATTACTACTTGGGAATTGGGCCTTCTTAATGGAGGGTTTGCTTGTAATTTAACTTAAATAATTTGTAATATTGAGATCATTGCTATATATATATATATATATATATATATATATATATATATATATAAAATATTTTTTTTACTATTTTTTATTTATTTTTTAGAAACACTTTATATTTTTGAAAAAGGCAAAAAGACAAATAAGTACATAGACATGAGGTAGAAAATACACAAAGAGAGCCAACAAAACTACCTAACACTGGAACAGTACAATGTTGTCAAAAATAGCCACAAATATATAAAGTATATTCAGATAAAGTATGTTTGAAATGAACATTCCCATACATCCATAGCTGATCATCCTCATGGTATGAAATATAACAATATATGATAATATACCAATATATATTCCTACACCGAAAAGGGCATAAAAATACACATTCAAAAGATTTATAGAAAAGAGAAAGAGAAGAAAGATGAAAGAAGAAAAGAAAGAACAAAAGAGGGGAGGGAAATGTGTCCAGTCAGTGCACCCAGATGATCTGCAAAAGACACATAGGGCGGGATGTACTAAACGACATCGCCACCCATCGCACCAATACCAATCGCATTAGCACTAACATATGTGATTGGTATTGCAAAGGACAGCTCTTCTGATAAGAGCTGTCCTTTGCAATATCTGGCGGGTCCCTGACTTCCGGGTTTCGGCCCCAGGAGTCTGTCTGTGCATGCGCAGAGTGAAGGGGATGGCCGCGGGGCATGCTGGGAAGATTCAATCATATCCCTCACACCAACGCTGCAGAGAGAAGTCCATGGGCTTCTATGGGGTATCGCCAGCAAAAGTTGGTGTTCCCCTCCACTGTGCTGTCCCGACGGCCGAGGCTTAGTGCATTTTGGAAAATGTGGTAGACGGGGGTTTACAGCATTTACCATTTAGTACACCACGACCATAAACCATCCAGCTATACCGAAATACCAGGCAAGCAAATAACCTCAAGAGGCAGAGTCAAGTTGTCTAGAAAGAAACTAGTTGGTTGTTTCAAATAATTTATGCAGTATATATAAGTTTGTTGTTGAATATTATTAATAGATTTAATATTATAGGGGAACCGTCTAACCAGCAGGTTTGGATACTGTAAGTGGATACTTCTTCTTGTGTCCTAACAACAATGTCCGTGCCAGACATCCCAACAAATATAAAACACAATATCCAGTTCTATACCCTACAAAGCAAGCTCAAGATGGCTGCAGAAGTTGTTACCAGAGAACCCACTGTTGGCCCACCCACCTCAGTGAGATGCACAGTATGTTTGACACAGGACAATCCTGGAAAGGTGATTTGTCTTAGCCCCAATGTATCAAGTAACCAGTAGCGGATCTTGCCACGGGCAAGCAGGACTTTTGCCCGGGGCGCCGCCTACCGGAGGGCGCAGGGCGCCATCCGGAGGGCGCCGCACCAGGGCAAGATCCGCTGCTGCTGTGTGACCCCGCTGCCCGCTGCCCCCCTGCTGCCACTGACCGCTGGGAAGGGAAACTAGACGCGTACGCGTCTAGTTTCCCTTCGTGGAGAGGTCCTTTACTGTGCGGTGCGCCATGACGTCATCGCGCAACGCACAGCAAATGTCCTCTCCACGAAGGGAACTAGACGCTACGCGTCTAGTTTCCTTTCGTGGAGAGGACCTTTGCTGTGCGGTGCGCCATGACGTCATCGCGCACCGCACATCATTTCAGTCTGCACATGGGGCGTAAATGACCACGCCCCCTGTACAAAGCCATGCCCCCTAATGCCGCCCGGGGTGCCAGAAGCCCCGGAACCGGCCCTGCAAGTAACGCTAGTAATCCTGTACAGTGCACTGTATTGTTGGGTTGGTATTGGAAGACCGGCGTTTGGGATCCCAGAGGTCACCATACCTATCCTGGTCTCTTGAATGCTGACGGGGGAGGGGGGCAGCAAGTGTACCGAAGCCCCTTGTGGGCTCACTGCGCTCGCCACAGGTTCTTTTCCCACTGTATGGGTGTCTTGGACACCCACGAGTGGGAATAGACCCTGTTAGTCGGTCTATCCAGCTCTTGGGATTCTGGCATCAGTATAGTGACCAGTGGTCTCCACATAGCTACACCACGTATTGTCTATTTAATATACAATGGGGGGAATTCAGTTGTTTGAAAAGTGGGTTGGGTGTCTGTTTTTTCCTGTCTATTAGATAGTCTTACATATACATTAGTTATCGCCTATGTATCTGTAATCAGGCTATATCTGTTATTCTGAACAGACATTTTAAAAATATAAAATATAAATTCATTAAGAACTCTGACTAATTTGTCCCTAACTCTATAATACCCACCATTTATCAACTCGTATTCTCTAAAATGTCCCACCCAGGGCAGTCATGAGAAATTGTGGGCCCCAGTACTGATGAACTGTGTCAATATTTGTGGTGGTGAATATCTAAAGTGTGTGTGGCCACACCAAGCCCTTGTTTGACCACATCCACTGGTACTATGGGTCTTCCCCTAACTTCTCAGAACCCCTGACCCATCCCTAAAGTAGGCTTCCCTTTTGGCCCAAAATCTGGACTAGTGGGGACTAAGAAGTTTACTAATATTGGTGCGGCTGACAAAAGTGGTAGCTGCGCACTCTGTGTAAGCATCAGGTACTCTTTAATTAAGTCTAGTTTTCTCAGGCGGACATGTTTCTGGTGGCACGTAGACCTTTACGACTTACTCATTTTTAATTTAGTAAGAAAATAAAGGCTACAACTAAAAATAAATTATTTCAAGAAATGTTAATAAATCCTACCAAGCAGTATTCTCTGGGAAAAACACTACTAACCTTTGAATAAATGGATGATGTTTCCTGTAATTGCTTTTTTTGTATGTAGCAATATACTGCTGCAGGGATTTTATACCTTTTAAAGAGTAAGTAAGTACATTGCCCCCTCTCCCCCAACTTTTAGTAACACGGCGTGGCGCTTTGTTTCACTTGGCTGCAAGTTCACATAAAACTATGTTTTTAACTGCTTTAATTTTGGAACATCAGTTTCTTCATGTTATCATCATCACTAATCTGATGCACTCCTCCCTCTGCAATAAATTGGAATGGTCCATTACTGCTGTAGTAAATTAGCGCTGTAAAACAGTAGCAGTCTGTGGTAGACCATTAAGAAAAGCCATATAGCAACACCATAAAGTACTATCTCACCATGGCGCTTCTAGCAGGGGAATCAGACACACTGCTGGAATGCAAATATGGACGTGGAACGCACAACCATATTGATTAACTGGGACTGAGTTATTACAACTGGGAAAGTGTATATCAGAGTAGTTCCTGGAGGAAACAGGCTGTGAAGAGACCATGATTCGGTTTTATGTACCGACAGGTGTTACAGTGAATAGAATTGCCTGTAAGTCACCTTCAGATGATTACAGATTAAATACATTTATGAACAGGTAACGTGTTGCTATTACTAAAGAGTTTGTGGCTGATGGAGAGCTGTACACTTTTGCAAGATAAAAAATGAGCCCAAAAAGAGATGCATTTTGGTGCATCTGCAAAAGGTAGAATATGTACAGTATATTCTACCTTTTACCCCAGGAGACAGCAGTAGTGTATGCGCTTGGTGTACACCGGGAGAAAACAGTAGTGTATGTGCTTGGCGTACACCAGGAGAGAGCAGTAGTGTATGCGCTTGGTGTACAACAGGAGAGAGCAGTAGTGTATACGCTTGGTGTACACCAGAAGAGAGCAGTAGTGTATGCGCTTGGAGTACACCGGGAGAAAACAGTAGTGTATGCGCTTGGTGTACGCCAGGAGAAAACAGTAGTGTGTGCGCTTGGTGTATGCCAGAAGAAAACAGTAGTGTGTGCGCTTGATATATGCCAGGAGAAAACAGTAGTGTATGCGCTCGGTGTACACCAGGAGAGAGCAGTAGTGTATACGCTTGGTGTACACCAGGAGAGAGCAGTAGTGTATGCGCTTGGAGTACACCGGGAGAAAACAGTAGTGTATGCGCTTGGTGTACGCTGGGAGAAAACAATAGTGTATGCGCTTGGTGTACGCTGGGAGAAAACAGTAGTGTATGTGCATGGTGTACACTGGGAGAAAACAGTAGTGTATGCGCTTGGTGTACACCAGGAGAAAACAGTATTGTATGCGCTTCGTGTACATCGGGAGAAAACAGTAGTGTATGCGCTCGGTGTACGCCAGGGGAAAACAGTAGTGTATGCGCATGGTGTACACCGGGAGAAAACAGTAGTGTATGCGCTTGGTGTACGCCAGGAGAAAACAGTAGTGCATGCGCTTGGTGTACACCAGGAGAAAACAGTAGTGCATGCGCTTGGTGTACACCAGGAGAAAACAGTAGTGTATGCGCTTGGTGTACGCCAGGAGAAAACAGTAGTGTATGCGCTTGGTGTACACCAGGAGAAAACAGTAGTGTATGCGCATGGTGTACACCGGGAGAAAACAGTAGTGTATGCGCTTGGTGTACGCCAGGAGAAAACAGTAGTGTATGCGCTTGGTGTACACCAGGAGAAAACAGTAGTGCATGCGCTTGGTGTACACCAGGAGAAAACAGTAGTGTATGCGCTTGGTGTACACCAGGAGAAAACAGTAGTGTATGCGCTTGGTGTACACCAGGAGAAAACAGTAGTGCATGCGCTTGGTGTACACCAGGAGAAAACAGTAGTGTATGCGCTTGGTGTACACCAGGAGAAAACAGTAGTGTATGAGCATGGTGTACACCGGGAGAAAACAGTAGTGTATGCGCTTGGTATATGCCAGGAGAAAACAGTAGTGTATGCGCTTGGTGTACGCCAGAAGAAAACAGTAGTGTATGCGCTTGGTGTACGCCAGAAGAAAACAGTAGTGTATACGCTTGGTATATGCCAGGAGAAAACAGTAGTGTATGCGCTTGGTGTACGCCAGGAGAAAACAGTAGTGTATGCGCTTGGTGTACACCAGGAGAAAACAGTAGTGTATGAGCATGGTGTACACCGGGAGAAAACAGTAGTGTATGCGCTTGGTATATGCCAGGAGAAAACAGTAGTGTATGCGCTTGGTGTACACCAGAAGAAAACAGTAGTGTATACGCTTGGTATATGCCAGGAGAAAACAGTAGTGTGTGCGCTTGGTGTATGCCAGAAGAAAACAGTAGTGTATGCGCTTGGTATATGCTAGGAGAAAACAGTAGTGTATGAGCATGGTGTACACTGGGAGAAAACAGTAGTGTATGCGCTTGGTATATGCCAGGAGAAAACAGTAGTGTATGCGCTTGGTGTACACCAGGAGAAAACAGTAGTGTATGAGCATGGTGTACACCGGGAGAAAACAGTAGTGTATGCGCTTGGTATATGCCAGGAGAAAACAGTAGTGTATGCGCTTGGTGTACGCCAGAAGAAAACAGTAGTGTATACGCTTGGTATATGCCAGGAGAAAACAGTAGTGTGTGCGCTTGGTGTATGCCAGAAGAAAACAGTAGTGTATGCGCTTGGTATATGCTAGGAGAAAACAATAATGTATGCGGTTGGTATGGGATCAGTACGTAATCCCGCTGGACGGGATCCCGGCGGTCGAAATACCGACGCCGGAATCCCGACCACACAATCCCGACAGGGGTGGCGAGCGGAACGCAGCCCCTTGCGGGCTTGCTTCACTCGCCACGCTGCGGGCACGGTGCCTCGCTACGCTCGGCACACTATTATATTATCCCTCTATGGGTGTCATGGACACCCACGGAGGGAGAATATGTCGGGATTGTGGCGGTCGGGATTCCGGCGTCGGTATTTCGACCGCCGGGATCTTGTCCAGCGGAATGTTGACCGCGTCCCCTTGGTATATACCAGGAGAAAACAGTAGTGTATGCGCTTGGTGTACGCCAGTAGAAAACAGTAGTGTGTGCGCTTGGTGTAGGGTTCACTATGGTATGCCGGCGGTCGGGCTCCAGGCGACCAGCATACCGGCTCCGGGAGCCCGACCGCCGGCTTACCAACAGTGTGGCGAGTGCAAATGAGCCCATTGCGGGCTCGCTGCGCTCGCCACGCTACGGGCACGGTGGCACGCTATGCGCGCCACGCTATTTTATTCTCCCTCCAGGGGGGTCGTGGACCCCCATGAGGGAGAATAAGTGTCGGTATGCCTACTGTCGGGATTCCGGCACCGGTATACTGTGCGCCGGGATCCCGTCAGTCGGCATACTGAAGACCGCCCCTTGGTGTATGCCAGAAGAAAACAGTAGTGTATGCGCTTGGTATATGCCAGGACAAAACAGTAGTGTATGCGCTTGGTGTATGCCAGAAGAAAACAGCAGTGTATGCACTTGGTGTACAGCAGAAAAAACAGTGTTCGCGCTTGTGTACAGCAGAAGAAAACAGCAGTGTATGTATCTGGGGATGTAGTTAATATTTTGAGAATCACAATGTTGACACCACAATGTCAACAGTTGTTATGTAGACCTTGTCGATATGTCATCATGGAACAGTTGACATTGTTGATACCTGTATGTCGACATCTGCAGCATTCCAACATTAGGGAAAGAGCATGGAGTTAGGCTGTGGGATGGGATGGTTAGGATTAGGCTGCAGGAGCGGACGGTTGTGCACTAGGGGGTGGGTTATGTTGCGGGAGGGTAGGGTTGGGCTGTGGGAGAGGCAGGTTAAGATTAGGCTGCAGGAGTGGGGAGGTTGGGCACTAGGGCAGGGGCATAGCCAGAACTTTGTGGGCCCCATAGCAACATTTTGAAGGGGCCCCCGCCCCAATGCTTCTAGAGAGACACTTCTCTGCAGCAGTTGTTAATTTTATGCCCCATAGTAGTGCCCTAGTTTCTTTTATGAATCGCAGTAGTGCTTATGTTCACCCTATGTCACATTTCAGAGCTGCCAGTACACATTATGCCGCACAGAACCCTAAATTCACATTATGATATATAGTGCTCCCCATTCATATTGTGCCTCATTACAGTGCCCTGGTTCATTTTATATAACCTTAAAATGCCCTCCAGTTCATTTTATACCACACTACAATGAGCAGGTCCAGGGGCATACCTAGATATATTGCAGGCCCCAAGGAAAAGGTCTGAAAGGACCCCTACGTACCATCCAATGATGACAAATGCGTATAACACATGTAACTTTGACAGGGAAGGTGGCCCCTCTCAGCTCTGGGCCCCATAAAAATAGCATCACCGACCCTAATGAGGTCACCAGAATTACTGATATAATAATTGCCGTTGACGAACTCTCAGTCCCCAAAATGTAAGATAAACACAGCAAAAATATAGGGGAGCATGTGATTAACTACTATACAGTAACATAACTGTAAAAAAAATGACAAAATCCCAAGAGAGTGTAAAAGTATTATAAAACTGTTATAGTAAACATAACTAAAAATCACTAAAAACATGTAACAGCAAAAAAAAGCACACAAAAAACCCAACAAATAGCTATATACAAATGTCTGCATCATAATGACAGAGTTAATTATAACTCAAAGCATAGAGGAGCTGCAGAGGGATGGTTAATCACAAAATACAGCCGGCCGGCCTCCATATATTACTAGGATGAAATAAAATTAAGGTTCATAGATCATAGACAAAGATCACTTTAAAATTACGATCTGCAGCTCCAAGCGGCACTGAGGGTATCCAAACGTGGAGAGCAGTAAAGAGGGGTAAATGGCATCATAGATTTAAATGACAGGTTGATTAGGACAATTAGGCAGGAATATCAAGTTCTGTCTGAGGTATAATTACCAGGCCATAAGTGGAGTGGCAGGAAGTAGGCTGTACAGTGTAAGACGTATAACAAGACTTTCCGTCAATGAGAGGTCCTAGTAGTCTCCCCACTTGTAGATATTAGTACGTCTCAGACGACAGCAGAGTGATCCACATGTGCCTCAGTAAGCTGTATTATGGCCCCATGTACCCCTCATTACTACTATCCACATCTTTGGTGTCATTTGATGTCTGAACTTTTTTTATTAATATTTCATCCAAAAATATGAAGGACAGCCTTCTGTTTGTTGTGTTTAATCATGGCTTTACAATTACCAGATCCGTGGCATTATGATTAAGTTATTCTGATCCAGATAATTTTTTATGTTTGTCACTTTTATTTTATATTTGTACAGAGTTTATGTTGATATTTTTATGTTTAGGAAAATAGTACATACTTTTATACTCTCTTTGGTATTTAGCTATTTATATAATAACTAACTGCTTCTAATCCGTTCTCTGCATAAATAATTATCGTCACAGGCCGCGCTGTCGCGGGCCGAGGCTTGTGTCTCCGTCAGCATCCCGTCGTTGCCAGCAACGGGGACGCTAGCCTCCTTCCGTCTCCAGTCGCCGTATGCATTGTAACCGGGAAGCTCAGCCAGCGGGAGGCGAGGGAACTTCTGCCCGGCATCCAAGTGAGTTACCTGGTTACACAGACGTCAGGCAATCACAGGACAGCAGGGACATGCTGAGGGGCAGCTGCATTAAATTGTAATTAAGGGGAGGCTTGTCCTCATTGATTTGCTGATTGGCGTATGCTCCCTTTATCTTCCTGGTCTGCCTCTCACTCTGTGCTGGTCATAGTTCCTGGCTGCAGCGGGAGCTCTTGTCTCACAGTACCAATTCTAGCCTGTGGATACCTCGCCTGGTTACCTGCTAAGTCCACTGCAGAGTTCCTGTGTCCATCTCCGTGTCAGCTACATACCTGTCACATTAATCATCTGTCTTTTGCAGTATAATACCCTATCTGTTTCTCGTGTGGTTACGTGTCTCCTCTGTGTCCAGTTCCTCCAATATCTCTTCCATTCCCCTGCTACCGGTAGATCCACCTGTAGGTTCAGAGTCCTCAGTGTAAACTGTGCTCCCTTTCTTCCTAAACGCTTTAGCTCTTGTTTTACTCGCCTTGTCTCCGTCTGGGACTCTCCTGTGTTAATATCTTTGGCTCTTCCTATTTTCCCTGACACCATAGTGTTATTCACTTATCTTTTTCTTTGTGCTACTCCTCTCCTCTTTTGGGTTCTCCTCCTCACCGGCATTGATTCAGGTCACTCAGGGTTAAGTTTGTACTACCACCAGTGGGGTAAATCCTGGTGGCTTCCCAGTACCGTAGGCACATCACACCTTATGGAAAAAGCAGCTATTAGAAGACTTGCTGGTGAGTTCTACGACTCTTAACCCACGGTGTACAGGGGTCATTGCTCAGAAGATATCCAAAGTCTCCTCGGAACGAAGATTACTCAATTGTAAAAATTATATTCTATTGCACAGTTTTTACAACCTTTGCTCATCTCTACTTAGGCATTTCTTCTAAATTTGTGTTTGTACTAGAGTTAAGCGTGCTTGGTTCTTCAAGAACCGAACCCACCCGAACTTCTGGGATCCAAGGGAATCTGAGACCTGTCTTAGGTTTTCCCGACAGGCTCAGATTCCAAAACAAGGCAAAACGTCATCTTCCCAGCATCAGATATTGCATGTTTTGGTTAAAAGTCCCTCCCACAGTGATTCAGGTGCCATTTCACAGCAGACTTTGGTCTGAGAGCACAGCCACTAGACTGCCAGGGCAATTATCAATAATATTATCCTTTAATACAGGGGCAGCATTAACCCACTGGTGTTGTTCTTTGTCTGAGAGCACAGCCACCAGACTAACTAGAGTGTGTTCAGGGCCAGGCAAGCCACACTGTGTTCATAAATATAAGCACTTGTCCTCAGTGTGAGTTGCAATTTGAAGGAAAAAAATTGGTTTTATTTATTTTTTTACTTGTGTGCTCAAAATAGCACAATAGGTGCCATGCCACTGTGTTAATTAATATAAGCATTGTGAATCAATATGGATTACAATAAGTTGAATAAGGAGCAGGATCAGCAACCAAGTACTAGTGCTGTGGTTGCTGCAGTCATGATGATTGTGATATAGTACATTAACATCTATTAAAGTCGGTGCTCAAGGGCATAGAGGGTTTAAGAAAGGACACCTGAAGTCAAAACATTACAATGCTAAAGAAAAAAATCATTACCTCTAATAAAGGGAAAGTTTACTGCCGAAAAATATAAAATTGCCAACACTCGAATCCACAATTACAGAAGTCTATGGGGGTCATTCCAAGTTGATCGCACGTAGCAACTTTTTGCTGCCCGTGTGATCAACTAGATGCCGCCTATGGGGGGGTAGATTTTTGCATAGCAAGGCTGCGAACAGTTAATGCAGCCCTGCTATGCTAAAAAAGTTTTGTGCAGAAGTAGACCAGGGTAAGAGTTAATCACCCTTTGCGATCACTTCAGTGTTGCAGGTCCCGGAATTGACATCAGACATCCACCCTCCAAATGCCTCGACATGCCTGCGTTCGGATCTCCACGGCCCGAAAACAGTGAGTTGACGCCCGGATCCGCCTTCCTCCTGTCAATCTTCTTGCAATGGCGACAGCAATCGCTTTCTTCGATCTTCTTGTTGTTGCCCAGCGACGACCGTCGCTGGGCAATGACGTGCCTGTGCATTGCGGCCGCCGCGCATGCGTTGAACCGACCCGTTCGCACCGCTGCGAAAAACAGCAATGTGCGAACGGGTCGGAATGACCCCCCCATGTACTTTGTTGCATTGGGTGGCAAAGGTCTTCCTCATAGAATTTGTAGTTCAATTTGATGATCATGAGTTTTTTTCCACATTTCATTAGTTTTTACTTCAAATGGTTTCAGTAGTTTGCATAAAACAGATCATTCTTCAGTATTCTGGAGTAAGGTACAGTATGTTATAGCTTCTTGTGTAGGTTTTGATGGCTTGTTGCTGTTCCTCCATTTGCTGATGCATATAAAGGGTACAATTTCATCTGGTTACACACTACCTCTTGGTGGCATGGCAATCGTGGCATGGCAAATGGAACTGCTCTTACAGCTGCTGTAATCTTCTACATGAGGTTGCTGAATGGATGCTGAAATTCTCCAGAAATGTTTAGGTCCACAGACAGCATCTCCTGCATGCCCGTCATTTAAAACAATAAATATTCTGAACCACCAAGTTTAAGGTGTGGGCAAAACTAACCCCCATCCTCCTGCCTCTTAGGCAATCAAACAATTAAATTAACTAACTAACTAACTAACTAACTAACTAACTAACTAATCAATTCTTTCTTTCTTTCTTTCTTTCTTTCTTTCTTTCTTTCTTTCTTTCTTTCTTTCTTTCTTTCTTTCTCAGCAAGTGAGGAGAGAAAAGGCAATGAAAGAATAATTTTCGGTCATTACCGACTCCAATGCCCCCACTAATTAAAAATTTCAGAATCAAAAAATTAATTTTAACTTACAACTCAATCCTTCCTTCCTTCTGATCTAGTTCTTGATTCATGAAAACATTCTTGGTTTTAGTTTTCTATGGGGTCATATACAGATGGAGCCAAGCTCATCTGAGGCAGCTCCATCGCAGGCGTGCACTCTCGGCGTGACTAGACGATCTGTCTGCCTAGTCATGCCGGGAGTGCACAGAGATGCTCCCATTCTGGCCGGACGGAGACGCTCCCAGCATTAGGCGTGCCCACGACTAGCGTAGCTCCATCTGTAGTTTATTAAACTGCTATTCTGTCTACCATGTTTGAATTTGAACACAACCATATGTTTGTACCGCCCACTGCTGTCGCTTAGCTTAGTCAGCCAGCTAGCTCGGTGCAACCTTTTGGCCTAAAGTTGATGAAAACAATATTGTGAGGTGGTCACAATTGGCTGGAAATTAATGGTATTGAGGTTAATAATTCTGTAGGAACAAAAAAGGCCAAAATAATGGGATTTTAGCTGTTTTTATGAATTTATACATGTGAGGGTGGTTTTGGCAAAAACAAAACCCGACGATGAATTAGAACCAAAACCAAATCATGGGGGTCGGTGCACATCTAGTTTATAGCTATCTGCATAATTCTGCACATTCATTATTCATAAATATTAATGAGAATGTAAATATTCATTATACTCGCTGCATGCTTGAGAAACATATTGTGACATCATGAAACTATGACAATTCCCAGCTTTAAGCACATTGGATTCATGTCATAGTATTTCATCCCACAGAACATCCCACACCAACAGCTTGCTTTACTAATGCCTAGGGCTTTTTAGCAGAAACTATAAGACACAAACAGCCCCAGCTACTATGGACTGCATCGGCTGCAGCCCATAGAAGCCGATTAGGGTTGCCCGAAAGGCAGGAAGTGGCTTCCTACAGGAAGCCAGCTCTCTGCTAATCACAGCCTAATCTGGCAGTCCCAGAGGAAGGAAACACCTCCCAATGGGACTGCCTGTAGTGTCTGTGACTGACAGGTAGGACTTCCAAATAGCAAGTTACTGCCAGTCACAGTGAAGTCAGTGCACTCTCATGGACTGCAACTTGCTTATTGACACTGTGCAGTGTGGCAGATTTTACAGGGTGGGCTGCAATCCTGCAGCCCATAGGTACAATCTGCCACTGGACACAAAGGTAAGGGGGATATTTGATAGTGGATTTTCCCCAGAAAAACAGTATTTGTATAAATAAGTGTATCTTACATTTATTGGGGTGTGTAAAAATATACAAGTAGCTTCCTGCTTTGGTCCATTCCAAATAGGTTGCACGGCATGAATCAGGTAACAAATGCCTATGTGAAAATGCTTCAAGTATTGCAAATGGCAGCACTGTGCTGGCCTCAGTCAGGCTAGTGTAGTAGTTCCCAAACAGAGGTGCCACGTTATGGTGACAGGTGGTACGGTCTCAAAGCATATGTTTCTTTATTTATTTATTTATTACCAGTTAGTTATTTAGCGCACACATATTCCACAGCGCTTTACAGAGAATATTTGGCCATTCACATCAGTCCCTGACCCAGTGGAGCTTACAATCTATATTCCCTACCACATATACACATAAGCACATTCACGCTAAGGTTAATTTATAGGGAGCCAATTAACCTACCAGTATATTTTTGGATTGTGGGAGGAAACTGGAGTACCCAGAGGAAACCCACGCAAGGAGCACGGGGAGAATACGCCAACTCCACACAGTTGAACCCATGACCTCAGTGGTGTTAGGCAGTAATGCTAACCATTACACCGTCTGTGCTGCCCTGTTTCTGACCTGCATGATTGTAGGGTGGGTTCACACTACCAGGAGCCTCAGAAAGACAGAACAAGGCCATTTGCACAGGCAGCACTGTTTATTAGTATACATTAGTAGGTCCCTGAACCTCCTCTTCTGTCTTTGCATTTAACACATCCTACGTAGAGTAGAGATTTTACACATCCTACGTAGAGAAGGCTTCAACACAAAGTAACGACAGGAGGAAGACGTCAATGTAAGTAGTATCTATCCACTCTCCTCCCCTGACTCCAAATATCCCCACATGCATATTTTCCATATCTGTGTCTCTATCACCCTTTTTATATTATTCTCCCAGTCTTCCCATATGTGCCTGTCTGTCCCCACCTTTGTACTGTCTCTGTGCCATTCTGTCTCCACCTTAGTATGTGAACCTGTCACATTCTATGTCTCCCTTTGTATGTCTCCCATTGTCCCACCCATCCCATCAGTTCCTCCTCCTTTCATTCCCATCTGCTCCCACAGCACCCTGTTTACTTGTGCCACACCTCCCCTGCCCCATCTTTCACTTCCCAGCTCTTTCAGTCCTCCTGTCTTCCCCTTCTGATCACTGCGATAAGAAAAACCATTGTGACTTGGAAAAACTGAATTGCAGCCATGTCCATCACCACATAACTGACCCTAAGCATGACAGGTGTGCATAATTGTCTGGTTTTAATCGTTTCTCATGAGTATCTCAATTAGGGATGCAGTCAGGATATCGACGGACGCTCGAAATACCGACGCCGGAATCCTGTCCGCTGTAGGAACACCGGCGTCGAAATACAGACAGGATTCAGGATATTGGCGTCTAGATACCGACGCCTGGAATCCCGAACCTTCTTTCAGCAGGGGAGGCGGGGGGCGGGGTAGGTTTAGCCATTAGAACAGGGGGTTGGGGTTTAGGGATGGTACTGGGGAGGGAGGGTTAAGGTTAGGCACTTAGTAGGGGAGGTTAGGGTTAGGCACCGGTTTCGGCAGCGGGGTAGGGAGGGTTAGGGTTTGGCACCCACAAGGGAGGGGTAGGGTAGGGAAAAGGTGAGGATTAGGGGGCTTAATGGGGGGGCTGTCGGGATTCTGATGGACGGGACGCCGCTTTCGGAATACTGACCGCAGACATCCCGTCCATCGGCAGATCATACTGAACCCCTCAATTAGAAACTTTTGGCCTGAGGGACAAAATCTTGAGACTCCAATTGCCCTGTGATCCGAGAAAGATTGGGAACCATTGGTCTAGTGTTAACTAATATCTCTATATGTACTATCTGGTTGATTGCTATTAGTATAGCTAGAAACACACAAAGAGAAATGTGACAACTGCCCACACCACTTTACCATTCTGCTATAACTATGTCAGTAATATATGCTACAATTCTTAATCCTTAAAAGAAAATTAGAGACTGCTTTGCAATATAGACTGCCCTGCAAACAATGAGACAGTTGGTGGTAAGATTATACATTTGTGCTATGAATAGATCTTTCTATTTTACACTTGCAAGTTGTTTATCCTGTAATATAATTATGTTTATCCTCGCACTCCCCCACTTCCCTTTTCCTTGGAGACGGGAAAGGAACTGAAATAAAATAATATTTTAATAATAATTTTATTTTTATAGCACTCTTCTCCAGCAGGGCTCAAAGTCGCTTTACAAGCATCAAAAACATAAAAGACTCCAATAATATATGCCGGACGGTGTGGCATGTGCCACCACCCAGGGTACAAAGCCAATGCCAGATGCAGTGAGGTTTCGCTCAGGGACAATTTGCCTGTCACAGTCATTACTGACAATAACACTGAAAGGTGCTTTCAGCAGCTCCACTTTCATTTCACCACAGTGAGACAAACCGCTGTCAGGGTTTCCGGTGTGCGCTATGTGCTACAGTTTCTCCCTTTTATACCTCTTCCCAACTCCTCCCTTCTCTTATCCTAACTCCCACTTCAGAGACACAAGGGAGATGGTTGAGGAAGATCTTGTCACTTAATAGACCCACCAACCCAAATGGAGGAGGAGTTTGAAGAAGTATTTTTGCAAACTATTAAAATGGTATTACTTTTAATTTAATCTTGGGATTGGTTTAGGGTGTAATAGGTCTGTTTATTAAATGGGAATGGTATTAATTTAATGGCAGAAGTGGTGAGGGGACATAGCTACTTTTTAATGCAAACACTTATAATAATGCTTGGTTTGTTGAGGGTTAGGAAAGGTTGTTATTAAATGTGGGAGGTATTCGTTTAATGTTGGGCTGTTTTGTAGAAAATATACATATTAAATAGGAAGACCCACTGGGGAAGGAGGCCTATTTATTTAACACAAGACATAATCACCAAACCCAGCCAAATCTCCTCCTAAATCTCTTGTCTCAGTTCACTGTCTACTCCTTTCTGTGTCACCCCCGTCTGTCAGCCCTTCAAGGGCATAGCCTCCATAGGTGCAGGCAGTGCAGCTGCTATGGGGCCCAGAGCTGAGAGGGGCCCACTTTCCCTGTCAAAGTTACATGTGTTATATACATTTTTCGCCATTGGGTGGTACGTAGGGGTCCTTTCAAACTTTTTCCTTGGGGCCTACAATATATCTAGGTATGCCTCTGGACTGGCTCATTGTAGTGTGGTATAAAATGAACTGGAGGACATTTTAGTGTTATATAATATGAACCGGGACACTGTAATGTTGCACAATATGAACGGGGAGCACTATATATCATAATGTGAATTGGGGGTACTGTGCGGCATAATGTGTACTGGCAGCTCTGAAATGTGACATATGGTAAACTTAAGCACTACTGTGATTCATAAAAGGAACTAGGGCACCACTATGGGGCATAACATTAAATAAGGCTCTACTATGGTTCAGTAAATGAACTAGGGCACTATTATAGGGCATAAAATTAACAACCGCTGCAGAGAAGTGTCTCTCTAGAAACATTGGGACGAGGGGCCCTTCAAAATGTTGCTTTGGGGCCCGCAAACTTCTGGCTACGCCCCTGCCCTTCACCTTTTAGACTGTAAGATCGCAAAAGAGCTGGGCCTTCACCCTTCATGTGCCTTTCCTTCTCTTACTTACACTATCTTATATTTCATACTCCCTTTGATGGCACCTAACCCCTGGATTTCCGTACTTGTCCTACAGTATATTGTCTTGAACTGTAAGTGCAGTTTTCATGTTTTGCTCATTTATTTATGTAATGGGTGCTGCAGATCCCTTGTGGCTCCATATAAATAAAGAATAATCACAATAACATCAGAGCTAATAGGAGGAATTAAGCCAAAGTAGTTATTATGGTTGCTATTGAGGTGATTTTAGATTGGTTGGGACTGGGAAAGGGAAGCCTTGAGTGTTCGTTCATTCATTGCTCAGCTTTCAAGGAGGAATGAGGAATGGTGAATAGACATATCTATTTTCCAACATTCCAAGATGTGGACAATCAAGATCTAACCTTATGACACCAGCAGCACCAGACAGTCAAAGCTGCAAGAACAGGTTGAAGAGACCACCACAATCTGCCAATAAAGACCATAAAGGAATACACCCATTAACATTTTATAAAGCTAAATAAGACCTTTAGGCCATGACAGGGTACTGTATGCAATTGCCGGGGTCCAGTACTCTCAACATTTATAGATATCCAGAAAAAACTTTCTATCCCACACAAAAACTTTCAGCAATATCTACAACTCTAACACCAACTCTAACACTTTCATTCCATGGTAAAGAATTGAGTGATAGCATACCTCCCAACTGTCCCGATTTTCGCGGGACAGTCCCGTTTTTTGGGGACTGTCCCGCTGTCCCACCCGCGGGCCACAGTGTCCCGCGGTGGGGGGGGTCAGTTGGGAGGCTCTGTCAATCGCTGCTCTGCTTAGCAGAGCAGTGGTGAATAGACGCTGTGCGCATGCGCACAGCGTCTATTCAGTGGAGGGAGAGGGAGCATGCCAGCGGCTCACAGAGCGCTGGGCATGCCCCCTCAGTGATGAAAACGGGGGCATGGCTCGCGATCGCGGGTCCTCCCGTGAAACCACGCCCCCTTTTCATAGGTCACGCCTCCTTTTCGGGAGCGCCCCGCTCCACAAAACTGCAAAGTTGGGAGGTATGTGATAGGCAGACCTTTTACTGCTTGTGAATCACTGTTCCTGCTGGGTGCTAGCACCACCCTGTATGCAGAACTTACACAGTCTGCTTCAGACCTGAGGGATCCACACGAGATGGCCTGGGAGGCTGGTTTAGGGGAAGCCCTACAGATAATAAAGATTGCAAGGATATACGTACCAACACAGAGCCTAATTCAGACCTGACCGCTGCTCTGCGAATTTGCAGAGGTTTGCGATCGGATAGCCGCCGCCCAGACAGAGTAAAAATCCGCTCCGTGCAAGTCTGCGTATGCCATGCGAAAAGCTTTACAAACACTGGTCAGCTGCAAATCCGTTCGCAACTCACTCACCATCTAATGATTTTTCCAGTCTGTGCTGTCTGTGCGCAGCCCGGGACTTACCCCTACAGTGCGAAAAAATCAGGCTGATCGGGCCGGAGCTGGCGGCACACACCCTCCCAGAAGATGCTTGGGAGCGCCTGCGTTTTTCTTGACACTCCCAGAAAATGTCCAGTTACCACCCACAAACGTCTCCTTCCTGTCAATCCGCCTGTGTTCGCCTATCGATCAAAAAAGACGCAGGATTTTTTTGCAGCTTGGCCTCGCGCCTGCGCATTATGATCCGTACGCATGCGCAGTCATTCGATAATCGGTCGCTGTACGATTTTGCACAACTGCTTCAGGTCTGAATTAGGTCCATAGTGTCTAGCTCCATCAGCGTACGCATTAAGGACAATGCTTATGATTTATGCTGTAGATGGTATTATGTTCTGTCCATTGTGAATAAAATGCTCACAGAAATGTCTAATTTATGATGGAGATGCGGCAAAGAGGATGGAACATTTCTGCATACAAGGTGGAGCTGCCTGAAACTCGTCCCTTCTTGGAATGAGATGAGATCTCTTCCTATACTCTCTTCCAAATACTTTCCAGATTCCCATGCTACTGGCCATCAACATACATTGACTAGGCAATCATATACTAATAGCAGCTACATTGTCAACTGGCAGCAACTTGGAAAAAGACGAGATCCAAACTGTAGAGTTAAATTATAGCCAAAGTGTGGCCATATACTCTATGGAATGTACGACCAGCACCCAGCGTGACTCCTCCGAGAGCTGGGAGACCTGTATCTCGCAATTTGACGTCCCTTTGGTGTTTATTCTACATCCACCCCAACCCACACACACATTTCTTATTTCTTTTTTTAGTTTAAGTGTGTACTTGTTCTGATATGCTTATATTTCTTTTTGTACACTTTATTCCTTTTTTCTCTTCTTTCTGTTTTATTATATTAAATTTGGATGAGATGTCTCCTTTACTGATCTCTCGCACAGTGATTTGCTGTTAAGTGATTTTCTAGGGTCCCTATATTACTCAATGCCTTGGAAAGGCCTCAGTTACTTTACCTTATAATTTGTGGTTTATTATTTTTTTTGGTTATATATTTTTGTTACTACGGACCCCCCTGCAGGTCCTTTGTGTATAGTCCACTGAAAAAAACATGTTGACTAAACATTAAAAACTGCAAACAAATCAGCACAAATAAATTGATTATATGCCATATCTGCTGCTCTGCCCAAACTTACCCAGATCCACCCAAACACACCCACATTCATATTATGGATTTCCATATAGGGCACACCCCTTTCAGGGTTTGAGAATATGAACTATGAGACGTGTAAGCATTCAGTTTTCTTAGCCATATGGTAACCATAGCTGTTTAGACCAGCAGATCATATGGTTCATAACCACGATACGGTCACACATTGAGGATATGTGTGGACTGTAAAGAGGGGATGTGACTGGACAGGAAAGCTTATGAAGGTTGAGTGAGCGGTATTTATTATATCATATGACATATATTATATGACAGGCAGCAGCAGAAATCCTGTACAGTCCAGCACCGGTCATACAGCTTCTGCAGTTTTCATCAGTGTGACGCTGGTGAGATCTAAGGTGACGTAAGCGTCATTCACAGCACATACTGTGTCATGGAAGAGAGTGGATGGCTGGAGACACACAAGGAGGAGAGATTTGATGGCTGGAGACACACAAAGGGGGGAGATTTGATGGCTGGAGACACAAGGGGGAGAGATTTGATGGCTGGAGGCATACATGAGGGAGTGACTTGATGGTCACAAGGAGGAGAGATTTGATGGCTGGAGACACACAAAGGGGGGAGATTTGATGGCTGGAGACACAAGGGGGAGAGATTTGATGGCTGGAGACATACATGAGGGAGTGACTTGATGGTCACAAGGAGGAGAGATTTGATGGCTGGAGACACACAAAGGGGGGAGATTTGATGGCTGGAGATACAAGGGGGAGAGATTTGATGGCTGGAGGCATACATGAGGGAGTGACTTGATGGTCACAAGGAGGAGAGATTTGATGGCTGGAGACACACAAAGGGGGGAGATTTGATGGCTGGAGACACAAGGGGGAGAGATTTGATGGCTGGAGGCATACATGAGGGAGTGACTTGATGGTCACAAGGAGGAGAGATTTGATGGCTGGAGACACACAAAGGGGGGAGATTTGATGGCTGGAGACACAAGGGGGAGAGATAGTTCATATTCTCAAACCCTGAAAGGGGTGTGCCCTATATGGAAATCCATAATATGAATGTGGGTGTGTTTGGGTGGATCTGGGTAAGTTTGGGCAGAGCAGCAGATATGGCATATAATCAATTTATTTGTGCTGATTTGTTTGCAGTTTTTAATGTTTAGTCAACATGTTTTTTTCAGTGGACTATACACAAAGGACCTGCAGGGGGGTCCGTAGTAACAAAAATATATAACCAAAAAAATTAATAAACCACAAATTATAAGGTAAAGTAACTGAGGCCTTTCCAAGGCATTGAGTAATATAGGGACCCTAGAAAATCACTTAACAGCAAATCACTGTGCGAGAGATCAGTAAAGGAGACATCTCATCCAAATTTAATATAATAAAACAGAAAGAAGAGAAAAAAGGAATAAAGTGTACAAAAAGAAATATACATGAGGGAGTGACTTGATGGTCACAAGGAGGAGAGATTTGATGGCTGGAGACACACAAAGGGGGGAGATTTGATGGCTGGAGACACAAGGGGGAGAGATTTGATGGCTGGAGGCATACATGAGGGAGTGACTTGATGGTCACAAGGAGGAGAGATTTGATGGCTGGAGACACACAAAGGGGGGATATTTGATGGCTGGAGACACAAGGGGGAGAGATTTGATGGTTGGAGATACAAGGGGGAGAGAATTGATGACTGGAGACACAATGGGGAGAGATTTGATGGCTGGAGACACTGACGCCTCCTGCCTCCACAGTCAGCCACCGTCATAGGGCCATTCACTGAGTCCACGTCCCCTTCTTGGGAGAATAAAAGGTCCCACATAGGCAGAGGTGGCACCAGCCAGAATTTTGTTTAGGGCATCAAATTGGTCAGGGCCAGCACTGACCTCCAACCACAGGCTCCACTATAAGGATTTCCATATTTTAACAGTATTATGTTTTGTATACTTCACTTATTTTTTTAGAGGGTTTTATACATCTCCCCAATATATTACAATTATACTTCTCAACATTTAGGACTTCTAACTCTGGAAACGGTCATGACCCTTCCAAAAAATGGGGAGTGGAACATTAGAGAGCATGGTTGCAGTAAGATGGGTTCGGCCAACAACCCACTGGCAGCAAGAATGTCTAACACTTCTGATGAGATACCTCGCTACCAGTTATTGTGCTACGCGGTGGTCACATAACCCCCCCAACATTGTCAGTAAGTGGGGACAAATGCCCCAGTATTGTCCCGCCTATCTTGGGATAGTAGGAGTGGGGTACATGCTTTACATCAGGCATACTGTCCTGTGCTCCACGATTATCGTCTGGTATAGCTCCGCCAGCGAGAGAGACAAACGCATGCTCCAAAGAGTGGTAAGGTCCGCTGAGAAGATCATCAGAGTTGACCTCCCATCTGTCCATAACCTGTAACGGTCCAGAGCCAAAAAACGGGCGACTAGGATAGCCAATGATCCGCCGCACCCAGGCTATGGCGAGCTCAACCTGCTGCCATCCGGGAAAAGATATAGGGCCATTCCCACCAGATCCAATAGAAGCCTCAAAAGCTTCTTTCCACAAGCAGTCCACCTGCTGAACTCCTGACAAATTGCTGGGCGGACTGACTGTCCAGTCACTCTACTCCGATCTTCTGCATTTATTCCCCCCTCTTGTCTACGTGTTCCCCCCTGGCTGCTGCACTGTAAACCGAAAACAAATTCCTAGTATACGCAAGTGTACCTGGCCAATAATGCTGATTCTGATTCTACATGTAGAATTTTTTTACCTTATAACAGTTGACAGCACTATGTTGTGTTATGTTAAGAGAATTAAAATGTTTCTAGCAAATATTCTACAGGGGGCTATATAGCCCCTCGCTGAGCCTTTCCTGTACTAGTCACACACTACCTTAGAGCACATAGTAATTACATGCATGAATACTAGAGACACTAGGGACAGCCATGTAGCAGATAACATCAGGACAGAGCATTAATGTGAGAATAGGAAACACTATAGAGAACAGATTGTTCTATCACTTCCTCCAGTGTATCTACTCATAAGATCACTCCGATTATTAAGAGACACTTGTATTTCCTCTTAAGGCACAAAGCTTCAATAACTAAATTTCTTCAACTGAAATTGACAGCTTAACAAAAGGCTAAGATGCTGCTGGACAATTACTGCAATCTACTATCACACCGTCCTCTTTTATTTAATACTAAATGGGATGTATAAGGCTCCTTCCCCCGTTTTCAGACTGCAAATCTGTATATTTTATCAGTCCAAGCAAAATGGTGCTTTTCCCGGAAATATGCAGTGGAGCACCCCGAGGATTCTGCCTTTCTGGAAGGGGCTCAGGTTTCTGGAGTGTAGGCAAAAGCTTCCATGGTATAATTGTCATCATGTAATTTCAAGGGATACTATCCTACTGTGCAGATGCATCAAAGCTAGTGGTTCCCAAACCGGATGCCGTGTCACACTGGGGTGCCTCAGGGCACATACAGGGGTGCCTGAGTTGGAGGTCCAGGACCAATTCAAATTATTTATGGCCAATGTAGTAGGCAAAACCAGTGCTGGTGACTGGCAGTCATAAAATATGTGGACAAACAGAAGAAAGTCCTGTCCTTCATCCCATAACTGAACGTAAGGATCAGAGGCGGAACTACCGCCAGTGCAACCAGTGCGTTGCACTGGGGCCCGCCTCTGTCCAGGGGCCCAAAGCATGTAATGAGTCAAACTGACTCATTACATGCCGCTGTGTGCTGCGGGCAACCGCTGCCCGCAGCACACAGCCGCCCGGACAGGAGAGAAGAACAGCGCAGTGGGAAGAGGGCGAGAAGGAGGAGGATGGAGCCACAGCAGCGCTGTTTCATTGGTTGAGGCGCTGCTGCTGTCCCTCTGTTTCACTATAGACTGTCTTCCGCCGCTGTGAATCGCATCCCAGCATTCACAGCGGCGGAGAACAGCCTATAGTGAAGCAGAGGGACAGCAGCATCAGCGCCTCCACCAATAACACAGCGCTGCTGCGGCTCCCTCTTCCACCTCCCTCCTCCCACCTTCTCTCCTGCCCGGGATCTCTGGAGAAGCTGCACCGAGGAGCCTGAGCCAGCGGAGAGGGTAAGTATAATTCTTTCTTTCTTTCTTTCTTTCTTTCTTTCTTTCTTTCTTTCTTTCTTTCGTTCTTTCGTTCTTTCTTTCTTTCTTTATGTGCAAAAAGGGGGACTGTCTGCCGTAATGTGTAAAAAAGGGGGAATCTGCCTGACGTAATGTGTAAAAAGGGGGAATCTGCCTGCCATGATGTGTAAAAAGGGGACGCTGTCTGCCGCAATGTGTAAAAAGGGCACGCTGTCTGCAGTTATGTGTGAAAAGGGCGCGCTGTCTGCCGTTATGTGTAAAAAAGGGACGCTGTCTGCCGTTATGTGTAAAAAGTGTACGCTGTCTGCCGCTATGTGTAACAAGGGCACGCTGTCTGCCGTTATGTGTAAAAAGTGTACGCTTTCTGCCGCTATGTGTAAAAAGGCATGCTGTCTGCCGTTATGTGTAAAAAGTGCACGCTGTCTGCCGCTATGTGTAAAAAGGGCATGCTGTCTGCCGTTATGTGTATAAAGGGGGACGCTGTCTGCCGTAATGTGTAAAAAGGGGACGCTGTCTGCCGTAATGTGTAAAAAGGGGAATCTGTCCGCCGTAAGGTATAAAAGGGTCTCTACCTGGTGTAGTGGTGCTACTGTGCGGCGTAATTTGAATAATGGAGACTACTGTGCACCGTTTTTTGAATTGGTATTATTTTGTGGCCACACCCCTTCCCCACGAAGCCATGCCCCTATGTATTTTTGCAAGCGCGCCTACGGCGCGCACTGCCTCTGTTTTGCATGCAGGGGTGGGGCTCCGATGCCGTTTCTTGCACACAGTGCTAAAATGTCTAGTTACGGCATTGTTGGTAACATAGTAACATAGTATCTGAGGTTGAAAAAAGACAATTGTCCATCGAGTTCAACCTATTTGTGGTCTCCTATGCATGATGATTTGACTAAAATTTCTGACTGATGCTGCTGTCAGCCATTGCATTTTATCCCTATTTATAGTAACTATAATGCATGACTATGCACCATACCCCTGGATATCCTTTTCCAATAGGAATTTATCTAACCCATTCTTAAAGGTGTTGACAGATTCCGCCATTACAACTCCCTCGGGCAGGGAATTCCAAACACGTATTGTCCTTACCGTGAAAAAGCCTTTACGCCGTATTGTGCGGAATCTCCTCTCCTCTAACCTGAGCGAGTGTCCACGAGTCCTCTGTGTTGATCTAACCAAAAACAGGTATCCATTTCTCCGGCCCTGAGCAGTGAGCAGGTCCCCCTCACCAGATCCTCTCCAGGAGTGAGGGAGTGGTCTTGGATGGGATGGAGGGGGGGGGGGGGGGGCAAAGCATTTTGTTGCACCTGGGCCCCCCGCTCACTAGTTCCGCCACTGGTAAGGATGACATATAAACACAATCTAATTCATTTAATATTTGTTTTCTGAATTTTTCAATAAGAAACCTTTGGCCTAGGGATGGCGTGAAAACCAAGGGCATAGCTACCATAGGTGCAGACAGTGCAGCTGCTATGGGGCCCAGAGCTGAGAGGGGCCCACCTTCCCTGCCAAAGTTACATGTGTTTTATACAATTATCGCCATTGGGTGGTACGTAGGGGTTCTTTCAAACCTTTACCTTGGGGCCTGCAATATATCTAGGTATGCCTCTGGACCTGTTCATTGTAATGTGGTATAAAATGAACTGGAGGGCATCTTATTGTTATATAATATGAACCGGGGAACACTATTTATCATAATGTGAACTGGCAGCTCTGAAATGCGACATACGGTGAACTTAAGCACTACTACGATTCATAAAAGAAACTAGCGCACTACTATGGGGCATAACATTAAATAAGACACTGCTATGGTTCAGAAAATGAACTAGGGCACTATTATAGGGCATAAAATGAACAACTGCTGCAGAGAAGTTTCTCTTTAGAAGCATTGGGGCGGGGGCCCCTTCAAAATGTTGCTATGGGGCCCACAAAGTTCTGGCTACACCCCTGGTGAAAACTATTCTGATACTCTAGAGCGCCGTGATGCAAAAAAGTTTGGGAGCCACTGAACTAAGCAATTCACACACTGGGGGTCATTCCGAGTTGTTCGCTCTGTAATTTTTTTCGCATCGCAGCGATTTTCCGCTTAGTGCGCATGCGCAATGTCCGCAGTGCGACTGCGCCAAGTAAATTTGCTATGCAGTTAGGAATTTTACTCACGGCTTTTTCATCGTTCTGGTGATCGTAGTGTGATTGACAGGAAGTGGGTGTTACTGGGCGGAAACTGGCCGTTTTATGGGTGTGTGCGGAAAAACGCTACCGTTTCTGGGAAAAACGCGGGAGTGGCTGGAGAAACGGAGGAGTGTCTGGGCGAACGCTGGGTGTGTTTATGACGTCAAACCAGGAACGACAAGCACTGAACTGATCGCAGATGCCGAGTAAGTCTGGAGCTACTCAGAAACTGCTAAGAGAGGTGTAATCGCAATATTGCGAATACGTCGTTCGCAATTTTGATAAGCTAAGATTCACTCCCAGTAGGCGGCGGCTTAGCGTGAGTAAATCTGCTAAAAGCAGCTTGCGAGCGAACAACTCGGAATGAGGGCCACTGTGCTATCCAGGCAACCTTGCTACATTATAATTCTCACCCAGAACTCTTCTTAACGTGCAGAGACCTAGGTGCTATCTACTGTGTATCTCTCCAAGGGTGAGCTGCTTATAGTGACAGATGTTGGTGCAACAATGCTATTTCAATATAATAGGCATCAGGAATGTCTGTAGTGCTTATATATATATATATATATATGGAAAAGTATTGTGCACATACAGTATAATAATACCATGTAAAACATATAAATGCAATATACATATTTAAAGAATGATAGTGCATGTAGATAAAGTGCCAAATAAGCAATGTCACTTTTTAAACACTTAAAATTCCAGGATGTTTGATTCTAAAAAGTTATAGGATTTGAAAGATGCTGTTAGTTAATGGACAGGGATATTTGGGGTAGAGGGATAAACAACTGAATGAGTGAGTGAGTGAGTGAGTGAGTGAGTGAGTGAGTGAGTGAGTGAGTGAGTGAGTGAGTGAGTGAGTGAACTGAACTGGCCTTTAGGAGTCAGTAGATCACTAGCCAATCAAACATTATGCATAAATTGGCTATACGTATTTTTGCTGTTAGGAGTACGTTCCTTGTTTTATGGTTTGCTTTTTTTTATTCCTAATGGGCTGCTTTAGTTCTGGATAAAATGTTCAGTATGGATTTAGGAGACTTAATGTGGGCCAGATGTGCTCAGCCTTAAAAAGTGATAAAGTGGAGAGTGATAAAGTACCAGCCAATCAGCTCCTGACTGCCATGTCACGGGAGCTGATTGGTTGCTAGTTTATCACTCTCCACTTCATCACTATTCAAGGCTGAGTACATCTTTCCTTAAGGGGCATATTTATTAAATACTAGTTACCAGCCTGTCAAAATGACGGAACAACATAACAGTAATGTCAGCGCGGCAGCTGTGTGCCCCCGAACAGAGCAACAATTGAATTGCGCTGTCAGGCGTCACCTAGTGGTTGCCAGCGTGTAAATCACTTGAATTCCCCCAATAGAGTTGAGGAGCCTTTTATTATATAGGATTGGAAAAGGAAGCCAGTGTGGTTTGCAAAAGAAGTAGCAAATATTGTGAAAGCAAAATAGATGGCTTTTAGGAAATATAGGGGGTCATTCCGAGTTGATCGTAGCTGTGCTAAATTTAGCACAGCTATGATCATGTTTCTAGACATACGGGGGGATGCCCAGCACAGGGCCAGTCCGCCCCGCATGTCAGTGCCGCCCCCCCCCCCCCCCCCCCCGCACAAATACAAAAGCATCGCATAGAGGCGATACCTTTGTATCTGTGGAGTAACTCCCGGCCAGCGCAGCTCCTGCGCTCCATCCTAATATCCAATCCCAAACTTTCAAGTTTATTTAGCAGTCTGCGATGTGGAAAAGTGTCAAAAGCCTTACTAAAGTCTAGATAAGCTATATCCATGGCTCCACCTTTATCCGCCACCTTAGTCACACAGTCAAAAAAGTCAATAAGATTTGTTTGACATGATCTGCCCCCAGTAAATCCATGCTGTTTGGGATCCTGTAAATTGCCGGATTTGAGTAATCTACAACTCTTTCTTTTAAGAGTGTTTCCATCAATTTCCCTACTACTGATGCAAGACTCACTGGTCTGTAGTTGTTTGCCTCTTGCTTGCTTCCACTTTTGTGCAGTGGGACTGCGTTTGCTTTTTTCCAGTCCTCTGGATTTACTCCAGTAGCTAATGACTGGTTGAATAATTCTGTCAATGGTACTACCAGCACCTCTTTAAGTTCTTTGAGTATCCTTGGCTGTATCCCATCTGGCCCCATAGATTTGTCCACTTTCAGCTTTGAGAGTTCTGTTAGGACCTTCTCCTCTGTAAATGTACTTGTTTCATTTTCCTGAATATCCCTGCAACTTAACTGTGGCCCCTTCCCCTCTCTTTCAGTAGTAAATACTGAGCAAAAATAATTATTAAGATGATCTGCTATTAAATTGTCTCCCTCAACAAGACTCCCAGCGTCTGTCTTTAGTTTTATTATTCCGCCTTTTGTTTTTCTCCTTTTGCTTATATACCTAAAAAAAAGTTTTGCATCCTTTACCCACTGACTGGGCCATTTTCTCCTCAGCTTGTGCCTTTGCACATCTGATTACCTTCTTAGTCTCCTTCTGTCTAACAAGATATATCTCTTTGTCGTCATTATTTTGTGTCTGCTTATATTTCCTAAAAGCCATCTTTTTTGCTTTCACAATATTTGCTACTTCTTTTGCAAACCACACTGGTTTCCTTTTCCTTGTGTTTTTCCTAACACTTTTGATACAAAGGTCTGTTGCCTTTAATATTGCACATTTTAATGTTTCCCACCTCTCCTGCACGGCTTCCAAGTTCGTCCACTCTGCCAAAGAATCGCTTACACATTTTCCCTTCCCTACAAAATCAGCCTTCCTAAAATCCAACACCTTTGTTTTTGTATGGGATGAGTCAGTCTCTGTCTTTATGCTGAACCATACTGCTTGATGATCACTGGATCCCAGGTTTTCACCCACTTTTACGTCTGATATTCTGTCTCCCTTTGTAAGTATTAAGTCTAATATTGCGTCTTTCCGAGTGGGCTCCCTCACCAATTGGTGGAGGGATGCTCCCTGAAGGGAATTTAAAATGTCCCTACTTCTAGTGGAACTAGCAACAGACACCTCCCAGTTTACATCAGGAAGATTAAAGTCTCCCATGATTATTACCTCTCCTTTTAATGCCATTTTAGTTATGTCCTGCAATAGGTTCTTGTCAAGTTCCTCTTCCTGACCTGGTGGCCTGTATATCACGCCAATATGAATAATCGACTTTTCCCCTGCTTCTATGGTCACCCAAAGGGCCTCAGTTTTTTCTTCAATATTTTGTATTAATGTAGTATTTATGCTTTTTTTTTACATACATTGCCACCCCTCCTCCAATTTTTCCAATTCTGTCCTTCCTAAATAAAGTATATCCAGGTATAGCTATGTCCCAGTCATGATTTTCATTGTACCATGACTCTGTAATTGCCACAATGTCTAGATCATCCCTTGTCATTATTGCAGTTAGTTCTGGGATTTTATTTCCTAAGCTCCTAGCATTTGCACACATAGCTTTTAGAGTTTTGTTTGTGCTTTTTCTATTCCTAGCTATGTTCTTCTCTCTGCCTATTTTTATTTGGTTTTGATCTGAATTATCTTCTCTTGCTGTGGATATGCTTTCTATTCCCTTTGCCGGCAGAAACAATACCTCTGTGTTGGGGGAGCAAATTTCTTTATTCCTGTTTGGTTCACTGCCCCCATCTGTTAGTTTAAATAGTTCTTGATGAAGCATCCAAACTGTTCAGTTAGTATTCTCGTTCCCCTTGAAGATGGGTGCAGGCCGTCACTTTTGTATAAGCTCCTATCTTGCCAGATGGTGTGACTGTGGCCTATAAATCCAAATCTCTCCTCATTGCACCATGTCTTTAGCAAAACATTGAAGTTTCTGATGCGATGAGTTCTGTCGTCCCTCTGTGTACTGGCAATACTTCTGAAAAAGATACAGTGGTTGCCACCTGCTTCAGAGCAGTCCCTAACTTCCTAAATTCATCTTTTACGGCCATGAGTTCAGCATTTGCCAGGTCATTTGTCCCTAGGTGGACAATGACATCCACCTCCCCATCTTTTCTTGCTGCCTTCATAATTCTTAGCATGCGCTCTTTATTCCTTGGAGCTGTGGCTCCAGGTAAGCACCTTACTTGTTTCTCTACTTCATTTGCATTTCCCAGATGTATTCCTCTAATAATAGAATCTCTCAAGAGAAGTGCAGTCCTTTTTGGAGATGCAATTTTTCTGTTCCATTTCCTGTTCCTATAGTTGGTAGAAGTCCCCATATACTCCTGTTCTGTACTGCCTCTATCAGTTGTATCTTCCAGCCCTGGAAGAGTAGCATATCAGTTTTGCAGTGTCACCGCTTGCGGGAGGTGTCTGTGTCCCTCTGGAAATCTCTGCCCTTGAGAGCCCACAGTAGTCCAGGCAGAATGTCTTCTGGTGGCTCTCTGAGGCAGTGGAGGCTTCAAAGACACAGACATCCTACAAATCTCAGCATGCAGTTTTGCTATCTCCTCCTTCATCAGAGAAAAATGCTCACAGATTGGACAGCAGCCGAGTCTCCACACTTCCTCTTTTCAAACATATGCTTTACATCCATTGCATGGATGTTACCAGTGGAGTACCACAGGGATCTGTACTTGGACCAGTGCTTTATAATATCTTTATTGGTGACATTGCAAATGGTATTAGAGGGAAAGTATGCCTTTTTGCAGATGACACAAAGGTATGCAACAGGGTAGACACACCAGGTGGGGTAAAACAAATGATTGAGTATCTAGGTAGACTAGAGGAATGGTCAAGAGTGTGGCAATTACAGTTTACTGCCAAAAAAATGTAAAATCATGCACTTGGGTCTCAAAAATCCAAAGGCCAGGGCCGGAGCTTCCACTAGGCAGCTTTAGGCAGCTGCCTAGGGGCACCGGGACCTGAAGGGGCGGCCTGTTACAGCTGCATGAAAAAGGTAGTGTGGTCCTACATCTCACAGCAGCCGCACTCCCCCTGGCACTCGTATCTACAATAGCCGCGACTGCCAAGCTCCTGTATTGCAGCATCCAGCTCCACCTGGCACAGGCAGTAACTTTGACAGCTCCTGGAGTCTTGGCTGGGGGTGACATGCGATGCTGCTCTTCATTCCAGGCTTTTTCACAGACCACTCAGTCCCAACTCCTCATCGCAGCCTGCAGGTAAGGTGGCTGCACAGTGCAGGATGGGAGGGGGGGGGGGGGGGCGGAGATTAGCAGCTGGCATGCACACGGATGGAGGAGGGGATAGAACAGCAGACATTTAAAAAAGTGTGTGGGGGGGGGGGCAGCTGGAGCCCACACAGGCTGGGGAGATGGGGAGAAGGGAGCAGCCATACAACAGACGGGGTGGGGGAGAGCAACAGTATGCCTTTCTCCTGAAGGGCAGGTAGGGGGAAGGGGCAGTAGGCAGAAGTTTTGCCTAGGGTGCCGAGAGACCTTGCACCGGCCCTGCCAAAGGCTAAATATAGTATTAATGGCAGTATACTGGAAACTACTGAGGAGGAAAGGGATCTAGGCGTCACCATTTCAGGTGACTTAAAGGCAGGTAAGCAATGTAACAAAGCAATGAGGAAGGCTAGTCAGATGCTTGGCTGCATTGGGAGAGGAAAGAAAGAAAGAAAGAAAGAAAGAAAGAAAGAAAGAAAGAAAGAAAGAAAGAAAGAAAGAAAGAAAGAAAGAAAGAAAGAAAGAAAGAAAGAAAGAAAGAAGAAAGAAAGAAAGATAGAAAGAAAGAAAGAAAGAAAGAAAGAAAGAAAGAAAGAAAGAAAGAAAGAAAGAAAGAAAGAAAGAAAGAAAGAAAGAAAGAAAAGTAATAATGCCACTGTATAGGTCATTGGAAATAAGGATCAAATAAGGTTTGAGATAAAAAAATATGGTAAAGAAAAAAAAAGGGGCAGACTAGATGGGCCAAGTGGTTCTTATCTGCCGTCAAATTCTATGTTTCTATGAATTTTAAACTCAATAATTATTATTTCTTATCACCACTTATTGCGCCAATAAGAAATTAAAGTTTGCCGGGATGTAACATTAAACATATCGCGGGACAGATGCTCCTAATGCAATCACTGGGTGCTGATCACGCTACTGCATATGTACAATAACTAATGTGGCCAATCTCCAGAACGCTTTTGGAAATCTCATAAATAATAGTAGCCCCCATAGAAACTGTGCTGGCCCCCTCCTTTCTGACAGCGCAGTAGAGTCTCCAGGAAAATGAAGTCCATGCAAGTGATCAGAAAATAGCCAATGACCATATTCGCTGTGATTTCTGCTGCTCTGCAGTGCTGGGCAGCCATCCGATGTGGGATATGGCACACCCTGCACCATTTATAGGGTCTGGGACTCCAGGTCGACAACAAAAAGGTTGACACACCTTAGGTCGACGCCAATTGGTCGACATGGACAAAAGGTCGACAGGAACAAGGTCGACATGGAAAAAGGTCGACATGAGTTTTTTATGGTTTTTTGGTGTCGTTTTCTTCGTAGAGTGACCGGGAACCCCAATTAGTGCACCGTGTCCCCTCGCATGGCTCGCTTCGCTCGCCATGCTTCGGGCATGGTGCCTTCGCTCCGCTCCGCTTCACTCGGCACAGATTACCGTTCCAATCGTAGTCCACGTGGATCGTTAAGTATGAAAAGGTTCCAAAAAAGAAAAAATTTGTGAAAAACTCATGTCGACCTTTTTCCATGTCGACCTTGTTCCTGTCGACCTTTTGTCCATGTCGACCTTTTGTCCATGTCGACCTAAGGTGTGTCGACCAATTGGCGTCGACCTAAGGTGTGTCGACCTTTTTGTTATCGACCTGGAGTCCGGATACCATTTATAGATAGGCCATTTTTAAGGGGACATTTCCTTTGGTAAGTAGGCCCATAATCAATAAGTAAAAGGGTTTTAGGGAGTTTTTATTTTAATTAAATAAAATGCTTTAATAATCGTAATTTTTAGTAAATATTAGGTACGTCTCTGAAACTACATGATATAGGAGGCCTTGGTAGTGCCACAAGCTCCAACATGCCCAAGCAGGCAACGCAAGCAGATACTCTAAACATCCTAATAGCTGATAAATGACCTTGTGCACGAATCACAACACTTTTCCTTAAATGAAATAACAACACGGAAACTTAGGTTTGGTAGAGAAATGTTAGCTGATTTATTTAAATAACTATTAACTTTAACTAGCTGTAAAGAAAGGGATTAGGTAATGGTGGCAAAGAAAGAACAGTTAAGACGTATTCCCCAATCCGCAAAACTGCAACATCCTAACCAAACAAACTAACAACAAAACAGTATCCACTCAACCTTTTACCGTCTGGGTATCTCGCTGCCCTCGTTTAGTTGGTCCAGCCATTGTACAGAGTCAACGAAGGTGAGCGCACCAAACAACTATGAATCAATCATCAAACAATCTATATATCACTTAAAACAGGTAACCTGATGTTTTTTCTCGCCAAAACAGCTAACGCAAAAAGCTACCTATGTAACAAAAAAGGATGAGGGAGGGAAGACAAGAAAAAAGAGGCTGACTCCGCCTCCAACTAGCCCTTATGAATGAAACTACCCCCTCCATCCCTATATTCTTATTGGATAGTCCTATCACCTGATACCCACAATGCCATTCCCAGCCTCAGATGTTTAACCCTCTCTGTTCCTATTCAGTCACTACGCTCCTGTTCGGAGAGTTAGACCTGCAGATTTAAAGCAGTAATAATATAGAGTGTGTTGTGATTTGCATTCAATATTATTGTCACTTTACATTTCCAGGTCAAACCTGCCGCTATGTATATCTAGCCAATAATCTCTTTTAAACGCCAAGATACATCTCCGCGAAGTGCCTTCATAACCCATATAAACTTTGATATTGACATCATAACGGACCATTTATATAGATGCACTATTTACTTACAGGCATAATATATCAACATTCCTTTTGTATTATAAACTAATATTTATTAACTATAGGCATTATGTCCAGTGCCCCTGGAAATCTTATTGCAACATGTTTAATCTGGTTTGACAAGATGGTTTAGAAGATGTGTTGGGCTAAAACTTTACATTTTCCTGGCAGACTTGCTGGAAAGTAATTTTAGTTTATTGCATTTATGCATTATTGGATGTATACATAAATATGTAAAGTCAATGGAAGGTATTATATAAAACTTGTCCTATAGAAAAGTGCTGTGTTGCACTTCAATACCAATCTTTCCATACTAAACTATACAATATTAGAAGTGACAGAATTTGATTGGCTGATATGTTTTCAGAAATGCCCCCTAATGTGTGGAATTGAACATGGATACGATTATATGTTACCAGGAGTGAGAGATGGTCTGTTTGTGTACCAATTTTTGTACCAATTTCCATATGTGCTAAGCCCTGGATGCCAGGCCTTCGGTGCAGAGGGGCGTCACCCTAGAGAAGCCTACGTGCTTCTTTCTGCATTTTTAGATGACAGCCCTACTTTCTGACGGTTGTGAGGGCTGTAGCCTCATGGTTTGTGTGTACGGTATGGGAGGCTATTGCTGTCCTATCACTGGGACTGTGCAGGTCATTAAATGTGCTTCATACTGCTACTTGGTGCAGATGCAGGGAGTGGCAGTGGTGGGTTTGGGCCAGATGCTGGCTCACTTTTAGATAATCTCCATATTACTTACAGTATAGGCACATCTACTAATAGTGTTTGCATACAGGAAAATGTATTACTTGTGTCTTGTATGACATTTTTTGTTCTTTTTGATCACAGCGGCTGAGTGTGACGCCACGCAGCCAACCCGATCACACCCACGTCACACACCCCCCCCCCCCCTCCGCCCCCCGTTCATCTGCCGGAGCCTCCATTTCCCTGTTGCTGCACCTGCAATACTCCATCTCCGCCTTGGAAATGGAGCGTTGCCGCCGCCCTCCTGCCCCTGCCTGATTGACAGGCAGAGGTGTTTGCATTTACTGTAAATGTGGGCCCATGCGCAGGACGGGCCCTACGCATGCGCCCGCATCATCTTAGGATTTTTTCCGGTTGGAACGCTAGTTGCGCTGCTGTGCGAACGGGTGCGGGATGCGCCTGCGCGACGTTGTCCGGTGACAGGGGTTGTCGGGTTACGTCGCGGCTTCCAACGGGACGGCGACCGCTAAGAAGATTGACAGCAAGGAGGCGTGGCTGGGCAGATCCGGACCGTTGGAGAGCGTTTTCGGGGAGTGGTGAGTATAACGCAGGCGTGTCCAGGACAACGGAGGGCGGAGGAGTGACGTCAAAGCCGGGCCCATCATCGCTGGATCTATCGCACAGGGTAAGTATGTCCAGGGCTGGTCTACTTCTGCTTGAATTTTTTTTTAGCTTAGCAGGTTCTGCACAAGCGATCGCAGCCCTGCTAAGCTACAATACACTCCCCCATAGGCGTGGACTATTGATCGCAGCAGCAGCTAGGCTGCGATCAACTCGGAATGACCACCATAGTTTTGCCTATGCATCACATTTCGCTAAATGCCCCTGTCAGTTTTCATTTGTTATCATGACGATATGAAATAATTTTTGCACCCTATTTATCACAGGGGTTCATCTAGAACGGCGCATTGTGAAAATGTCTCAGTTGCGCCAAGCGTCTTGCGCTGGGTGGTGTAAGGATGCTAGATGTATGAGGACACATCTGTAATATAATATAGCTGGTTTAGTTTCTCTTACGTCCTAGAGGATGCCGGGGACTCCAAAAGGACCATGGGGTATAGATGGGATCCGCAGGAGCTTGGGCACACTGAAAAGACTTAAACTGGGTGTGAACTGGCTCCTCCCTCTATGCCCCTCCTCCAGACCTCAGTTAGACTTTGTGCCCAGGACTGACTGGACACTCACTAGGGGAGCTCTCCTGAGTTTCTCTGGAAAAGACTTTGTTAGGTTTTTTATTTTCAGGGAGACCTGCTGGCTACAGGCTCCCTGCATCGTGGGACTGAGGGGAGAGAAGCAGACCTATATATACTATTTCTTAGTTTAAGGGCTCTGCTTCTCGGCTACTGGACACCATTAGCTCCAGAGGGTTCGATCACTTGGTGCGCCTAGCTGCTCGTTCCCGGAGCCACGCTGTCACCCCCCTCACAGAAGCCAGAAGTCGGGTGAGTATGAGAAGTACAGAAGACTTCAGGGCGGCAGAAGACTTCAGCAAAGGTACAGTGCAGTGGCAACGCTGCGCTCCATGCTCCCACACACACATTTCCTCCAGCACTCACAGGGTGCAGGGCGCTGGGGGGGGGGGGGGGGGGCACCCTGGGCAGCATGTTACTGGGTCTTCTTGGGCCGGCAGATGCTTATTCGGTGCATTAGCACCGTTTTCGGGACCCCCGCCGGCATTTTAGTATTTTTGAATTTGGCAGGCTGGAGCGCGCCGGGAGGGGGCGGAGCTTAGCCTCGCGGCTCACAGGCGCCATTTTCTCCTCGCGTGCAGACAGGAGACGCTGGTCCGGGACCTCCACGTGCTCCATTAACGTAACGGGGAGCTTATCGGGTGGGGGGGGCAGTAGCTGGTGCATAGTACTTGGTATTTTGGGCAGCGCTGGTACATATATTTTCGTTGGTGGGATATATGGGCGCTGGGGTGTGAGCTGGCATACTCCCTCTGTGTTTCTCTGTCCGGGCTTCCTTGTGGGCCTGTCCCCTGGCTGAGGCATTGTATGTGTGTGTCGGTGGGTCGATACTAGGTGTCGACATGTCTGAGGCTGAATGTTATTCACCGGAGGAGATTTTGGGGGAGGCAGATGCGGGTATGGAGTTGGCTCTGTCGACGCAGCCGACACCTGACTTACTTGCACTGTTGAATACAATTAATTCTAATGTGACTTCTTTATCAAAGAGATTAGATAAATCTGAATCACAGACACAGGTGTGGAAAAAATCCATGGAGGATGCTTTGTCACAGGTACAGACCCCGTCGGGGTCGATAAAGAGGCCATTTACTCAAGTGGTAGATACTGAGACCGACACGGATTCTGAATCCAATGTCGACTTCACTGAGGCTCCTTTACATCCTAGATTAGTTAAGAGTATTCAGTACATGATTGTGGCTATAAAAGATGTGTTACACATTTCTGAAGAACCTGCCGTACAGGAAACAAGGATTTGCTTGTTTAAAGAGAAAAAACCTGAGGTGCAGTTTCCCCCCTCTCATGAGATGAATGCTCTTTGTGAAAAGGCTTGGGAGTCGCCGGACAAGAGGTGGCAGATTCCCAAGAGGATTTACATGGCGTATCCTTTTCCATCAGTTGATAGGGGAAAATGGGAGGTGTCTCCTAATGTTGATAAAGCTTTATCTCGTTTGTCGAAGAAGGTGGCGCTTCCGTCTCCTGACATGGCAGCTCTCAAGGATCCGGCGGATCGCAAGCTGGAGACGTCTCTAAAGTCCATTTTCGCTAATACGGGTGCATTGCTCAGACCTGCTGTGGCGTCGGTATGGGTGAGTAGTGCTATTGCTAAATGGGCTGAGAATTTAGCTTCTGATATGGATACCCTTGATAAAGATACTGTTCTTTTAACTCTTGGCTATATCAAGGACGCTGCAGATTACCTGAAGGATGCGGCGAGGGATGTTGGTCTCTTGGGGTCAAGAGCCAATGCCATGTCGATTTCGGCCAGGAGGGCGCTGTGGATACATCAATGGAATGCTGACGCCGATTCCAAGAGAGCTATGGAAGCGTTACCCTTCAAAGGTAATGTCCTGTTTGGGGAAGGCTTGGCGGACCTGGTTTCTACCGCGACGGCGGGTAAGTCCTCGTTTCTTCCCTATGTTCCCACACAACACAAAAAACCACAACATCAGCAGATGCAGTCCTTTCGTCCAAATAAATACAGGCGAGGAAAAGGTTCATTCTTTCTTGCTTCAAAAGGTAGAGGAAGGGGAAAGAAGTCGCCTGCAGTGTCAGGCGCCCAGGACCAGAAGCCCGCCCCTGCCGCTACCAAGTCCACCGCATGACGCTGGGGCTTCCCTGGGGGAGTCCGTCCCGGTGGGGGGCCGTCTGCAGTTCTTCAGTCGGGTCTGGGTCCAATCAGACTTGGATCCGTGGGCTCTAGAGATTGTATCTCAGGGCTACAGGCTGGAGTTTCAGGAGACGCCCCCTCACCGGTTTTTCATGTCGACCCTGCCAGTGTCTCTTCCGGACAGGGTGGTCGTGCTGGCAGCAATACAAAAGTTGTGTCTACAGAGGGTCATTGTTCCCGTTCCCCCGTCTCAACGGGGGGAGGGGTTCTACTCGAGCCTCTTTGTGGTGCCGAAACCGGACGGTTCGGTCAAACCGAATCTGGACCTAAAATCCCTCAATCCATACTTGAAAGTTTTCAAGTTCAAGATGGAATCTCTTCGAGCGGTGATTGCCAGCCTAGAAGGGGGGGATTTTATGGCGTCAGTGGACATAAAGGATGCATACTTACACGCCCCGATTTATCCTCCGCATCAAGCTTTCCTAAGGTTTGCGATACAGGATTCTCATTACCAATTTCAGACGTTGCCGTTTGGGCTTTCCACGGCCCCGAGGATTTTCACCAAGGTCATGGCGGAGATGATGGTTCTCCTTCGCAGGCAAGGGGTTACAATGATCCCGTACTTGGGCGATCTCCTGATAAAAGCGAGGTCCAAGGAACGTTTGCTGAGGAGTGTGAGTTTGGTACTGTTGGTACTCCGGCAGCACGGTTGGGTGCTAAATTTGCCGAAATCTCAGTTGATTCCGGCCACTCGGCTGTCATTTCTGGGCATGATTCTGGACACGGAGTTACGAAGAGTATTTCTTCCAGGTGAAAAAACTCTAGAACTGCAGTCGATGGTCAGGGAACTTCTGTGACCGAAGACTGTGTCCATCCATCAATGTACTCGGGTTCTGGGGAAAATGGTTGCGGCGTACGAGGCCATTCCGTTTGGCAGGTTTCATGCCCGGGTGTTTCAGTGGGATTTGCTGAGCAAATGGTCCGGGTCTCACCTGCACATGCACCGGAAGATAAGTCTATCTCCCAGAGCCAGAATTTCTCTCCTGTGGTGGATGCAAAGTTCTCACCTCCTGTAAGGTCGCCAGTTCGGTATCCTGGACTGGGTGCTTCTAACAACAGATGCAAGTCTCCGGGGCTGGGGTGCAGTCACCCAAGGAAGAAACTTCCAGGGGATATGGTCGCTCCAGGAAGCTTGTCTCCACATAAATGTTCTCGAGTTAAGAGCCATTTACAACGGCTTGCAACAAGCAAGAAGCCTTCTTCAGGGTCGACCTGTCCTGGTACAGTCAGACAACATCACAGCGGTGGCACATATAAACCGTCAAGGCGGAACAAGGAGCAGAGCGGCAATGGCGGAGGCCACAAGAATCCTTCGCTGGGCGGAACAACACGTGAGCGCACTGTCAGCAGTCTTCCTACCGGGAGTGGACAACTGGGAAGCAGATTTCCTCAGCAGACACGATCTCCATCCGGGAGAGTGGGCTCTTCACCAAGAGGTATTTGCAGAGGTGACAAAGCGTTGGGGAATTCCGTTAATCGACATGATGGCGTCTCGTCTCAACAAGAAGCTTCCGAGGTATTGTTCCAGGTCAAGAGACCCCCAAGCAAGTGCAGTGGACGCCCTGGTGTCTCCGTGGGTGTTCAGGTCGGTGTATGTGTTCCCTCCACTTCCTCTCATTCCAAAGGTACTGGGGATCGTTCGACGAGCAAGGGTTCAGGCGATTCTCGTCGTTCCAGATTGGCCACGAAGGGCCTGGTACCCGGATCTTCAGGAGTTACTGGTGGAAGATCCTTGGCCGCTTCCTCTAAGAGAGGACCTGTTGTTGCAGGGTCCATGCATGTTTCCAGACTTACCGCGGCTGCGTTTGACGGCATGGAAGTTGAGCGCCAGATCTTAGCTCATAAGGGTATTCCCAGAGAGGTCATTCCCACTCTCATTAAGGCTAGGAAGGAGGTTACGGCGAAACATTATCACCGTATTTGGAGAAAGTATGTTTCCTGGTGTGAGACTAAAATGGCTCCTGCGGAAGATTTTCACTTGGGTCGTTTTCTCCATTTTTTGCAGGCAGGTGTAGATGCAGGCCTGAAATTAGGCTCCATCAAGGTGCAGATTTCGGCTTTGTCTATTTTCTTTCAAAAGGAATTAGCTGTCCTCCCAGAGGTTCAGACTTTTGTGAAAGGAGTAATGCATATCAATCCTCCGTTTGTGCCTCCTGTGGCTCCATGGGATCTTGACGTGGTCTTACAGTTTCTCATGTCTTCCTGGTTTGAGCCTTTGCGTAAGGTTGAGTTGAAGTTTCTCACCTGGAAGGTAATCATGCTGTTGGCGCTGGCGTCTGCCAGGCGGGTGTCTGAGTTGGCGGCTTTATCTCATAAGAGCCCGTATTTGATTTTTCATTCGCATAGGGCAGAATTGCGGACTCGTCAACAATTTTTGCCGAAGGTTGTGTCTTCGTTTCACATTAACCAACCTATTGTGGTGCCGGTGGCTACGGATGCTGTGGCGGTCCCAAAGTCTCTGGATGTGGTGAGAGCTTTGAAGATCTACGTCGCCAGAACGGCTGTTGCCAGGAAAACTGAGACGCTGTTTGTCCTGTATGCTTCTAACAAGATTGGTCATCCTGCTTCAAAACAGACTATTGCACGCTGGATTTGTAGTACGATTCAGCAGGCTCATTCTTCGGCCGGGCTACCCGTGCCGAAGTCAGTAAAAGCCCATTCTACCAGGAAAGTGGGCTCGTCTTGGGCGGCTGCCCGAGGCGTATCGGCTTTACAGCTTTGCCGTGCGGCCACCTGGTCAGGGGCAAACACTTTTGCCAAGTTCTATAAGTTTGATACCCTGGCTGATGAGCACCTTGCATTTGCTCAGTCGGTGCTGCAGAGTCGTCCGCACTCTCCCGCCCAGTCTGGAGCTTTGGTATAAACCCCATGGTCCTTTTGGAGTCCCCAACATCCTCTAGGACGTAAGAGAAAATAGGATTTTGGTACTTACCGATAAATCCTTTTCTCCTAGTCCGTAGAGGATGCTGGGCGCCCATCCCAGTGCGGACTGTTACTGGCAATGTATTCTTGTTGGTTAACTTGGTTTATACCCGGGTAGTGTATTTCTGGTTTTCAGCTTGTTGCTGTTGTTATTTCATATGGTTATCTGGTTTACTATTACTCCGGTGATACGGTATGTTTGTGGTGTGGGCTGGTATGTTTGTAGCTCTTAGTTTACACAAAAATCCTTTCCTCGAAATGTCCGTCTCTCCTGGGCACAGTTCCTATAACTGAGGTCTGGAGGAGGGGCATAGAGGGAGGAGCCAGTTCACACCCAGTTTAAGTCTTTTCAGTGTGCCCAAGCTCCTGCGTATCCCGTCTATACCCCATGGTCCTTTTGGAGTCCCCAGCATCCTCTACGGACTAGGAGAAAAGGATTTATCGGTAAGTACCAAAATCCTATTTTTGTATATACTGTAGTTTTGCCTATGCGTTAAATTTTCCCATCAGTTTTCATTTGTTATCACCACAAATTATGCTGATAAGAAATGATTGTATACCCTTTTATTAAGACGGTACAGCCAGGACAGCACACTGTGATAAATATATACAAAGATGGATGTGCCTCTCTCCCCCATCTCAATCCCTGCACCTCTCCCTCCCTCCCCATCTCACCCCGTTCTTCTCACTCCCTCTTCATCTCACCCCCTGCACCTCTCACTCCCCCACCCCTGCACCTCTCACTCCCCCACCCCTGCACCTCTCACTCCCCCATCTCACCCCCTGCACCTCTCACTCCTCCATTTCACCCCCTGCACCTCTCACTCCCTCCCCATCTCACCCCCTGCCCTCACTCCCCCATCTCACCCCCTGCACCTCTCACTCCCTCCACATCTCACCCCCTGCACCTCTCACTCACTCCCCCATCTCACCCCTGCACCTCTCACTCACTCCTCATCTCACCCCCTGCTTCTTTCACCCCCACCCCATCTCACCCCCTGCTCCTCTCACTTCATCTCACCCTCTGCTCATCTCACCACCTGCTTCTCTCACCCCCCCATCTCCCCCCCTGCTCCTCCCACTCCATCTTACCCCCTGTTCTTTTACAACCCCCCTCCCCCTATCTCACCCTCTGCTCCTCCTACTCCATGTCACCCCCTGCTTCTTTTACAACCCCCCTCCCCCCATCTCACCCCTTGCGTCTGGTCATGGCTGCAGCATAGTAAAGCTGGCAGCAGGTGCCAGACAGGACTCGCGGACCGGCTGATATTTAAAAGAAGGGGTCGCCCAGCCGCACTTTGAAACTGGCGCCGAGTGCACACAAATCACGGTTCGCGAGCCGCCAACCAATGAGAAGCTGCCACTTGGCAGCTTCTCATTGTCTGGTGATCCGCGAGCCGTGATTGGCTCACATCACATTTTGAAATAGCCGCCCCTTCTTTTCGTTGGCAATGCAGCCGGTCCACGAGCTGGCGGCCGCTGCCAACTTTAGATGGCTGCTGGGACCTGATGCTTAGTGAGCCTGGCGAAGGCAGAACTGGTTCCGCCTGCAATTAGAGGTGACGGAACGCAGTTCCGCCCTGTTCCGATCCACTTTAACCACTGCTCTATACACAATAAACCCATTTGAAAGTAAATTGCCATTGTTTAAATGACTTAACAAAATGCATTGCGGACTCCTACCACTACCCATATCCCCAATTGCACCATCAAACAGCCCCCGTTATTGAAAGTCAAGGGGGTACATATACTAGCCTGTGAGCTGCGAGACTTTGTCAATTTAGCAGCTAGATGTATTGCGTCTAGAATTGCTGTTGTACAGTATATGTAGCAGGGGCATGGCTGGAGACTGGACCATCAGTAAATGACCTCTTACAGATGATATGGCACTTAGGGGGACATTTACTAAGCAGTGATAAGATCGGGGAAGTGAACCAGTGGAGAAGTTGCCCCGTCAACCAATCAGCTGCTCTGCATAATTTTATAGTATGTAAATTATAAATGTTACTTCAGTGCTGATTGTTTGCCATGGGCAACTTCTCCACTGGCTCACTTCTCCGCTCTTATCACTGCTTAGTAAATGTCCCCCTTAGAGTGGGAGAGACCACCCATGTACAGTGCCGGCAACAATTGTGACAGTCATCTGGAAGAACCAAGTCTACAGTATAAAAACAGATGGGTAAAGCACTAGTCAACTGTAAAAGGGGTATATTTATCAAGAAATATTTGCGGGATATTCCCCCCATCCCTCCCCCCAAAACACCCATTTTTAGGGGGTACCTGCAAATATTACGCATCCCCAAATGTATAAACAGTGACTACTCTGTGAGCGACGTCGTCTAATGTTTCCCCTCCCGCGCCGGCCGACTGTATACACTGAGCGATATGACCGCTCATATCGCTCAGTGACGTCACGCCTCCGCCAGCCCTGCATGCAGGTCGTGGACGACAGTCCAGATCCTGCATGCATGCACTGGCAACAGCGACGATCGTTGCCGACCCGCGGGGCCGCGCATCGCTTGTCGCTGCCGGCATACACACTTGTCGATAAAATGAGCGACGTCGCTCAGGGAGGGGGAAAATGAGCGATGTCGCTCAGGGAGGGGGGAAATGAGCGATGTCGCTCAGGGAGGGGGAAAATGAGCGATGTCGCTCAGGGAGGGGGAAAATGAGCGACGTCGCTCATTTTATCATCAAGTGTGTATGGGCCTTAAGGGCTACATTTTGCTAAAGTTACCGCACCTGCAGTAGCGACGCCCGACCTTCAAAAGTGAAAGTAAAGATCACTTTAGTGCTCACTTTACTTTTACACATTTATTTATTAACAGTTATAGCGCAGCATATTCCATTGCGCTTTAATATATCTCAGCGACAGACTCCAATAGGAGACCCTGATCCTGTATGTGAATTTGTTAAATCCCATCGATATCTCCTATATAATAGCCCAGATCTGTGATCTTGTGATTCATTTGCTAACGCTGGGCGGAGTCACAACAGTGGGCGGAGTTAGTCAAATGAGTCACAGATCTGGCCAAATCTATAGGACACTAGGAGCAGCTGCAGAAGCAGATAGTATGGACATGGCACAGGCAGGGTGCATACCTCCCAGCTTTCACACACACACACACACACACACACACACACACACACACACACACACGGCGAAAAGGGGGCGTGGCTTCACGGGAGGGCCCCCGTTTTCGTCAGTGAGGGGGCATGCCCAGCACTCTGTGAGCTGCTGGCATGCCCCCAGGGGCTGATTATGAGTCCGGGGGGCACAGGGCACTTGAGACAGGGGAGCCCTATCTCATTGCTGTGCCTGCTGTGGGTTGGGGGCGTGGCCTAATCGCGTTACGCGAGGCCACGCCCCATTACGCAAATTCCGGATTTTTTTTTTTTTTTTAATGGAATTTTGGCCCCTCAGCTAGGGCTAAATCCAGAGGAGGTGGTCGCTCCCCCCTACACACCCGCACAGGCAGAAGAAAGCAGGGAGACTGCTGCCTCCCTGTAACACCACAGACCTGCCAATACGCAGCAGCGTGTGCTGACTGTAGCACAATGCTGCCGCTGTTACCGGCAGGACGGGGGAGCTTCTGAGCTGGGACAGAGCTACTCCAGCCGGGGGGCCCCCTAAAACTGTGGGGCCAATGGTACGTACCGCCTGCCTCCCCCCCCCCCCCTTAATCCGGCTCTGCTGCTGGAACCCCCCCTTAATCCCCCCCCCCCCCCACCGCAGGTCACTGCGACCCGCGGGTGGGACAGCGGGACAGACCCCAAAAAACGGGACTGTCCCGCGAAAATTGAGACATTTGGGAGGTATGGGGGTGTGTGAGGGGGTATGCCATACTTGACCCCCACATCAGCATACTCAGCAGGGTCTCTCTGGCGGGGAGGAGCGTCACATTCTGGCACACTCCACGCTTCTTAGCTGTAGTTTTGTGGGTCACCAGCCGCTGTGCACTTTCCGTACTGCCTCTGTTATCTCCAGCCCCTGCGACCCCACCGCTAGCTGCAGCGCTGCCACCCGCAGTGAGTTGCGCCCAGCTCCTTCACACACTTTAGCCGGCAGGTAGCGCTGCAGAAGTCCGCGCTGCTTGCAGGCTCTGACCCCCTCCTCCCTCCAGCATCAGCGTCTCCTGGGAGCTAACCAGTCACTCCCAGTCTCCCCTTACCATAGTGCCCAGCAGCCGTGAGGTCCGCGCCACGTGCATGCTATGACCCCCTCCTCCCTCCAGCCGCAGCATCTCCTGGGGGCTAACCAGTCACTCCCAGTCTCACCTTACCACAGTGCCCGGCAGCTGCGCGAGGTCTGCGGTGTGTGACTGAGGAGGGGGGGAGTGATGCGGACGGGCAGAGGAAGCAGGAATACAGCCTAAGAGAGTCAGCCATGCCAAGTCTCCACCAGCAGCAGATGCCAACAGGTTGGAGTGGAACAGCAGCAGCCAGCAGCAGTGACTCCGGTAAGACACATCTGTCTGTCACCACTGTTCTGTCCAATACCAATCTCTCCCGTGCCCTGTGTTCTGTCATGTCCCTGTCACCCCTGGCCTTGACCTGCCACCCTTATCCTGGCCCTTTCACCCTTATCCTGGCCCTTTCACCCTTATCCTGGCCCTGTCACCCTTATGCTGGCCCTGCTACCCCTATCCTGGCCCTGTCACCCCTGTGCTTGCCCTGTCAACCCTATACTGGCCCTGTCACCCCTGTCCTGGTCCTGCCGCCCCTACACTGACCCTGTCACCCCTATCCTGTCCCTGTCATTTCTGTCCTGGCCCCGTCACCCCTGTCCTGGCCCCGTCACCCCTGTTCTGACCCTGTCACCCCTGTTCTGACCCTGTCACCCCTGTCCTGGCCCAGTCAACCCTGTTCTGACCCTGTCACCCCTGTCCTGGCCCTGTTACTGCATACCCTCCAACTACCTTTTTGGCAGGTACAGTACCCGCAGCACCTCCAGACCTCTCCCCAATGCACCACACCTCCGCACCTTCCCCTCCACCACATGCGGCACTCCACCCCTCCCCCACATGCTGTGCCTCCAGACCCCCTACACCACCCGCGAATCCCACTCCTCCGCCCCTTCACCACCCCCAGCAATCTCCAGGCCCCCTCCACCATTCACCCCCCTTATATGTCTCCCCCACACCTGCCCCCCTCCACCCGCAGCATCTGCAGACACCCTCCTCCATCCGCGGTCCCCCCCTCACCCACCCCTCCCCCACCAATGGCACTCCCGCACCTGCCCCACCACCACCTGCAGCACCTCCGGACCTCCTTCCCCATCTGCCGCAACACCCGTACCTGCCCCTCCCCTACCCATGGCGCCTGCGGACCCCTACCCCACCAGTGGCACTCCCGCCCCTTCCCATCCCACAGCACCTCCGGAACCCTTCACCCATCTGCAACATCCCCACACCTGCCCCTCCCCCACCCATGGCACCCCTGCCCCTCCCCCACATGCAGTGCCTCCGGACCCCTCCCCCATCTGCATCCCCCACTCCTCTGCCCCTCCCCCACCCGCAGCACCTCCCAACCCTTCCCCATCCGGGCCCCACCCCCACTTCCGCCCCCCCTCCATCCGCAGCATCTACAGACACCATCCGCAGTACCCCCCGCACCCGCTACATTCTGTACATTGTGGCCTGCAGGTGCTGTTCACGCCGTTGCAAGGGGCTGCGCCTCCTTCACCATTGCACGCCCTTTCATTGTGCAATATTTAACCACTAACAAAGGAATGCAGGTGATACTCCATATAACACAAATATTGAACCCCAGAAAGGCATGCAAGGGTTAAGGGGGCGTAGCCCCTTGCGACGGTGTGAAGAGCGCCCGTAGGGCGCGATGAAGCACCTAGTACAGTATAATTTCTTATTGCAACAATAAGCAATGATAAGAAATAATATTTAGCAGTCAAAATAGACCCTAAAAATATTCTACTGAAATAGATGTGTCATCCCGCAGAAGTAGACAGAAAGTCAGCAGAAGGTTCATTTAAACTGCCCCTCTCATCGACACACACGGTTGGAAGTGTTGGGGTGTATCTAAAACATAATCTTTTTGTAAATCCTATTTGAGTTTTATTAGTGGGTCATAATCATCTTATAATAAACATGTAAGAGGGATCTTCTGGAGGCGCAGGGCATGTAATCTCTGTGATCCTTTCACGACATGTACAGAATAATGCTGGATAAAGTTTATCTCCATTTCAAGGATTATCAAGGCGTAAATATGATTGCACAAATTTTATATTACAGCTCCGATACAGCATAATTAAGCCTAGCCTCAAGTCATCCATATTACTGTTTGGCCATTACTTTAAGATTCCCTGTCCTATTACCACACCATGCTCCCATCGGCTAAATACTCCGGCTTCCTCCTAATGAGAGATGGGTGTCAGGCAGAGGCGTAGCCAAAACTTTGTGGGCCCCATAGCAACATTTTGAAGGGGCCCCAGTACTAATGCTTCTAGAGGACTTTGCAGCAGTATTTTTATGACCCATAATAGTGCCCTATTGTAGTTCATTTGCTGAACCGTTATGCCCCATAGTAGTGTCCTACTGTACTTTATTTTCTGAAGCATAGTAGTGCTCTAGTTCACATTATGTCACGTTGTAGGGCTGCCAATACACATTATGCCACGCAGTATCCCCAATTTACATTATGACATACTGTACAGTGCCCCCAGTTCATATTGTGCCACATTACAGTTAGAGATGAGCGCCGGAAATTTTTCGGGTTTTGTGTTTTGGTTTTGGGTTCGGTTCCGCGGCCGTGTTTTGGGTTCGACCGCGTTTTGGCAAAACCTAACCGAATTTTTTTTGTCGGATTCGGGTGTGTTTTGGATTCGGGTGTTTTTTTCCAAAAAACCTAAAAAACAGCTTAAATCATAGAATTTGGGGGTCATTTTGATCCCAAAGTATTATTAACCTCAAAAACCATCATTTCCACTCATTTTCAGTCTATTCTGAATACCTCACACCTCACAATATTATTTTTAGTCCTAAAATTTGCACCGAGGTCGCTGGATGACTAAGCTAAGCGACCCTAGTGGCCGACACAAACACCTGGCCCATCTAGGAGTGGCACTGCAGTGTCACGCAGGATGTCCCTTCCAAAAAACCCTCCCCAAACAGCACATGACGCAAAGAAAAAAAGAGGCGCAATGAGGTAGCTGTGTGAGTAAGATAAGCGACCCTAGTGGCCGACACAAACACCGGGCCCATCTAGGAGTGGCACTGCAGTGTCACGCAGGATGTCCCTTCCAAAAAACCCTCCCCAAACAGCACATGACGCAAAGAAAAAAAGAGGCGCAATGAGGTAGCTGTGTGAGTAAGATAAGCGACCCTAGTGGCCGACACAAACACCGGGCCCATCTAGGAGTGGCACTGCAGTGTCACGCAGGATGTCCCTTCCAAAAAACCCTCCCCAAACAGCACATGACGCAAAGAAAAAAAGAGGCGCAATGAGGTAGCTGTGTGAGTAAGATAAGCGACCCTAGTGGCCGACACAAACACCGGGCCCATCTAGGAGTGGCACTGCAGTGTCACGCAGGATGGCCCTTCCAAAAAACACTCCCCAAACAGCACATGACGCAAAGAAAAATTAAAGAAAAAAGAGGTGCAAGATGGAATTGTCCTTGGGCCCTCCCACCCACCCTTATGTTGTATAAACAGGACATGCACACTTTAACCAACCCATCATTTCAGTGACAGGGTCTGCCACACGACTGTGACTGATATGACGGGTTGGTTTGGACCCCCACCAAAAAAGAAGCAATTAATCTCTCCTTGCACAAACTGGCTCTACAGAGGCAAGATGTCCACCTCATCATCATTCTCCGATATATCACCGTGTACATCCCCCTCCTCACAGATTATCAATTCGTCCCCACTGGAATCCACCATCTCAGCTCCCTGTGTACTTTGTGGAGGCAATTGCTGCTGGTCAATGTCTCCGCGGAGGAATTGATTATAATTCATTTTAATGAACATCATCTTCTCCACATTTTCTGGATGTAACCTCGTACGCCGATTGCTGACAAGGTGAGCGGCGGCACTAAACACTCTTTCGGAGTACACACTTGTGGGAGGGCAACTTAGGTAGAATAAAGCCAGTTTGTGCAAGGGCCTCCAAATTGCCTCTTTTTCCTGCCAGTATAAGTACGGACTGTGTGACGTGCCTACTTGGATGCGGTCACTCATATAATCCTCCACCATTCTTTCAATGTTGAGAGAATCATATGCAGTGACAGTAGACAACATGTCCGTAATCGTTGTCAGGTCCTTCAGTCCGGACCAGATGTCAGCATCAGCAGTCGCTCCAGACTGCCCTGCATCACCGCCAGCGGGTGGGCTCGGAATTCTGAGCCTTTTCCTCGCACCCCCAGTTGCGGGAGAATGTGAAGGAGGAGATGTTGACAGGTCGCGTTCCGCTTGACTTGACAATTTTCTCACCAGCAGGTCTTTCAACCCCAGCAGACTTGTGTCTGCCGGAAAGAGAGATCCAAGGTAGGCTTTAAATCTAGGATCGAGCACGGTGGCCAAAATGTAGTGCTCTGATTTCAACAGATTGACCACTCGTGAATCCTTGTTAAGCGAATTAAGGGCTCCATCCACAAGTCCCACATGCCTAGCGGAATCGCTCCGTGTTAGCTCCTCCTTCAATGTCTCCAGCTTCTTCTGCAAAAGCCTGATGAGGGGAATGACCTGACTCAGGCTGGCAGTGTCTGAACTGACTTCACGTGTGGCAAGTTCAAAGGGCATCAGAACCTTGCACAACGTTGAAATCATTCTCCACTGCGCTTGAGACAGGTGCATTCCACCTCCTATATCGTGCTCAATTGTATAGGCTTGAATGGCCTTTTGCTGCTCCTCCAACCTCTGAAGCATATAGAGGGTTGAATTCCACCTCGTTACCACTTCTTGCTTCAGATGATGGCAGGGCAGGTTCAGTAGTTTTTGGTGGTGCTCCAGTCTTCTGTACGTGGTGCCTGTACGCCGAAAGTGTCCCGCAATTCTTCTGGCCACCGACAGCATCTCTTGCACGCCCCTGTCGTTTTTAAAAAAATTCTGCACCACCAAATTCAAGGTATGTGCAAAACATGGGACGTGCTGGAATTTGCCCATATTTAATGCACACACAATATTGCTGGCGTTGTCCGATGCCACAAATCCACAGGAGAGTCCAATTGGGGTAAGCCATTCCGCGATGATCTTCCTCAGTTGCCGTAAGAGGTTTTCAGCTGTGTGCATATTCTGGAAAGCGGTGATACAAAGCGTAGCCTGCCTAGGAAAGAGTTGGCGTTTGCGAGATGCTGCTACTGGTGCCGCCGCTGCTGTTCTTGCGGCGGGAGTCCATACATCTACCCAGTGGGCTGTCACAGTCATATAGTCCTGACCCTGCCCTGCTCCACTTGTCCACATGTCCGTGGTTAAGTGGACATTGGGTACAACTGCATTTTTTAGGACACTGGTGAGTCTTTTTCTGACGTCCGTGTACATTCTCGGTATCGCCTGCCTAGAGAAGTGGAACCTAGATGGTATTTGGTAACGGGGGCACACTGCCTCAATAAATTGTCTAGTTCCCTGTGAACTAACGGCGGATACCGGACGCACGTCTAACACCAACATAGTTGTCAAGGCCTCAGTTATTCGCTTTGCAGCAGGATGACTGCTGTGATATTTCATCTTCCTCGCAAAGGACTGTTGAACAGTCAATTGCTTACTGGAAGTAGTACAAGTGGGCTTACGACTTCCCCTCTGGGATGACCATCGACTCCCAGCAGCAACAACAGCAGCGCCAGCAGCAGTAGGCGTTACACGCAAGGATGCATCGGAGGAATCCCAGGCAGGAGAGGAATCATCAGAACTGCCAGTGACATGGCCTGCAGGACTATTGGCATTCCTGGGGAAGGAGGAAATTGACACTGAGGGAGTTGGTGGGGTGGTTTGCGTGAGCTTGGTTACAAGAGGAAGGGATTTACTGGTCAGTGGACTGCTTCCGCTGTCGCCCAAAGTTTTTGAACTTGTCACTGACTTATTATGAATGCGCTGCAGGTGACGTATAAGGGAGGATGTTCCGAGGTGGTTAACGTCCTTACCCCTACTTATTACAGCTTGACAAAGGCAACACACGGCTTGACACCTGTTGTCCGCATTTCTGTTGAAATACTTCCACACCGAAGAGCTGATTTTTTTGGTATTTTCACCAGGCATGTCAACGGCCATATTCCTCCCACGGACAACAGGTGTCTCCCCGGGTGCCTGACTTAAACAAACCACCTCACCATCAGAATCCTCCTGGTCAATTTCCTCCCCAGCGCCAGCAACACCCATATCCTCCTCATCCTGGTGTACTTCAACAATGACATCTTCAATCTGACTATCAGGAACTGGACTGCGGGTGCTCCTTCCAGCACTTGCAGGGGGCGTGCAAATGGTGGAAGGCGCATGCTCTTCACGTCCAGTGTTGGGAAGGTCAGGCATCGCAACCGACACAATTGGACTCTCCTTGTGGATTTGGGATTTCGAAGAACGCACAGTTCTTTGCGGTGCTACTGCTTTTGCCAGCTTGAGTCTTTTCATTTTTCTAGCGAGAGGCTGAGTGCTTCCATCCTCATGTGAAGCTGAACCACTAGCCATGAACATAGGCCAGGGCCTCAGCCGTTCCTTGCCACTCCGTGTGGTAAATGGCATATTGGCAAGTTTACGCTTCTCCTCCGACAATTTTATTTTAGGTTTTGGAGTCCTTTTTTTTACTGATATTTGGTGTTTTGGATTTGACATGCTCTGTACTATGACATTGGGCATCGGCCTTGGCAGACGACGTTGCTGGCATTTCATCGTCTCGGCCATGACTAGTGGCAGCAGCTTCAGCACGAGGTGGAAGTGGATCTTGATCTTTCCCTAATTTTGGAACCTCAACATTTTTGTTCTCCATATTTTAATAGGCACAACTAAAAGGCACCTCAGGTAAACAATGGAGATGGATGGATACTAGTATACAATTATGGATGGACTGCCGAGTGCCGACACAGAGGTAGCTACAGCCGTGGACTACCGTACTGTGTCTGCTGCTAATATAGACTGGATGATAATGAGATGTGGTATGTATAAAGAAGAAAGAAAAAAAAAACCACGGGTAGGTGGTATACAATTATGGATGGACTGCCGAGTGCCGACACAGAGGTAGCTACAGCCGTGGACTACCGTACTGTGTCTGCTGCTAATATAGACTGGTTGATAATGAGATGTAGTATGTATAAAGAAGAAAGAAAAAAAAAACCACGGGTAGGTGGTATACAATTATGGATGGACTGCCGAGTGCCGACACAGAGGTAGCTACAGCCGTGGACTACCGTACTGTGTCTGCTGCTAATATAGACTGGTTGATAATGAGATGTAGTATGTATAAAGAAGAAAGAAAAAAAAAACCACGGGTAGGTGGTATACAATTATGGATGGACTGCCGAGTGCCGACACAGAGGTAGCTACAGCCGTGGACTACCGTACTGTGTCTGCTGCTAATATAGACTGGTTGATAATGAGATGTAGTATGTATAAAGAAGAAAGAAAAAAAAAACCACGGGTAGGTGGTATACAATTATGGATGGACTGCCGAGTGCCGACACAGAGGTAGCTACAGCCGTGGACTACCGTACTGTGTCTGCTGCTAATATAGACTGGTTGATAATGAGATGTAGTATGTATAAAGAAGAAAGAAAAAAAAAACCACGGGTAGGTGGTATACAATTATGGATGGACTGCCGAGTGCCGACATAGAGGTAGCTACAGCCGTGGACTACCGTACTGTGTCTGCTGCTAATATAGACTGGTTGATAATGAGATGTAGTATGTATAAAGAAGAAAAAAAAACCACGGGTAGGTGGTATACAATTATGGATGGACTGCCGAGTGCCGACACAGAGGTAGCTACAGCCGTGGACTACCGTACTGTGTCTGCTGCTAATATAGACTGGTTGATAATGAGATGTAGTATGTATAAAGAAGAAAGAAAAAAAAAACCACGGGTAGGTGGTATACAATTATGGATGGACTGCCGAGTGCCGACACAGAGGTAGCTACAGCCGTGGACTACCGTACTGTGTCTGCTGCTAATATAGACTGGATGATAATGAGATGTAGTATGTATAAAGAAGAAAGAAAAAAAAACCACGGGTAGGTGGTATACAATTATGGATGGACTGCCGAGTGCCGACACAGAGGTAGCTACAGCCGTGGACTACCGTACTGTGTCTGCTGCTAATATAGACTGGATGATAATGAGATGTAGTATGTATAAAGAAGAAAGAAAAAAAAACCACGGGTAGGTGGTATACAATTATGGATGGACTGCCGAGTGCCAACACAGAGGTAGCTACAGCCGTGGACTACCGTACTGTGTCTGCTGCTAATATAGACTGGTTGATAATGAGATGTAGTATGTATAAAGAAGAAAGAAAAAAAAAACCACGGGTAGGTGGTATACAATTATGGATGGACTGCCGAATGCCGACACAGAGGTAGCTACAGCCGTGGACTACCGTACTGTGTCTGCTGCTAATATAGACTGGTTGATAATGAGATGTAGTATGTATAAAGAAGAAAGAAAAAAAAAACCACGGGTAGGTGGTATACAATTATGGATGGACTGCCGAGTGCCGACACAGAGGTAGCTACAGCCGTGGACTACCGTACTGTGTCTGCTGCTAATATAGACTGGATGATAATGAGATGTAGTATGTATAAAGAAGAAAGAAAAAAAAAACCACGGGTAGGTGGTGGTATACAATTATGGATGGACTGCCGAGTGCCGACACAGAGATAGCTACAGCCGTGGACTACCGTACTGTACTGTGTCTGCTGCTAATATAGACTGGATGATAATGAGATGTAGTATGTATAAAGAAGAAAGAAAAAAAAAACCATGGGTAGGTGGTATACAATTATGGATGGACTGCCGAGTGCCGACACAGAGGTAGCTACAGCCGTGAACTACCGTACTGTGTCTGCTGCTAGTATAGACTGGATGATAAATAATGATATAAAAAATATATATATATCACTACTGCAGCCGGACAGGTATATATTATATAATGACGGACCTGCTGGACACTGTCTGTCAGCAGAATGAGTTTTTTATAGAATAAAAAAACACCACACAAGTCACACGACGAGTGTTTAACTTTTTCAGGCAGACAATCACAATATACTGGTGGTCAGTGTGGTCAGGTCACTGGTCAGTCACACTGGCAGTGGCACTCTGGCAGCAAAAGTGTGCACTGTTTAATATGTACTCCTGGCTCCTGCTATAACCTATAACTGCTCCCCAGTCTCCCCCACAATTAAGCTGTGTGAGCACAGTCAGATATTATACATAGATGATGCAGCACACTGGGCTGAGCACAGATATGGTATGTGACTGAGTCACTGTGTATCGTTTTTTTCAGGCAGAGAACGGATTATATTAAATAATAATAAAACTGCACTGGTGGTCTCACTGGTCAGTCACTAGTATAACTAACTAACTACTATCAGCAAAATTCTGCACTCTCTGAGTACTCCTCCTAAGCTCCAGTAAATGAAGTGTCTCACTCTCACTCTCCTATCTATTTCTAAACGGAGAGGACGCCAGCCACGTCCTCTCCCTATCAATCTCAATGCACGTGTGAAAATGGCGGCGACGCGCGGCTCCTTATATAGAATCCGAGTCTCGCGATAGAATCCGAGCCTCGCGAGAATCCGACAGCGTGATGATGACGTTCGGGCGCGCTCGGGTTAACCGAGCAAGGCGGGAAGATCCGAGTCGCTCGGACCCGTGTAAAAAAACATGAAGTTCGGGCGGGTTCGGATTCAGAGGAACCGAACCCGCTCATCTCTAATTACAGTGCCCCAGTTCATATTATGTAAAATTATAATGCTCTCCAGTTCATTTTAGACCACATTACAATGTACAGGTCCTGGGGCATGACAAAATGTATTGTAGGCACCAAGGTAATAGTTTGAAAGGGCCCCTATGTTCCACCCAATGGTGAAAAAAAATTATATAACATGTAACTGTCATATGGAAGGTGGGTCCCTCTCAGCTCTGGGCCCCATAGCAGCTGCACTGCCTGCACCTATGGTAGCTATTCCCTTGGTTTCAGGAATTAACAGTCACACTCTGGAGGTTATTTCATGACATGGCCTGACTAGCATTGTTGCACTGTTACCCATAGCAACCAATCGGGAATCAGATTATAGCAGTCTAGTGTACATAGACTACTGAACGCATTCATTTGGTTGGTTTTCATTGGTTACATTTATTTAGCCTCAAAATGTTAAAAAGTAGCATAAATTGTTTATGTATTGTGAATGACATGGTTAATGCGTCCTGTTTGGTAAATATAATCATCTCACTTTAGCCTAAGCATCTGTTTCTTGAGGCATTTTTGTGGCTTGCTAGCTCGTTAGTTAGTGAGCTATGCATTTGTAAGTCTCCCACCAGCTCATTAATATGACTGATAAGGTCACACATTTCCTCACATATCTCTAATTTGTGCTCTTTGCGGACTTCAGAGGTAACCAGTTACGCTACCTCTTTTTGACTCAATATCCCCAAATTTCTCTCATGATGGTACACGGACAGCTGTCTAATTATATAGCGCAGCATTGTGTGACATAATGGGACATAATACATCGTAGCATAGTGTGTCTGCCTGCGATATGCTTTGACAGAGTGCATCAAGGCGTAATTTACTGTGGCAGGCTGCGATGCACCGTAATATCGGAGGATGTGCACTGATGTATTGTGAGTGGACATATTGTGTTACGCTCCCTCATGAGCCATGGTGTGCCATGCCATAAAATGTGTTATGACACACAGTGACACTGTGCGAACTGCCTTTGTTCCTTCACATTAAGCAGCGTAAGGTACGCTTGGCAAAAATGATAAGATTGTAATTCTGTGAAATCACAAGGAAAATCCCATTTTGGGACAAAACTCAGGAGTTAAAGAGTATCAGTCGCCTACACACATGAATCAATTCGGATTGGTATCAGGATCCTGACGATTGGTATACCAGCGGTCAGAATACCAACTGCAGCATCCCAACGCTCAGGATCCCCACACCTACTAGGAAAGTATGGTATCCCTAATCCCCAACCCCCCTAACTTTCCCTACCCGCAGCCTAACACTAAACCCTCCGCTCTCCACTGTAGCCTAACCCTCCCCTTAGTGCCTAAACCTAACCCCCTCTCCCTGCAGCCTACACCTAACCAGCCCATCCCCGCAGCCTAACCCTAATCCTCCCCTCGCAGCCTAAACCTAACCTCCATCCCCCTGTGGCCTGACCCTAAGCAGCCCCGCATACTTACGTTCAGGATCCAAGCATTTGGGACTCCGGCACCGGCATTGCAATCCATGGGGTCATTCCGAGTTGTTCGCTCGTTATTTTTTTGTCGCAACAGAGCGATTAGTCGCTAATGCGCATGCGCAATGTCCGCAGTGCGACTGCGCCAAGTAAATTTGCTATGCAGTTAGGTATTTTACTCACGGCATTACGAGGTTTGTTCTTCGTTCTGGTGATCGTAATATGATTGGCAGGAAGTGGGTGTTTCTGGGCGGAAACTGGCCGTTTTATGGGTGTGTGCGAAAAAACGCTACCGTTTCTGGGAAAAACGCGGGAGTGGCTGGAGAAATGGAGGAGTGTCTGGGCGAACACTGGGTGTGTTTGTGACGTCAAACCAGGAACGAAACTGACTGAACTGATCGCAGTTGCCGAGTAAGTGTGGAGCTACTCAGAAACTGCTAAGAAGTGTCTATTCGCAATTTTGCTAATCTTTCGTTCGCAATTTTGATAAGCTAAGATTCACTCCCAGTAGGCAGCGGCTTAGCGTGTGCAAAGCTGCTAAAAGCAGCTTGCGAGCGAACAACTCGGAATGAGGGCCCATGTCGGCATCCCGGCGTCGGTATTCATAGCAGTGTCAGGATTCCAGCGTCAGTCATACTTGCCTACTTTTGAAAAAGCATTTCAGGGAGATGTGAGGGTAACACCTATCAGCGCAGGCGTGTACTGCTGCATCTGAGAGGCGTGTCATGAAAATAACGTACATCCAAATGTAAATGAGCCCCAAAGTTATTAAGATCTACTTGTTGAAGAGAAGACTCTTATATTTTGCAGGATTTGTGTATTGTGCTTTACAAGAGGTTCCATATACTGTAAGTGGCCACAAGAAACCTTATTTACAATGCATGTAGCCATAGGGATCATTGTGTCTTATAACCAATGCAGGGAAATGGCGCTGATGATCCCATTTAAATGTATCTCTGATTTCTTTTTTTTTCAGGGAGATTGAGGGACCATTCAGGGAGTGAGGGAGATTACTACTATTTCAGGGAGTCTCCTGCAGAATGAGGGAGGGTAGGCAACTATGGCGTCAGTATTCCGACTGATGGGATCCCGAACACCGGGATCCTGGCTGGATCCCATCAATTCAATTGGCTGTGATGTTTTGGGTGTATTGCTGTTTATATTTCTTCAGAATGCATATATAATAATCTTCCCTCATCAGTGATGTTTTCATTACCGTAAAAGCGGTATGACCATGCTCAGAGGACCTTGTGTGTCAGTGATGACACTAGCTAATAGTGAATTTGTAGGCTGCATTGCATAAGTCACCTGTGAGTCCACAAAATGGTCGCCTACAGAACAATTTAAAATATGGTAGAAAAATGTCTCGCCAGTTAAAGCAAAGCACATAAGCAACATCACAGTTACTTCCCAAATGAAATGAAGTCATTTCCAATTATTATCCTAGTTAGTGTGTCTGTTTGTTTGTGGCTTATGGTAAACAGGAGATTAATAATAATAATAATAATAATAATAATGATGATAAGATCAAAGTGGCCCATAACTGTAACCAAGTGCAGTTTATTCTGGATGAAAATCATCTTGGTAGTGCCAAGAGAGACTTATTATCCAATACAGATGTTATGTTAATGTTAACATTATCCAGTGCCTGACTCTTACCATGGCATGTATGCATACCTCCCAACTTTGGTGTGGACCAGGGAGGGATATCAAAATTAGGGGCGCAGTCTATCGGAAATGGGTGATCACAAGCCACGTCCCCATTTTCATCATTATGGGGGCATGAACAGCGCTCAGAGAGCTGCTGGTCATGCCCCCTGTCCCTCTCTGCCGGGGAATAGACGCTGTGCGCATGCGCACAACATCTATTCACTGCTGCTCTGCTCAGAGCAGCTAGTGACAGGGGGGATCACCCAACTGCCCCCCCACCACAGGACACTGCGACCCGCGGGTATGACAGCAGGACAGACTGTGAAAAACGGGACTGTCCCGCCAAAATCTGGACAGTTGGGAGGTATGTGTATGTGGTTCATATACGAGGGTGGTTCTGTAAGTAAGGTAACAAGAGCTCTCACGTGTGTAATGTTCTCTATTACATGCTAATTTCCCACCAGGCCAGAGCAGGTAGACCACTGCTTCCCCTCACGCCCATCAGACTGCGCCTCATATCAGTCATACTGTCCCAACATCAGGTATAAGATGGCGGGGCTGGTGGAAACATGGTCACACATTGAGGTGTGTAGTGTGATCAGATTTCTCCATATAAAGGACACATCAGCAGCTGAAATTCATCACCTTGTCGAGCTGTGATAATGTCATGTCACAGAAACAGGTTTGGGTTTGGTACATTGCCTTTGATAAAGGCAAGACAGACGTTCATGATAAAGCTCGTCCAACACAGGCAGTGTACAAAATCCAAACCTGTTTCCATGACACCTCCCAACTGTCCAGATTTTCACGGGAAAGGCCCGTTTTTTTGGGACTGTCCCGCTGCCCCACCCGAGGGCAGCAGTTGGGGAGGTGGGGGGGGGGGGCAGATGGGAGGCTCTGTCACTTGCGGCTCTGCGTAGCAGAGAAGCGGTGAATAGATGCTGTGCGCATGCGCACAGAGTCTATTCATGGAGGCAGGAGGGAGAGGGGGCATGCCAGCAGCTCACAAAGCGCTGACCATGCCCCCATAGTGATGTGAAATTAGGGCATGGCTCGCAACTGCGGCTTTACTGCGAGGCCACGCTCCCTTTCCCCGGTGGGCGCGGCTACGATGCGCAGGGAGTCCCTCTTTCTACCTCCCAAAAGTTGGGAGGTATTGTGACATGACATTATCACCGTACTCCTATATAAGTTGGCGATGAATTTCAGCTGCTGAAATTCTCAGAAATCTGATCACACTATTCACCTCAATGTGTGACCATGTTTCCAGTTTCCACCAGCCCCACCATCTTACACTGATGTTGGGACAGTATGACTGATATGAGGCGCAGTCTGATGGGCGTGAGGGGAAGTAGTGGTCTACCTGCTCTGGCCTGGCGGGAAATTGGAATGTAAGAGAGAACTTTACACATGTGAGAGGTCGTGTTACCTTATTTACTGAACCACCCTCGTATATGAACCACATACATGTTGTAATTTGTAGTTTATCTCCCTCCATTTTATCTCTCTGTAAGGTTTCACACAGCTACCCTTGTATCTCCAGCAGGACGTATTTTCAGACTCTTCCTCTGTGGAAACTAGTGGGACAATCACTGAGACAAGGTAAAGGATTGTTCCTCCTGTACAATATTAAAGTAATTCTTAAAGTATGAACCGTCAGGAGTAATGAGGATCAAAGTTCAGAAACCCAGGACAATATCACATGTTCTAAAGCAGAGTTCAGGTCATGTTTTGCGGCTTTCACCGAGTGGCAGTTATTTGGCTGAAAAAATGTGTGCGATTAAGTAAATTCTTAAAACACGGCCTGTACAGAATCAGATATACCAGGGAAGCATTGAGGAACTGTGTTATAAAGTAGGAAAACTGGCTGCAGAGCTCTTCAGCTAAGAATGTTAGGGAATAAGTGGGAAGCAACACAGAACCACACGCTGCATGCCCTCTTTCTAAACCTATTGCTGGAGCTTGTATGACTTTGGACCTGTAACCATTGTAGCTGCAAAAATTACAGTTTCTTGGATTTACTATTAAACAAGGATAAGTTGTTTCCTTAGTCTAAGGTCACAAGTACTAATAATCCTTGGAGAGTGATAAAAGCTTGTCATTTCTCAAAAACAGTCTAAAATGGTAGTTAGGAGCTGTTTGGCAGGTAGTTTATCTATCTCCACTCTATCACACTCTAGGGCAGTGGTTCTCGAACTGTTGTCATGGCACCCTGGGGAGCCTTAAGGCCCGTACACACTGGCCGATATATCGGCTGTTCTCTTGAACGGCCGATATATCGTAGGTCCGTCGGCCAGTGTGTACGGCCGATACGTCTGTGAACTCCGTCGTTCACAGACGTATCGCGTCGGCCCCGCAGCACAGCCAACGGCCAACATATCTACCGATATATTGGCGCGTCGCTGTGTGTGTACGGCGGTCGGCCGACCGCCCGTACACATGCTGCAGCGGCCGACGGTGATTGACAGCTGAACTGGGCGGGCGTGTGTACACGCCCGCCCAGTTCATGACGTCAGTCCCCCACGGATCGGGCAGTGTGTATGCTCAACCCCATAGATATATCTGCCGATCAATTGATCTGCAGATATATCTTTCCAGTGTGTACCCACCTTTAGGACACTTGCAGGGGTGCCTTGGATTGGTGGTCCAGAACCAATTTAAATTATTTATGGTTAATGTAATAGGCAAAACCAGTGCTGGGGGCTGCTAATCATAAAATATATGGATAAACAGAAGCAAGTCTTGTCCCTCACAACACAACTGAACCTAAGAATGACCTAGTATAATATAAACACAATTTACTTCATTAAATATTGCTTTCTAAACTTCTCTAAAACAAACTTTTGGCCCAGGGGGGCTGTAAAATAAATTCTGATACTCTAGGGTGTTGTGATTCTAAAAAGTTTGGGAACCACCACTGTAAGGCTTAGTACATCTCCCAACGAACATCTGAGCTGTATGTAGATCAACAATCACTTTTTGGGACAATTTTAGAACATAATGCACATTGTAAGCAACTTGTAGCTCTGTAGCTAGTAGTAGATAATGTTGTCCAAACTTCTTTTATATCCCATCACATTGGAGAGTCCCGTCGTGTTCTATAGAAAGATCTTATGCATTAAAGTATTCAGTAGCTCTGTTATCAGGGCCGAAACTAGGGTTTCTGTCACCCGGGGCAAGACAGTCATTTGGCGCCCTGGCGCAGCGGAGCGGGACGGCGCCTCTTCAACCCTGCGCCGTCCCGCACTGCTACTGCTAGTTCCCGCTTACAGCCCCGCGTCGGCGCCCTCTCCTTTTCTGCGCCCAGGTCGCATGCCCCCCTAGCCCCCCCCCCCTAGTTGCGGCTCTGCTGTTATCATAGAATTACGACAGAACAGAATATTATATACTGTGTCTGTCTGTGGATAACTCCCAGCACATAAAATAGCCATAGACTAAACATTGGCATTTACACCTATTCTTTTGATCTACAATACTAAAGGCCCATACACACTGGGCGATTTTGAGCTGAAAGCAGGTCACTTTTGGTGTGTTGAGCTGCTTTCAGCTCAAAACCACCCAGTGTATATGCCCCGGCGATGAGCAATGATGCGCGCCCCCGCTTCATGAACGGCGGGGTGAGCGGCTTTCCATAGCGTCCTGCTATGGAAAGCCGCTCAGCCCCGCTGACATCACTGGGCAGGGGGGGAAAAGCGCTCAGTGTGTATACACTGAGCGCTTTTCAGCCCAGCGATGTCAGCCATCATCGCTGTACATACACACTGGGCAAAAACGCACAGTGTGTATGCACCTTTACTTTGGCACCTTTACTTTGGCAGATCCCTACTGAAATGAATATAAAATAAACCATATTGTATAAAGCAACAGTTCAGAAAGGAACCAAACTTATTTCCAGCAGTACATGAGATTATATGATTACGCTGAATAGACGCCTTTCAAAAAATGGAGAGACAAGAGGATTTGGTATCAAAAGAGAGAAAATTAGATCTTGTACAGGTGTAATAATAATTCCGTTATGGGTACAGTATATATGGAAGGGCTGGCCCTCAGGGGGTAAAGCCCCACATAAGTGGACTATTGCTGTAAGGTTTCCTTGGGGCTATGTAATATAACTGTAGAGAAATGCGGTCAATATACTGGATGTCAGGATCCCGGCGTTCAGGAGACCGAAGCCGGAATCCTAACAGCCGGCATTTTAACGACAAACGGAATCCCGACACTCGCCCAGCATTCCCACTTGGCTCATGGGTCCACCCGAGTGGGAACACAAACTGTGGCAAGCGCAGCAGTGAGCCACAGGGCCCAATGCATGGAGAGAGCAGCAAGCCCGCGAGGGGACTCGCTGCCGGGATTCCAGCAGACGGGATGCCGCTGTCGGTATAGTGACAGCCAGCATTTCGTCTGCTGGGATATCGTATGCAGTATGCTTGTCCGCTTTTTGGTGTATATATATGTTCTCATAAACACTGTGCAATGGGGGCAATGAATACCTGCATTGGTGGAAGCAGCCATTTTGCTTGCTTGAAAACCTCAACTGAGGTAACTCATAAATAAGCCAAGAGATTTTGCAAAGAAAAAAAAAAAAGAAAATTCTTGGTAGAATTATTTAATTCGACAGCAGTAATACCTCTGGGAAATTATTAAAAGTTACATCAACGATTGTGATCTGAAGACAAGCAAAATGTGAGACACCAAGGCCTTACAGCTGAGGCACTGTATTTCAGGGAGGGTGGCTGGGCAATCTAGAAACATAGCCACAGTAAATTCTAAGGTGTTATGTGTAGGCAGGTGTATATACATTCATCTGTACATCCGGCTTGTGTTTATGAAGACGTCATTCCCATAGATTAATTTATGTGTAGGAGTCTGTAGACCTCTCACAAATTATACAGGTAGGATGTATATAAAGTTTTCTGGGCAAAGTATTTCTGAGGGTCTTGGGCAAAGTATCAGAATAATGAGTCAGTCGGCGTACGTGTACTTGGGCTGATCACTGCATTGTGATGTACATCTGATTATACACAATTATGTACAATGTATTTTAGCATGTAGCAGCTGCACGTTATATATTAATGCATCTCACACTATATACTTGTTTGTCTATTTTTTTGTGTCTGCCTACAGATTGAAACCATGGAGAAATAGCACCGTATACAGGAGTCCAGATGATATATATATACGTGTGTATGTCTGGGAAAGAAGCAGTACACGGACAGGCAAGAAGAACCATATTCAGCTTCTATCTGTGCAGGCATCTGAACACATACACCGATCCGCAATGTTGCTGTACTGTATGTAAGTACACATGTATGTAGAAACACGCAGACACACATGCTCACTCTTCACTAAGGTCCCAGCAACCTGCCAATATGACGTCGGCTCCTCAAGTGGCACGTTAACCCATGCCATGCCTAACTGCACTACAACCGTTGTGGTTGTGTCTACAGTCCAGTGTAGGCCTGTGTAAGTACTGAAGGGGAGATGCTTAGCAAATAGAACCCACTGCCCCCCCCCCATTAGCACTACCATCACAAATTGATTTGCAGGTCCTCTTCTTTTTCATGGTATCACATTTTTAAGTTAAGGGAGTTTCGAAAATACTTCTCATTCCAGCCTCCCCATACGTAAAAAATAAATGTTAAAGCTGTCCCCCCCTCCCTCTTCTGCCTCTTTGTCTCCAGACCCAAACCTGGCGATGCTCAACATTTCCCCTGCACCGCCATTTTTAAAGGGCCCCCTTAGTCAATCTTCACATCACCTTTTTTTTTTTTTTTTTTTTTTTTACAGAACACTCAGATTCTTGGATATATAGCCCCCTCCCCGATTCCCCAGCCACCCCCAGGGAAGAGCATAAAGGCGCACTCACAGATAGATGAGGATGCAGCACGAGCTGAGCAGCAGGCTGGCGAGCCCTCTCCACTCTGTCTCTTGATTCCTTAGTATCTCACACCGGAGAGATGAAGAGAGGCAAGAGGGAAATATGATGTGGTCAGAGGGAGGGGAGGATCACACTCCTTTCCAAGACCCCCTCAAGACAAACCACAAGCAATCCGTTTCCCTGTACTTCACAATTCTGTTCTCCCTCCTCAATTCCTTCTTCATCTCCCGGAGACGGCACACGGAGGGGGTGGGGGGATTCCGCCTCATCTGCAGGGGGGCAATCACGTTCCTTTTTGAGGGCGAGAGACAACTGGCACTCTCTATCCCCCCAGCCAGCCAATGCAAGACACGGGTAATGTCATTAAGGCATAAAGTCCCATAGGAGAGGGGTCTTCCGCTGACGTGACTGTACTAAAAAGAAACTAAAAACAAATTCAAAGACCCCCAAGACTTAGCCAGTGATCATGAAAGTCCTACAGTGATCATGGAAGTGCCAGGGAGCAAGGCTAGAAGTCTGAAAGAGGGGAATTTAGCATAGGCCATGCTCCCTTGCTAGGAACGGAGCAATGAGTGCTGATAGATGAGAGGTTGCAGTCCACAGTGGGTAGAGAGGAAATGAGGAGACCATAAGGTCCACGGGAATACAGACGTGTAGAGTTCCAAGAGGTGGGGTGGGATCAAGGTTCTGAGAGGTAGTTCAAGAATCTCACAACAGGAAGACGGGATGTAGCATAGAATTTGTGTCCAATGGGAAAATCCTGAGAAATGTGATGTTTGCTTCGAGGGACCAGGGATCGGAGAGAGATTTGGCCCAGAGTCGGACTTGGCTCACCTTCTTCCAACAGGAATGATGTTCTCCGTCCAGCAATGCTGGGAACAGAAATGAGGCATTAGATTCCCAAGACAGGTGGGTGGGATGCAGACTACAGGCCTTCTCCCAAAATGACACAGAAGAGTGATGGTCTGCGTGCCGTGAGGTGCTGTGTGGGCAGAATGGAGAGGAATATGCATGTAAAGTGGTTGTCAGTGCAGAGGAGTGGAGGGCAGGGAGGATGCTGTGTGTGCAGGGAGAGGATGCTGTGTGTTCAGGGAGAGATAGCTAGGAATGCAGAGGTGAAATGCCATTGTACAGATGATGCAGTTGCAGTGATTTTGTATATTTATAAGTGCTGTGCAGGGATTGATGCTGTGCGCGCAGAGCAGGTGCGGTGTGTGTAAGGAACATCCAGATTCTCAGTCTCCCTCTCTATTCCCATTTTCCAGTCACTTCCTCTGCTGTCTCCCTCCCTTTGCAGGAGTCTCGCACTCTTCTCTCCATATCATTACACCACGCCTCCTCCCTCCCTCTCCTCCTTCTCTCTCTCTCTCTGGTCCTGCCTGTGTGCCCCGCTTTCCTTACTTGCCCCCCTTGCTCAGCTCCTCAGTAATTTGTTCTCCCTATCCCTCTACTTTTCTGCAACGCTCACTGCTTTTCCTGCTAGTTTTATCCCCATTCATGTTTTGTTCCTCCTGTCACTCACCCCTATCCTGCCCTAACCATCCTCCCCTCTGCTGTGCTGTTCCTCTGGTGCTGAGGCTGCTTTCCTCATCATGAATTACTGTATCCTAGCCTCCCCCCCCTCCCCATTCATTCAAGGGTTGCTGGAGGGGGAGATGTGCTGCGGAGTTGTGAGGTTCTTCCTGAAATCAGTCAGGGTCGTGTGTCTCTATGCAGTGTGTGTATACGTCTCTGATGTTCTGTCCTCGCACCAATATATGACTAGTCCTGCGTCTTCCCATCCTCCACCCTCACCCTGAGACCACCATAACATTATGCATGCAAACATTACTACAGACCCTCCATTATAGACACATAGACCCCCCCATTGTTCTTCTGTGGTAATTATTCACACAGAACCACGCATGGGGACCTTATTTTATTCATATATATTCATTGTACACATGCTGACATCACCAAATACTAATCTGCATTACATCATTATACTATCTATGCAAATCGCACCTGATGGAAATTCCGGTACTAACAGCAGAGACCCCCGTAAATACAGAAATTACATTATTTAAAATAAGCATATCCGGTTGTGGCCCTAACACGTGGTTACTCAGTGTGGCTGAGGAGACACATTTAGGGCCACAGCTGGGTGTTTATTTTCTGGCTTAAAAAGCAATAATAATAAAAAAAAATAAAAAAAATAAGTGCATATTGTTGTCTGTTTTATAACGGTCATAATTTATGAGCCTTGTATACACTGGTCACCCCCCCCCCCCCCCCATCCTTTATAAATGGACCACCAAGCCAGATGCACGCCCCACACACTACCCAAACCTCGTACCAAACATGTTTCCACAGGAGCAGCTCTCTGGTGAAAGACAAGGGCCAGCTGGCTTATTAAATAGATCTTAATGCCCAAATCTTATACACAGAGCTTTCACATGCATCCACACTGAACCTTGGAGGTCATTCCGAGTTGTTCGCTCGAAAGCGGATTTTAGCAGATTTGCTCATGCTAAGCCGCCGCCTACTGGGAGTGAATCTTAGCATCTTAAAATTGCGAACGATGTATTCGCAATATTGCGATTACACACCTCGTAGCAGTTTCTGAGTAGCTTCAGACTTACTCGGCATCTGCGATCAGTTCAGTGCTTGTCGTTCCTGGTTTGACGTCACAAACACACCCAGCGTTCGCCCAGACACTCCTCCGTTTCTCCGGCCACTCCTGCGTTTTTTCCGGAAACGGTAGCGTTTTTTCCCACACGCCCATAAAACGGCCTGTTTCCGCCCAGTAACACCCATTTCCTGTCAATCACATTACGATCACCAGAACAATGAAAAAGCCGTGAGTAAAATTACTAAGTGCATAGCAAATTTACTTGGCGCAGTCGCAGTGCGAACATTGCGCATGCGCATTAAGCGGAAAATCGCTGCGATGCGAAGATTTTTACCGAGCGAACAACTCGGAATGAGGGCCCTTATTTAGAACCAGGAGATTAAAAAAAAAGTAAAATTGTGCACATTTGCACCCAGACAGCCCAACGGGTCTATTCCTCATCGCTTATGGGCCCGTTACACATGTGCAAACATTAGTGTCCGCATATATTAAGTAATGGGCCCAGTCATTGTTAGGACCCAATGTGGTCGTCCCATATTCAGCAAATTCTGAAATTGTATATTTTTCATAGTTTGCATGAACTGGCGAATATGTCCACAGTAACATCGCAGCACATGCGCACAGTTGCCCCCGGTGAATGTACATTCCCAAACACATCAGTCGTATGAGACCGATTGGGGACTGCTTGTGGGTATGAAGCAGCCCCTCAGGTCACACATGTGCTTGTACACTGCTGGCAGTGTAAGCTCTGATGGCTAGAAACTGGCGGTGAAAGCGTAAGAGCTAGGACTTGCGGCACAGCTGCCATCCACACATTTTTAATTCCGCCCTCCTGCATCACCTCTGTGGGGTATGGTCACAATAGTCTAGGGTGTGGCCACATCATATTACATCAGACCAAGGGGTCATTCCGAGTTGATCGCTCGCTAGTTGTTTTTATCAGCCGTGCGAATGCACAGTCGCCGCCCACAGGGGAGTGTATTTTAGCTGTGCAAGTGTGCGATCGCATGTGCAGCCGAGCAGTACAAAAACAGTTTGTGCAGTTTCTGAGTAGCTCTGGACTTACTCAGCCGCTGCGATCACTTCAGCCTGTCCGGTCCCGGAATTGACATCAGACACCCGCCCTGCAAACGCTTGGACACGCCTGCGTTTTTCCAACCACTCCCAGAAAATGGTCAGTTGACACCCACAAATGCCCTCTTCCTGTCAATCACCTTGGGATCGGCTGTGCGAATGGATTCTTTATTAAATCCATCGCACAGCAACGATCCGCTTTTTACCAGTACAATGCACCTGCGCATTGCGGTGCGTACGCATGCGCAGTAGTGACCTAATCGCTGGGCTGCGAAGAATGGCAGCGTACGATCAGGATTGAATGACCCCCCATATATCCCAGGGATATATGCTCTTAGCGCAGAGGTTCTCAAACTCGGTCCTCGGGGGCACACACAGTGCATGTTTTGCAGGTAACCCAGCAGGTGCACAGGTGTATTAATTACTCACTGACACATTTTAAAAGGTCCGCAGGTGGAGCTAATTATTTCACTTGTGATTATGTGAGGAGACCTGCAAAACATGCACTGTGTGTGCCCCCGAGGACCGAGTTTGAGAACCTCTGTCTTAGCGTCTCGCATAACTTCTTAGTTCCCATCATTGTATACAAGTTTTTATGTGCACTTTACTGGATTAGAGCATTGAATACCATTACGTGCCACACAATCTCCGCAGACTTTGAAGCACTAAAGTCCCCATTATAACATGCTACTGAGTTTGATTATTACATAATTTTATGCATTTTAACAAGGCCTTCTTTTTCACTGATTAAATGACAAAGCCCAGAAAATAATACATGGTTTCATAATATATACCAGTTCTGCAGGGAATCACCTGAAAACAGCAAACTTCAGGGAGTACACGTGAAAACTACGTATCTCCTAGATCAGGGGTTCTCAAACTCGGTCCCCAGGACCCCACACAGTGCATGTTTTGCAGGTAACCCAGCAGGTGCACAGGTGTATTAATTACTCACTGACACTTGTTAAAAGGTCCGCAGGTGGAGCTAATTATTTCACTTGCGATTTTGTGAGGAGACCTGCAAAACATGCACTGTGTGGGGTCCTGAGGACCGAGTTTGAGAACCTGTGTCCTAGATGTAAGAAAGAGGGAGTGTGCCACGCATACTTGCCTACCTGACCCTCTCCATGAGGGAGAAAATGCTCTAGTCCTGGACTCTCCTGGTAATGTATGATTGCCATCACCTGTGGTGAAACACCTGTCTTATCAATTAACTAGCTGACCACAGGTGATGGCAATCATACATTACCAGGAAAGTCCAGGAACAGAGCATTTTCTCCCTCATGGAGAGGGTCAGGTAGGCAAGTAAGGAGTGTGGTCCTTCTATTTTCATTTGCAAAAGCAGCCTCCATAGTTTTCTATGGGGACTGCTACATTGTGAAATTTACAAAGTTCTGGAATGAATTTATGAAACGCTTGCTCCCGGTAGCCTACGACCTATTGCGGGTTTTTACCGAAGAGTGACCCAAGGATTCCTCCCTATCATCCTGTACTGACACATGCATAGCCTCCTGTCCCAGCAGCTTAAGTGAATGCAATTTTAAATATGGATTGTGGTAAAGATGCCCCATGGTAAGAATAACATAATACTAAGATGAATTTTATTATACATTTGGTCAATATTGAAAATTACGTTATTTTCCAGGGACAACAATTACCGGGGACAAATCTTTAAAATCTGGGACCGTTCCTGATAATTAGAGGCAGTTGTCAAGGCAACAGTGGAATTTACTGACAGCACTGTTAGACGCTGCATCATTTTATTACATATCTACTCACTATAACATACCCCGTGCCGATTATTGAACTACATATATTAATGTAAAATATAATTTCTATTTGTGATTTTTTTTTATTTTTATAACTTGATTGCAGAGAAAGTGCTAACGGCTGTATTTGCTAAATATATTTTCAGCACTTCTAAAGATTTTTTTTAACTATTCACAATTCAGCAACAGTTGAGGGGGAATAATATTGTGCGCACACATCTTCCTCTTATGTCCTACTCAGGGTGTCTGCAATGAGTTACATACCATAATGAGGGTTATTTACTATGAAGTGTGAATCTGCAGTAACAAACAGCCATTAGCTTTTCGTATTGATCTAGTACAAGTCAGACGTTAAAACGTTATTTTACTAACCAGCAAACATGCAGGCCCACAGTGCAGATGGTGATTGCTGACATGGGGTACCTTCTACTGCATAAATTCCCTCAACTTTATGGGGCGGATGTCCGTATGGCGGGAACATTTATTGGTGCATGTTTTAATGGAAGTCACTGGCTGGATCAGAGGGTTCCTAGCTAAGTTGGCGCAGGAATTAGAGATGTGCACCGGAAATTTTTTGTGTTTTGGTTTTGGGTTCGGTTCCGCGGCCGTGTTTTGGGTTCGAACGCGTTTTGGCAAAACCTCACCGAATTTTTTTGGGCGGATTCGGGTGTGTTTTGGATTCGGGTGTTTTTTTCAAAAAACCCTAAAAAACAGCTTAAATCATAGAATTTGGGGGTCATTTTGATCCCAAAGTATTATTAACCTCAATAACCATAATTTCCACTCATTTTCAGTCTATTCTGAACACCTCACACCTCACAATATTATTTTTAGTCCTAAAATTTGCACCGAGGTCGCTGGATGACTAAGCTCAGCGACCCAAGTGGCCGACACAAACACCTGGCCCATCTAGGAGTGGCACTGCAGTGTCACGCAGGATGGCCCTTCCAAAAAACACTCCCCAAACAGCACATGACGCAAAGAAAAAAAGAGGCGCAATGAGGTAACTGTGTGACTAAGCTCAGCGACCCAAGTGGCCGACACAAACACCTGGCCCATCTAGGAGTGGCACTGCAGTGTCAGGCAGGATGGCCCTTCCAAAAAATACTCCCCAAACAGCACATGACGCAAAGAAGAAAAAAAAGAGGCGCAATGAGGTAGCTGTGTGAGTAAGCTAAGCGACCCTAGTGGCCGACACAAACACCTGGCCCATCTAGGAGTGGCACTGCAGTGTCACGCAGGATGGCCCTTCAAAAAAACACTCCCCAAACAGCACATGACGCAAAGAAAAAAAGAGGCGCAATGAGGTAGCTGTGTGACTAAGCTCAGCGACCCAAGTGGCCGACACAAACACCTGGCCCATCTAGGAGTGGCACTGCAGTGTCAGGCAGGATGGCCCTTCCAAAAAATACTCCCCAAACAGCACATGACGCAAAGAAAAAAAGAGGCGCAATGAGGTAGCTGTGTGAGTAAGCTAAGCGACCCTAGTGGCCGACACAAACACCTGGCCCATCTAGGAGTGGCACTGCAGTGTCACGCAGGATGGCCCTTCCAAAAAACACTCCCCAAACAGCACATGACGCAAAGAAAAATGAAAGAAAAAAGAGGTGCAAGATGGAATTGTCCTTGGGCCCTCCCACCCACCCTTATGTTGTATAAACAGGACATGCACACTTTAACCAACCCATCATTTCAGTGACAGGGTCTGCCACACGACTGTGACTGAAATGACGGGTTGGTTTGGACCCCCACCAAAAAAGAAGCAATTAATCTCTCCTTGCACAAACTGGCTCTACGGAGGCAAGATGTCCACCTCATCATCATCCTCCGATTCATCACCGTGTACATCCCCCTCCTCACAGATTATCAATTCGTCCCCACTGGAATCCACCATCACAGCTCCCTGTGTACTTTGTGGAGGCAATTGCTGCTGGTGAATGTCTCCATGGAGGAATTGATTATAATTCATTTTAATGAACATCATCTTCTCCGATTGCTGACAAGGTGAGCGGCGGCACTAAACACTCTTTCGGAGTACACACTTGTGGGAGGGCAACTTAGGTAGAATAAAGCCAGTTTGTGCAAGGGCCTCCAAATTGCCTCTTTTTCCTGCCAGTATACGTACGGACTGTCTGACGTGCCTACTTGGATGCGGTCACTCATATAATCCTCCACCATTCTTTCAATGGTGAGAGAATCAGATGCAGTGACAGTAGACGACATGTCCGTAATCGTTGTCAGGTCCTTCAGTCCGGACAAGATGTCAGCATCAGCAGTCGCTCCAGACTGCCCTGCATCACCGCCAGCGGGTGGGCTCGGAATTCTGAGCCTTTTCCTCGCACCCCCAGTTGCGGGAGAATGTGAAGGAGGAGATGTTGACAGGTCGCGTTCCGCTTGACATGACAATTTTCTCACCAGCAGTTCTTTGAACCCCTGCAGACTTGTGTCTGCCGGAAAGAGAGATACAACGTAGGTTTTAAATCTAGGATCGAGCACGGTGGCCAAAATGTAGTGCTCTGATTTCAACAGATTGACCACCCGTGAATCCTTGTTAAGCGAATTAAGGGCTCCATCCACAAGTCCCACATGCCTAGCGGAATCGCTCAGTGTTAGCTCCTCCTTCAATGTCTCCAGCTTCTTCTGCAAAAGCCTGATGAGGGGAATGACCTGACTCAGGCTGGCAGTGTCTGAACTGACTTCACGTGTGGCAAGTTCAAGAGGTTGCAGAACCTTGCACAACGTTGAAATCATTCTCCACTGCGCTTGAGACAGGTGCATTCCACCTCCTATATCGTGCTCAGTTGTATAGGCTTGAATGGCCTTTTGCTGCTCCTCCAACCTCTGAAGCATATAGAGGGTTGAATTCCACCTCGTTACCACTTCTTGCTTCAGATGATGGCAGGGCAGGTTCAGGCGTTTTTGGTGTTGCTCCAGTCTTCTGTACGTGGTGCCTGTACGCCGAAAGTGTCCCGCAATTCTTCTGGCCACCGACAGCATCTCTTGCACGCCCCTCTCGTTTTTTAAATAATTCTGCACCACCAAATTCAAGGTATGTGCAAAACATGGGACGTGCTGGAATTTGCCCATATTTAATGCACACACAATATTGCTGGCGTTGTCCGATGCCAAAAATCCACAGGAGAGTCCAATTGGGGTAAGCCATTCTGCGATGATCTTCCTCAGTTGCCGTAAGAGGTTTTTAGCTGTGTGCGTATTCTGGAAAGTGGTGATACAAAGCGTAGCCTGCCTAGGAAAGAGTTGGCGTTTGCGAGATGCTGCTACTGGTGCCGCCGCTGCTGTTCTTGCGGCGGGAGTCCTTACATCTACCCAGTGGGCTGTCACAGTCATATAGTCCTGAGTCTGCCCTGCTCCACTTGTCCACATGTCCGTGGTTAAGTGGACATTGGGTACAACTGCATTTTTTAGGACACTGGTGAGTCTTTTTCTGAGGTCTGTGTACATTTTCGGTATCGCCTGCCTAGAGAAATGGAACCTAGATGGTATTTGGTACCGGGGACACAGTACCTCAAACAAGTCTATAGTTGGCTCTGCAGTAATGATGGATACCGGAACCACGTTTCTCACCGTCCAGGATGCCAAGGCCTCAGTTATCCGCTTTGCAGCAGGATGACTGCTGTGATATTTCATCTTCCTCGCAAAGGACTGTTGGACAGTCAATTGCTTGGTGGAAGTAGTAAAAGTGGTCTTACGACTTCCCCTCTGGGATGACCATCGACTCCCAGCAGCAACAACATCAGCGCCAGCAGCAGTAGGCGTTACACGCAAGGATGCATCGGAGGAATCCCAGGCAGGAGAGGACTCGTCAGAATTGCCAGTGACATGGCCTGCAGGACTATTGGCATTCCGGGGGAAGGAGGAAATTGACACTGAGGGAGTTGGTGGGGTGGTTTGCGTGAGCTTGGTTACAAGAGGAAGGGATTTACTGGTCAGTGGACTGCTTCCGCTGTCGCCCAAAGTTTTTGAACTTGTCACTGACTTATGATGAATGCGCTGCAGGTGACGTATAAGGGAGGATGTTCCGAGGTGGTTAACGTCCTTACCCCTACTTATTACAGCTTGACAAAGGCAACACACGGCTTGACAAATGTCCGCATTTCTGTTAAAATACTTCCACACCGAAGAGCTGATTTTTTTGGTATTTTCACCAGGCATGTCAATGGCCATATTCCTCCCACGGACAACAGGTGTCTCCCTGGGTGCCTGACTTAAACAAACCACCTCACCATCAGAATCCTCCTGGTCAATTTCCTCACCAGCGCCAGCAACACCCATATCCTCCTCATCCTGGTGTACTTCAACACTGACATCTTCAATCTGACTATCAGGAACTGGACTGCGGGTGCTCCTTCCAGCACTTGCAGGGGGCGTGCAAATGGTGGAAGGTGCATGCTCTTCACGTCCAGTGTTGGGAAGGTCAGGCATCGCAACCGACACAATTGGACTCTCCTTGTGGATTTGTGATTTCGAAGAACGCACAGTTCTTTGCTGTGCTTTTGCCAGCTTAAGTCTTTTCATTTTTCTAGCGAGAGGCTGAGTGCTTCCATCCTCATGTGAAGCTGAACCACTAGCCATGAACATAGGCCAGGGCCTCAGCCGTTCCTTGCCACTCCGTGTGGTAAATGGCATATTGGCAAGTTTACGCTTCTCCTCCGACGATTTTATTTTAGATTTTTGAGTCCTTTTTTTACTGATATTTGGTGTTTTGGATTTTACATGCTCTGTACTATGACATTGGGCATCGGCCTTGGCAGACGACGTTGATGGCATTTCATCGTCTCGGCCATGACTAGTGGCAGCAGCTTCAGCACGAGGTGGAAGTGGATCTTGATCTTTCCCTATTTTTGGAACCTCAACATTTTTGTTCTCCATATTTTAATAGGCACAACTAAAAGGCACCTCAGGTAAACAATGGAGATGGATGGATACTAGTATACTTATGGATGACGAGTGACTGCCGACACAGAGGTAGATACAGCCGTGGACTACCGTACTGCGTCTGCTAGTATAGACTGGATGATAATGATATAAAAAATATATATATATCACTACTGCAGGACAGGTATATATTATATAATGACGGACCTGCTGGACAATGTCAGCAGACTCCTAAACTACTAGTATGAAGAAGATAGAAAAAAACAACCCACCACAGGTAGGTATACAATTATGGGCGAGCACTGCCGACACAGAGGTAGCTACAGCCGTGGACTACCGTACTGCGTCTGCTAGTATAGACTGGATGATAATGATATAAAAAATATATATATATCACTACTGCAGGACAGGTATATATTATATAATGACGGACCTGCTGGACACTGTCAGCAGCAGACTCCTAAACTACTAGTATGAAGAAGATAGAAAAAAAAAACCCACCACAGGTAGGTATACAATTATGGACGAGCACTGCCGACACAGAGGTAGCTACAGCCGTGGACTACCGTACTGCGTCTGCTAGTATAGACTGGATGATAATGATATAAAAAATATATATATATCACTACTGCAGGACAGGTATATATTATATAATGACGGACCTGCTGGACACTGTCAGCAGACTCCTAAACTACTAGTATGAAGAAGATAGAAAAAAAAACCCACCACAGGTAGGTATACAATTATGGACGAGCGACTGCCGACACAGAGGTAGCTACAGCCGTGGACTACCGTACTGCGTCTGCTAGTATAGACTGGATGATAATGATATAAAAAATATATATATATCACTACTGCAGGACAGGTATATATTATATAATGACGGACCTGCTGGACACTGTCAGCAGACTCCTAAACTACTAGTATGAAGAAGATAGAAAAAAAAAACCCACCACAGGTAGGTATACAATTATGGACGAGCGACTGCCAATACAGAGGTAGCTACAGCCGTGGACTACTGTACTGCGTCTGCTAGTATAGACTGGATGATAATGATATAAAAAATATATATATATCACTACTGCAGGACAGGTATATATTATATAATGACGGACCTGCTGGACACTGTCAGCAGACTCCTAAACTACTAGTATGAAGAAGATAGAAAAAAAAAACCCACCACAGGTAGGTATACAATTATGGACGAGCGACTGCCGACACAGAGGTAGCTACAGCCGTGGACTACCGTACTGCGTCTGCTAGTATAGACTGGATGATAATGATATAAAAAATATATATATATCACTACTGCAGGTATATATTATAATATAATGAATGACGGACCTGCTGGACACTGTCTGTCAGCAGAATGCGTTTATAGAATAAAAAAAAAAAACACCACACGAGTGTTTAACTTTTTCAGGCAGACAATATACTGGTGGTCACTGGTCAGTCACACTGGCAGCAAAAGTGTGCACTGTTATGTACTCCTGCTATAACTGCTCCCCAGTTTCCCCCACAATTAAGCTGTGTGAGCAGTGAGCACTCAGCACAGTCAGATATACATAGATGATATTATCATGCAGCACACTGAGGCTGAGCACAGATACGGTATGTGACTGTGTATCGTTTTTTTTCAGGCAGAGAACGGATTTTAAATAATAAATAAAACTGGTGGTCACTAGTATAACTATCAGCAAAACTCTGCACTCTCTGAGTACTCCTAATGCTCCCCAAAATTACTAAAATTAAATTACTAGTAAATCAAGTGTCTCACTCTCTATCTAAACGGAGAGGACGCCAGCCACGTCCTCTCCCTATCAATCTCAATGCACGTGTGAAAATGGCGGCGACGCGCGGCTCCTTATATAGAATCCGAGTCTCGCGATAGAATCCGAGCCTTGCGAGAATCCGACAGCGGGATGATGACGTTCGGGCGCGCTCGGGTTAACCGAGCAAGGCGGGAAGATCCGAGTCTGCCTCGGACCCGTGTAAAAAGGCTGAAGTTCGGGGGGGTTCGGATTCCGAGGAACCGAACCCGCTCATCTCTAGCAGGAATACCCTTTGTATTGCACCCTCATGCAAATATGAGATTGGATTGTGCGTTCTCTGTTTAGCGGCGGGCCACTGACTTTCCCGTCTCTCGTATAGAGGTGCCTCTGCCTATACATTCAATAGGATCCATTGCGCCTTTGGCCTGGAGCACTTTATATAAGAAAACAATGCAATAAGAAATTGTAAATGTGCCCCAGTGACACGTATAATAAAGGCAGTGCTGCAGTCCCCTCAGTCTCATGAATAATTTAGGGGGAGTAAAAAACAGGCTAAGACGTGCCACATCTCTTCCTTTGATTAAATGTATTGTTTTATCTTGTCACTAATAACAAGGGCTTTAAAAAAACAGGATTTTAATACCTACCGGTAAATCCTTTTCTCCTAGGCCGTAGAGGATGCTGGGGTCCACTTCAGTACCATGGGGTATAGACGGTTCCGCAGGAGCCATGGGCACTTTAAGACTTTTTCAGAGTGTGAACTGGCTCCTCTCTCTATGCCCCTCCTCCAGACCTCAGTATAGGAACTGTGCCCAGGGAGATGAACATTTCGAGGAAAGGATTTACTTTTAAGTTAATGGTGAGATTCATACCAGCTCACACTTCAACCATGCCACACACATGGCATTCAACAAAACACATGCCAACGGGCATGAACATTACAGCAACCGTGCTGAAACATTTTTAACAAAATAACAACTGCAGGTAAAGTACGCACTGGGCTGGGTGCCCAGTATCCTCTACGTACTAGGAGAAAAGGATTTACCGGTAGGTATTAAAATCCTGTTTTCTCATACGTCCTAGAGGATGCTGGGGTCCACTTCAGTACCATGGGGTTATACCAAAGCTCCATTACGGGCGGGAGAGTGCGGATGACCCTGCAGCACTGATTGACCAAACTGTAGGTCCTCATTGGCCAAGGTGTCAAACTTGTAAATCTTAGCAAACGTGTTTGCCCCTGACCAAGTAGCTGCTCGGCAAAGCTGTAATGCCGAGACGCCCCGGGCAGCCGCCCAGGATGAGCCCACCTTCCTAGTAGAATGGGCAGTCACCGAATTCGGTACCGGCAATCCTGCCATAGAATGAGTGTGCTGAATCGTACCTCTGATCTAGCGCGCAATAGTCTGCTTAGAAGCAGGACACCCAATCTTGTTGGGAGCATACAGCACAAACAGAGCCTCTGTTTTCCGTATCCGAGCTGTTCTTGCGACATAGATTCTCAAAGCCCTAACCAAATCCAGAGACTTTGAAGCAGCGAAGGTGTCAGTAGCCACTGGCACCACAATAGGTTGGTTTATATGGAAAGAAGAATCCACCTTTGGAAGAAATTGCTGACGAGTCCTTAACTCAGCCCTATCTTCATGGAAAACCAAGTAAGGGCTCTTGTGCGACAAGGCCCCCAACTCAGACACCCGCCTTGCGGATGCCAAGGCCAACAGCATGACCACTTTCCAAGTGAGAAACTTCAACTCTATCTCCTGTAGAGGTTCAAACCAATCCGATTGAAGGAACTGCAACACCACATTAAGATCCCATGGTGCCACAGGAGGCACAAATGGAGGTTGGATATGCAGAACCCCTTTCACGAATGTCTGAACTTCTGGATGGGAGGCCAATTGTTTCTGAAAGAAAATGGACAAGGCTGAAATCTGGACCTTGATTGAACCCAATCGTGGGCACGCATCCACACCCAAATGAAGAAAACGTCCTAACTGAAATTCTTCCATTGGAGCCTTCTTGGTTTCATACCAAGACACATATTTTCTCCATATACGGTGGTAATGTTTAGACATTACTCCCTTCCTGGCCTGAATAAGAGTAGGAATGACTTCTTTGGGAATACCCTTTCGGGCTAGGATCCGGCGCTCAACAGACATGCCGTCAAATGTAGCTGCGGTAAGTCTTGATATGCGCACGGCCCCTGCTGCAACAGGTCCTCATGAAGAGGAAGAGGCCGAGGATCTTCTATGAGTAACTCCTGAAGATCTGGATACCAAGCCCTCTTTGGCCAGTCTGGGACAATGAGGATCGCTCGAACGCCTGTTCTTCTTATGAGCTTGAGAACTTTCGAATGAGTGGAAGTGGAGGGAAGACATATACCGACCGAAACACCCACTGGGTCACTAGTGCATCCACTGCTATTGCTTGAGGGTCTCTCGACCTGGAACAATATCTCTGAAGCTTCTTGTTGAGACGAGATGCCATCATGTCTACTTGAGTAACTCCCCAAAGACCTGTCACCTCTGCGAAGACTTCTTGGTGGAGGCCCCATTCTCCTGGATGGAGATCGTGTCTGCTGAGGAAGTCTGCTTCCCAGTTGTCCACTCCCGGAATGAAAATTGCCGACAGAGCTCTTGCATGTCTTTCTGCCCAGAGGAGGATCTTTGTCATCTCTGCCATTGCTGCTCTGCTTTTCGTTCCGCCCTGACGGTTTATGTACGCGACTGCTGTTACATTGTCCGACTGGATCTGTACGGGTTGATCTTGAAGAAGATGGACCGCTTGTAGAAGACAGTTGTAAATGGCTCTCAATTCCAGAACGTTTATGTGGAGACAAGCTTCTTGACTTGACCACCTTCCTTGGAAGCTTTCCCCTTGTGTGACTGCTCCCCAGCCTTGGAGATTTGCATCCGTGGTCACCAGGATCCAGTCTTGAATCCCGAACCTGCGTCCTTCTAGGAGGTGAGAACTGTGTAGCCACCACAGGAGCGAAATTCTGGCTTTGGATGACAGGATTATCCTCTGATGCATATGTAGATAGGACCCGGACCACTTGTCCAATAGGTCCCACTGGAATACTCTGGCATGGAATCGGCCAAACTGTATGGCCTCGTAGGCCGCAACCATCTTTCCCAACAACCGAATGCATTGATGAATCGACACTCTTGTTGGTTTCAGAATTTGTTTGACCATTCTCTGGATTTCCAGAGCCTTTTCTACTGGAAGAAATACCCTCTGTACTTCTGTGTCCAGTATCATCCCCAGAAAGGACAATCTTGTCGTCGGTTCCAATTGTGACTTTGGAAAATTTATGATCCAACTGTGATGTTGAAGTACTGTCAGGGAGAGTGCAATGTTCTGCACCAACCTTTCCCTGGACCTTGCCTTTATCAGGAGATCGTCCAGGTAAGGAATTATATTGACTCCTTGCTGTCGAAGGAGGACCATCATCTCCGCCATCACCTTGGTGAACACCCTCTGTGCCGTGGAGAGTCCGAACGGCAACGTCTGAAATTGGTAATGACAATCCTGCACTGCGAATCTCAGATAAGCTTGATGCGGAGGATAAATGGAAACATGTAAGTAGGCATCTTTTATGTCCACTGACACCATGAATTCCCCTCCTCCAGACTGGAAATCATTGCCCTCAGAGATTCCATCATGAACTTGAACCTTTGCAGGTAGAGATTCAGATTTTTCAGGTTTATAATCGGTCTGACCGAGCCGTCCGGCTTCGGAACTACAAAAAGGCTTGAATAAAACCCTTCTCCTTGTTGTAACAAGGGAACCAGGACAATGACTTGATCCTGACACAATGTTTGTATTGCTGCTGCAACCACTTCCCTGTCTGGGATAGAATCTGGTAAGGCCGATTTGAAAAACCGGCATGGGGGAATGTCTTGAAACTCCAGTTTGTACCCTTGGGACACTATTTGTACGACCCACGGGTCCAGGCCAGATTGAACCCAGAAGTGACTGAAGAGTCTCAGACGTGCCCCCACCTGAGCGGACTCCCGCAAGGGAGCCCCAGCGTCATGCTGAAGCTTTGGCAGGAACAGAGGGTGATTTCTGCTCCTGTGATCCTGGAGACGCTGTGGACTTTTTTCCTTTTCCCCTTCCTCTACCCGCAAAGAAAGGGGAACCAGTACCCTTTCAGTATTTATTGGGCTGAAAGGACTGCATCTGAGAGTGATGTGTTTTTTTCGCCAGTGCAGGAGCATAAGGCAAGAATGTCGACTTACCTGCGGTAGCCGCAGAAGCGAAAGCATCCAGCCCATCTCCAAACAAGGCCTCACCTTTGTACGGGAGAGCCTCCATATTCCTATTGGAATCTGCGTCAGCATTCCATTGGCGAATCCACAACGCCCTCCTTGCTGAGATTGCCATGGTAGCGGCTCTTGATCCCAAGACACCAATATATTTCATGGCTTCTAGCATATACGCAGCAGCGTCCTTGATATGACCGAGTGTTAGGAGTTTCTCGTCTCTATCTATTGTGTCAATTTCTGATGACAAGTTTTCTGACCACTTTTCAATAGCACTACTCACCCACGCACAGGCAATGGTAGGTCTGAGTAGTGTCCCATTGGCCACATAAATAGATTTCAACGTAGTCTCCAACTTGCGGTCTGCCGGCTCCTTAAGTGAAGCCGTCCCAGGCGCAGGGAGAATCACCTTTTTTGTTAAACGTGACAGGGCACTGTCTAAAACGGGGGGTGACTCCCACCTTTTTCTGTCCTCTGCAGGGAAAGGATAAGCTACCTGAATTCTTTTGGGAATCTGGAATTTCTATTCGGGATTTGCCCAGACACCCTCAAAGAGACTGTTCAGCTCATGAGAAGGAGGAAAAGTTACATTAATCTTCTTTTCTTTGTAAAAGTAAGCCTTCTCCTGTGGTAAAGGAGGGGGCTCTGTAACTTCTAACACCTCCTTTATAGCAATAATCATGTATTGTATGTTTTTTGCTAACTTTGGATCTATTCCCCTGGAATCACTATTGTCGACACAGGAGTAAGAGTCCGTGTCGGTATCAGTTTGTACTACTTGTGCAAATGACCTTTTATGTGACCCAGAGGGGTCTCCTGTGGATGAAAAAGCAGAACTCTGAAAAATCACATCTTCAACAGATTTTCTCCAACTTTCTGCATGAGACTCAGACTTATCCAATCTCTTACTGATATGATTCACGCTATCACGTAATTCTTTCACCCGTTCAGGCTCATGGTGTGACGGCAGCGCCACCACATTACAACTCTGTGTCCCTAAAATTGCTCCCTCAGGGGAAGAGCTCCCTGCCTCAGACATGTCACACGCGTGCACAATCACACCACAGACACTCCGGGGCTTATAGGGGACAGACCCACAGTAAATCTGTCAGAAGGACACAGAAGGGACTTGCCAGTTCACAACTCAGCGCCAATGTAAAAAATCGCTGTATATCTACAGAGACCTTTAGCGCTATTATATGCCAATTTAAGCACCACTTTTCACTCTGCCCCCCTTAATGTACACCCTGATACTTGATTCAGACGTGGAGGAGGGCCAGCGTGTCTTCTCCCTGCAGCTTGCTTGGAGAAAATGGAGTTGAGCAGCGCTGGCTGACTGAGGAGGAAGCCCCGCCCCCTGCAGTGGTGCATTTCCCCTCAGAAAACATGAGGTAATATTTATACTGGCGGGGGCGTAGGATTGTGCCATGGCCCAATATGCTACCTTTTTGCCAGTCAGAGTAGGTTTTCATGCTGCCCAGGGCGCCCCCCCCCCCCTCCACCGCGCCCTGCACCCTGCTGTGCGCTGTGTATGGATAGCATGTCTGCACAGCGTTCCCGCTCGCTGCGCGGTACCTTGAGCCGTTACGATGACCGGAGGTCCCTCTTGCAGATCTCCGGTAATAATACTCACGCGTCTTCTGACGTCTGGCTCTGTTAGGGGGTTGACGGCGTGCTGTGGGAGTGAGCGCGTAGCCGCAGCTAGTGTTCAGTACCCTTCAGAAGCTAATGGTGTCCTGTCAGCAAGAAGTAGAGCCATGAAACTCTTTAGGAAGTTGGTTCCTACTTCTTCCCCCTAAGTCCCACGAAGCAGTCTCCCTGAAAATAAAAAACCTAACATAAAGTCTTTTAGTGAAACTCAGTAGAGCTCCACTAGAGTGCGACCAGTCTGCCTGGGCACATTTTCTAAACTGAGGTCTGGAGGAGGGGCATAGAGGGAGGAGCCAGTTCACACCGTCTATACCCCATGGTACTGAAGTGGACCCCAGCATCCTCTAGGACGTATGAGAAATTAGAGGGCCTGTGTAGTATATCAGGTTGCCTATCACTGATACAGTGATAGTAGTTTTTTTAGATTTTGGGGAAAGATGGAACAAGCATTGGCGTATCTATAATGGGTACAGGCCCCTTGGTATGGTGGGCCCACACAGCACACCCTGCACACATATAATTATACTTACCCCTCAGCAGTCCCATGGCAGCCGGCGCTGGTGACATACTGTAAATCACCAGGAAAATGGTGTGGCAGTCATTTTCCCAGTGATTTGCGTATGTGAGTAGATATGTTCCCCCGAATGAGGCACAGGAGCAGTTTTCCTGAAGATCTGCACATGTGCTGTAGACAGTGCTGCAGCCACTGACAGAGAGGAGAGGGCCCACAAGGAGCCTGCACAAGCCCCCCTCCTCTCTTAATCTGGCCCTGGTACTGAGCCTTCGGGGGGTATTCAATTACCTGCGAAGAAGCATTGGGAGCGAAAATCTTACGTTTTCTCGATTTTTCCCGATGTTTCTTCGATATTTTTTCTGGGGCTATCCAATTAGGTCACCCGGAATAAAAAAAAACCCTTTCACCCGAAAACACACAGGTTCAGTGAAACCTGTGTGTTTTCGGTAGAAACAGCCCCGTTTTCATCAAAACCTGCTTGAGGCAGGTGAAACAAAATCCCAGATAAGTTGCGTCTCATGCTGGCTTATCGGGACTAATTGAATAGCGTCCTAGTAACACAGTTACCTGTGATCAATGATCGCGAGTAATTGAATACCCCACTTTGAGACAGATAAAATTAACAAAGATAAAGAACCAAACAACCAGCTTCTGTCATTTTACAAACACAGCCTGAGACATGGCAGTTAGGAGCTAATTGGTTGGTACTTTATCTCTCTCCCCTTTATTACTCTTGAAGTCTAAAGGGCCCCATACACTAGAACGATTATGTCCTATTTCAGCTCAGTTCGGAAGGAAAATATCACTTTAGTAAATACGGGTAACTGTACATCAGAAATACGTTAGCAAATAACCCAAAATATCATCCTAGATTACAGCATCATGTGATGGAGAACAGACTTTTGGTGATATGCAGATCATTGCTCATACTGTATTTTAGGCATACTTGCCTATTCTGCCAGAACTCTCAAAATAGAGCAGACTAGCCTCCCGGATCATAGTCCCGGGGCTTAATGAAGTGATTTGTGGTGATTTACATCATTGCGCCCCATAATCCTTTGGGCACCATAGCAAAGGCATTCCCTGCACCTACTATAGCTGCGCTCAGGTTTGAGGATGTAGCAGACTTTCTGTATACACCAGTTGTTATGATCAGCGCAGGTAACAGGTACAGGTGTACTCACTGTTACACACACTGGTAGATGGAGCATAGTTTCAGCGTAGCGGAGTGTCATACAGTGAACCAGGTGGTGAGTGTATGTACAGTAGGATCCCAGGATACTGGAACAGCGTCTAAAACAGTAGGTAACCACAGGTCTCACTGGAGCTAAGAGGAAGACTACTGTCTTCTACTGCGGCACTATTACACAGTCTCAAAATGGCTATGCACATGCTCAGTGGTCATCTCGGTGGCCATCTTGATACAGGGAATGAAGCTTCCATGGAGGAGCAGCAATATGTAGTCTGCGCAGTAGCGCATGCCACTGTCAATACTTCCCCTGCTACAAGCTTCTCTATATTACAGCTGCAAGGCTAATGTTCCACGCTCTAAAATGCATTGATACCCCTTTTCCACTAGCTCCTTAAAACATGGGTAATTGCGCGGGGGGGCGCATTTACCCGTGTTTTTCCCTAGTGGAAACGGGTCCCCCGGCAAATTCCCGGATCAAGTGATCCGGGAATCCTACCCGGGTAGCTAGCCGGGTTGAACACGTGTTCAACCCGGCTAGCTGTCTAGTGTGAACGGGTTCCGTGTCGAGGCGACACTGCTCCCGTTCACTGTGTATAGGGAGGGCGGCGCTGGGAGACCATGTGATCTCCCAGCGCCGCCCCTGCCGCGTCACTAGCGCGTCACCAACCCGGCAATATGCCGGGTTGGTGAGCGCTGTCATTAGGGGGCTGTAGCACGGGTTGCAGCCGTGTCAGGCGACACGGCTGCGACCCGTGCTTTAAGTGGAAAAGGGGCATTACTCACACACAAGGCCATTAACTAAACTACACTTATGTAGCTCTTCACTTATCTCAAAATGGCTCCCAACCCAACCTCTCCGCTCTTCACAAGATCTTCGTCTCTTATCCACACTCATTGGCCCTCATTCCGAGTTGACGATTTTCGCAGCGCAGCGATCAGGTGGAAAAACGGCAATTCTGCGCATGCGCATGGTACGCAGTGCGCATGCGCTAAGTACTTTCACACAAAACGTTGTAGTTTTACACAAGCTCGAGCAACGCTTTTCAGTCGCTCGAGTGTTCGTTGTTTGATTGACGGGAAGTGGGTGTTTCTGGGCGGCAACTCAGCGTTTTCAGGGAATGTGCTAAAAAACGCAGGCGTGCCAGGTAAAAACGCAGGAGTGGCTGGAGAAACAGGGGAGTGGCTGGCCGAACGCAGGGCGTGTTTATGACGTCAAACCAGGAACTAAACAGACTGCAGTGATCGCAAGCTAGGAGTAAGTCTTGAGCCACTCTGAAACTGCATGAAACTTTTATGTGGCAGAACTGCTAACCTTTCAGTCACACTTCTGCTAAGCTAAGATACACTCCCAGAGGGCGGCTGCCTAGCGTTTGCATTGCTGCTAAAAGCAGCTAGCGAGCGATCAACTCGGAATGAGGGACCATAATCGCTCCCATGCACGAATAATTGGTCTGCACCCACTCTGTGGAATGCCCTACCACGCACAATAAGACTCTCTTCTAGGGCGGGATGTACTAAAGCAAAAATGCGGTAAAACCCCCGAAAACGGGGGTTTTACCGCATTTTCATATTTACTAAGACCCTACCGCAGCGTTTTCGGCGTCCAGGGTTTCGCCATCTCTGGATGGCGAAACCCTATAGAAGCCTATGGGCTTCTTTTCGCCGACCGCCGCAACCCGCTGACACCGTCGACCCCCGCCGCAGACGCCGACCCCCCTTCCCCCTGGCTTACCTTCCTCCAGGCTGTCCTGGACCCGGAAGGTAGTGTCCTCCTCCCCCTAGCAACGCAGCCGGGCGTCCTTCCGGCTGCAGGGGGGAGGAGGAGGTGCCGGGGGCAGCCTGCTGCTGCTTCCCGGCATCTAGCCAGTGTGGGGACCCCGGGGAGGTGACGGAGACCCCCCGCAGACCACCTAACAGGTATCGCGGGGGGCCTCCATCACCGCATCGCGATGTTGATCGCATATGTTAGTACATATGCGATCAACATCGCTGCGGTAACCGGCGAGGGGCGGCGATGTATGTTAATACATCCCGCCCCTAGTATTTAAACGTTCCCTGAAAACTCACCTCTCCAGGCTCGCTTATCAGATTCTAGAACCGCTCACATAACCTTCATAAGCTTTCCTATCCAATTATATCCCCACTGTACAGTCCACACATATCCTCCACATATTTTCTTCCTTCACTTTCCCTTCCTCCTGACCCTGGTTCATCATTGCTGTGATGTGATATCATGCAGCCCAAAAAGAACCTTTGCAATACAGTGGAAAACTATGTAATAGATAGCACCTATCCTTGTGTATCCATGCCTATTTCCCTATAGATTGTAAGCTTGCGAGCAGGGCCTTCCCACCTCTATAGCTCTATAACTATTTGTTATTACCTAGTTTTGTTTTATCATTGTTTCCATTTGTAAAGCGCATCATAATTTGCTGTCCTGTATAAGAAACTGGTAATAAATAAATAATATTACACAAACATTCAAATAAAGCCTTCTCACAGGGACCTGAAAAGGAAACGGGGTTAGTTAGACATATAGCCCTTAACATATAACGTGACTTTGATCCATTCTTCTTGATTGACACATTAGTCCCCTCACTTACAGTATGATCCATTACAACAGTCTTTAGAGGGCTACACACAAAGCGATTTTTACTTAATTTCTAAGCAGTCTGACTAGATTGCTTAGAAATTAAGCACACATCGCTCTGTGTGTAGGGTGGCGGAAACAGCGGTGCGCAGTACCGCGCGTCGCTATCGCCGGCTCTAGATTTGGCATGCATGCCAAATCTAGTTAGATAGCTCCCTCCTCGCTCAGCACACATCGCGCTGTGCGCTGAGTGGGACAGAGATGTGTGCTGAGTGTTCTGTGTTAGATCGCTCAGCACACATCTCCGGGAGAAATCTCCCCATGTGTACCCCCCTTTTAACTCATGAACTTAGGATTGCTGTCACTCTCACGATTCTCTGAGACTGCTGTCGCTCCCAGATGTCTCTGTGCCGACTTTTGATGCAAAAGCACAGGAAGGGTGTTATTTAAGAGGGTTGATATAACGAGACTGGGTAAGGTTTCTCCAGAATTTGCTGACAAATTTCCAGCCAAGCAGAGCTGAACGGGACGGATTATTACGTATTTAGCTGGGTCTACATGGTTTGGGTTACACTCAGTTGCTGAATATGAAATGGATCAGGTATTTAAAAGGTCATCAAGTCCATTTTCTGTTCCAGTCTTGTTTGATTTCCTTTCAGCATATTGCCAGCTAAGCTGCAGTCTCCTGTATTAGTTCTTGCCGTTTCACTTAAGACAATGAAAAATACTAAACATCACAGCAAGCATACTTACTAACTAATGTGCTTCATGACAATGGGGGGTCATTCCGAGTTGTTCGCTCGCAAGCTGCTTTTAGCAGCTTTGCACACGCTAAGCCGCCGCCTACTGGGAGTGAATCTTAGCATAGTAAAATTGCGAACGAAAGATTAGCAGAATTGCGAATAGACACTTCTTAGCAGTTTCTGAGTAGCTCCAGACTTACTCGGCATCTGCGATCAGTTCAGTCAGTTTCGTTCCTGGTTTGACGTCACAAACACACCCAGCGTTCGGCCAGACACTCCTCTGTTTCTCCAGCCACTCCCACGTTTTTCCCAGAAACGGTAGCGTTTTTTCGCACACACCCATAAAACGGCCAGTTTCTGCCCAGAAACACCCACTTCCTGTCAATCACATTACGATCACCAGAACGAAGAAAAAACCTTGTAATGCCGTGAGTAAAAAACCTAACTGCATAGCAAATTTACTTGGCGCAGTCGCACTGCGGACATTGCGCATGCGCATTAGCGACTAATCGCTCCGTTGCGAGAAAAAAATAACGAGCGAACAACTCGGAATGACCCCCAATATGACCACAGGGGGCAGAGTTTAATTGCATTCTATTGATAATATATAAATTGTCCTTACAGCTGTTAATTATGAACCATTCCAGCAATATGGCGTTGCCATGCAGAATAACTGACCAGTGTTTGTTATGCTGAATCTTTCTAGATAAATCAAGTAAAATAGAAATAATCTTAATAGTTTTACTTTACAACGTATAGTGGGGGTTATTCAATACGGATTGCAGATTCCCTTTTTATCGCATGCTGGGGGCCACCCATCGCAGGGCCAGGCCGCTCAAGATGTAGAATGGCCTGCCCTGCGGCTGCGACCGCAATTTAATTGAGGTTGCGGCAACTGTGGACGAACCCCCTGCAGCCACAGCTAGGCTGCATATGCAGGAAGTCCCGCGCCATTTTTTAGATTGGAGCGGCTGCGGGTGACATCACGCAGCAGCCACGAATGCGCCGCCATCCCGCCCCTATTTTCAATGCGCCACACCCAGCCCGCCCCGCAAACGCCTCTCTGTCAATCAGGCACAGGCGTTTGCACCTATTGCAAGCCAAACGCATTCAGCGGCCGCACACTAGCACCGTCAACTGAGTTATTCAGGTCACATCGCTTAGTGATGCGACCTGAATAACCCCTGTATCTCCAACAATATTGCAAATGCTGGTTTTAAGTGAATTTGGCCCATAAAAAGGACAGCCTATGTGTATGAAAAGGGGTCTCTTGCCAAGGGAATACAGCTTTGGATTTGGTCTAGCCGTGACTTCTCTGTCCATCTAACAGGACGAGCGCTACATTGGTCAATCGTGGGCTCAAATCTCATAAAATAACTATATTAGCTGGGCACAGCTGCACCTCCTTTCTCTGGGAATAAGACATTACGTTGGCTAGCGGAGACTTCATTCCCCATCTCCTACAGAGCCTGATTCTGAGTTGCAAATAGGCCTTAGTTGCCAGCAGCCTGATATACTACCTTATGCTAATGGAAGTATCTGTAAGACTAATACGTGGTCCATATGTCTGCGAGCAGAAACCGGCACTGTCCATTCTTCTGTCGGCTTCATAATTAGTATTGGCACTTACTCTAGCACCATGCAAAGTGCAAGGGATCTGTCAGAAACAGGTTTCCCCTTCCCTGTGTGCATGACTCAGGATTGCACCGAGATTTAGATACATGCCCACAACCACAACCAGGGACAGATTGACCCACAGATGTACAGTGGAAATACCCACTGCCTGAGGGCCCCACCCCCTCCTCTAGGGGTCAGTAACTTGGTGGAGCAGGTCAGGATCATAGATGAACTTGGGTGCTTGGTTTGATTCACTAGAACCTACACCAGGATTAGCCCTCCTGCTAGAAAAAGTGGGTGGTCCTGACACATTCCTATCCATGCTTTTATAAAGGGGCCCTGTTCTTTGCATGTCCTCCCTAATCATTGGCCACACCCCTTCTGGTGGCAGGCCACTCTTCTTTATCTTGGGCCCTTACCACTGCATTCCCTGGTGGTCAATTTATGCCCCAGTCCGACTACAACACTCCCATGGTGTTGCCAGACAGATTTTCTGTGCATTTATGAGGCTTCCCAGTTGCCACTCAGAAACATTCCCCATCACAAAGACCGGTGGACTACATGGGCTAATCACAGCTTATTTTTCTATCAGGTGCACTAAATTCGCTTAAATGTCTTCATTACTACAATTTGGCTTCTCCACATCTGGACCAGGATGCTGTAAAAGTCAGTGGTGCTTATTTATTATTCTCCAGAGGATTTGGTATCATGGCCATTTCTCATCAGTGTACCGCCCAATATAGCATTGTGGTCCCTCTATTTTCATTTGCAAAACCAGTCCCTATAACTTTCACTTGGGACTGTGATGGTGTTAGGCTACCTTTTCACGATTATTTTCACCAGATAGGGATCTTCAGATCAGGGGAAGGTGGTGTGACCACGCCTCCCAGATTTTGCGTCGTCCCCCCCTTCCTACCCCCCCACCCCTCTCCAGTACACTGGCCCATCCGCGACGTTGAATGCCCTGTCTACAGATCTCAGCCAGAAGTGGAGTTTATGAAGCTATGTTCTCTCCTTTATATCATCACAGAATGCTGAAATTGGAGCAGGCTTTGTCTGGATGTACTGTACAATCACAATCTGCTGGGACAAGGGCCAAGGAATAACTAACCCTTACTTTTCTCTATTGTCAGTGTGCTTAGAGGTCACTGAAAGATGCTCCCTGGTGTACTGCCACATTGTTCTAAAGTGGCTGCTGATTTAAAGGTGGGTTATATAACTAAACGTCCTGCCATTCATGTGTTATAGCACGTCCTTGGGACTCCAGAAGATTGCCTTCTGATTCTGGAGCATGGCTGGATCACTGAAACTGTTTGTAATTTATGAGGTGACTCAAGCATTCAGAGACAGCGATCCCCAACTTATACAAGCAGAAAAGCAGGTGGAAATTTTTTGCATTTCATGTAACAATTTATAAGGCGTAAGCACGCTATGATGGAGGAATAAATCAAAGTCTCTGGAAGAGGAAAAATTTGTCATGCTGCTATATCACTTCGACAGTGGAAACCAAGCACAGAGGATAATTGCTGGAGTTAGAGGAAAATAATAAATACTACATTGTGATCACAAGTGCAGCTGCATTGGCTGTCCTATGCACCTGACGTGCAGTACGTGCAAAACGCTTGTGCGTTTGAGAAAACTGCGTCTGTGTCTGCATGTGCAATTTTGACCAATTCAGAGTCATACTGATCCCCTGGGCTGCAGTGCCATCCAAAGGCTGCAAGAAGGGGGGAAGGGGGAGGGGGAGGGGGGGGGGGGGTTGGGCTGGCCAGAACATATGACCATACATATGAAGTTGTATGTAACATGTGTCCTGGCTTCCTTCCCTGGGAATCAGCATGCCACACACTGCTCAGCCTGTCAATTGTCCATTGGCCCACCCCTGGACTCCTGTGAAACCAGCCAATGGGAGTTCTGGGGGTGAGCTTAATGACGATTGGCAGGCTGAGCAGTGTTTTTCATGCTGATGTTGGTTAACCGGGAAGGAAGCCAGGACATACAGTATGTTACATGCAAGTTCACATGTATGTTCATTAGAGATGAGCGGGTTCGGTTCGGGTCCGAGCGACTCGGATCTTCCCGCCTTGCTCGGTTAACCCGAGCGCGCCCGAACGTCATCATCCCGCTGTCGGATTCTCGCGAGGCTCGGATTCTATCGCGAGACTCGGATTCTACATAAGGAGCCGCGCGTCGCCGCCATTTTCACACGTGCATTGAGATTGATAGGGAGAGGACGTGGCTGGCGTCCTCTCCGTTTATAGAGAGTGAGACTACTAGAGTAGAGAGAGACACAGTATTATTTACTTTAGTAATTTTGGGGAGCATTAGGAGGAGTACTACTACTTGCTGAAGTGATAGTGTGACTGTATATCTGACTTGTGGGGGAGACAGTGGGGAGCAGTTAGAGTCTGAGAGCAGGAGTACATATTTTAACGTACAGTGCACACTTTTGCTGGCACTCTGCTGCCAGAGTGCCACACTGCCATTGTGACCACACTGACCACCAGTATATATTGTGATTGTCTGCTTAGGAGTACTACTTGCAAGCTGCTGATAGTGTGACCAGTGACCTGACCACCAGTATAATTAATTACCACCAGTTTAATATATATATATATATATATATATATATATATAATTGTATATAATATATATATAATTGTATATGTATACCACCTACCCGTGTTTTTTTTTTTCTCTTTCTTCTTGATACATACTACTATAGTAGCTTACTGTAGCAGTCTGCGGTGCTGCTGAGCTGACAGTGTCCAGCAGGTCCGTCATCAGTCATTACATAATAAATATATATACCTGTCCGGCTGCAGTACTAGTGATATTATATATATATATATATATATTAATTTCATCTCATTATCATCCAGTCTATATTAGCAGCAGACACAGTACGGTAGTCCACGGCTGTAGCTACCTCTGTGTCGGCAGTCGCTGGTCCATCCATAATTGTATACCACCTACCCGTGTTTTTTTTTTTCTCTTTCTTCTTGATACATACTACTATAGTAGCTTACTGTAGCAGTCTGCGGTGCTGCTGAGCTGACAGTGTCCAGCAGGTCCGTCATCAGTCATTACATAATAAATATATATACCTGTCCGGCTGCAGTAGTAGTGATATTATATATATATATATATATATATATTAATTTCATCTCATTATCATCCAGTCTATATTAGCAGCAGACACAGTACGGTAGTCCACGGCTGTAGCTACCTCTGTGTCGGCAGTCGCTGGTCCATCCATAATTGTATACCACCTACCCGTGGTTTTTTTTTTCTCTTTCTTCTTGATACATACTACTATAGTAGCTTACTGTAGCAGTCTGCGGTGCTGCTGAGCTGACAGTGTCCAGCAGGTCCGTCATCAGTCATTACATAATAAATATATATACCTGTCCGGCTGCAGTACTAGTGATATTATATATATATATATATTAATTTCATCTCATTATCATCCAGTCTATATTAGCAGCAGACACAGTACGGTAGTCCACGGCTGTAGCTACCTCTGTGTTGGCAGTCGCTGGTCCATCCATAATTGTATACCACCTACCCATGGTTTTTTTTTTTCTCTTTCTTCTTGATACATACTACTATAGTAGCTTACTGTAGCAGTCTGCGGTGCTGCTGAGCTGACAGTGTCCAGCAGGTCCGTCATCAGTCATTACATAATAAATATATATACCTGTCCGGCTGCAGTACTAGTGATATTATATATATATATATTAATTTCATCTCATTATCATCCAGTCTATATTAGCAGCAGACACAGTACGGTAGTCCACGGCTGTAGCTACCTCTGTGTCGGCAGTCGCTGGTCCATCCATAATTGTATACCACCTACCCGTGTTTTTTTTTTTTCTCTTTCTTCTTGATACATACTACTATAGTAGCTTACTGTAGCAGTCTGCGGTGCTGCTGAGCTGACAGTGTCCAGCAGGTCCGTCATCAGTCATTACATAATAAATATATATACCTGTCCGGCTGCAGTACTAGTGATATTATATATATATATATTAATTTCATCTCATTATCATCCAGTCTATATTAGCAGCAGACACAGTACGGTAGTCCACGGCTGTAGCTACCTCTGTGTCGGCAGTCGCTGGTCCATCCATAATTGTATACCACCTACCCGTGGTTTTTTTTTTCTCTTTCTTCTTGATACATACTACTATAGTAGCTTACTGTAGCAGTCTGCGGTGCTGCTGAGCTGACAGTGTCCAGCAGGTCCGTCATCAGTCATTACATAATAAATATATATACCTGTCCGGCTGCAGTACTAGTGATATTATATATATATATATATATATATATATATATTAATTTCATCTCATTATCATCCAGTCTATATTAGCAGCAGACACAGTACGGTAGTCCACGGCTGTAGCTACCTCTGTGTCGTCAGTCGCTCGTCATCCATAAGTATACTAGTATCCATCCATCTCCATTGTTTACCTGAGGTGCCTTTTAGTTGTGCCTATTAAAATATGGAGAACAAAAATGTTGAGGTTCCAAAATTAGGGAAAGATCAAGATCCACTTCCACCTCGTGCTGAAGCTGCTGCCACTAGTCATGGCCGAGACGATGAAATGCCAGCAACGTCGTCTGCCAAGGCCGATGCCCAATGTCATAGTACAGAGCATGTAAAATCCAAAACACCAAATATCAGTAAAAAAAGGACTCCAAAATCTAAAATAAAATTGTCGGAGGAGAAGCGTAAACTTGCCAATATGCCATTTACCACACGGAGTGGCAAGGAACGGCTGAGGCCCTGGCCTATGTTCATGGCTAGTGGTTCAGCTTCACATGAGGATGGAAGCACTCAGCCTCTCGCTAGAAAAATGAAAAGACTCAAGCTGGCAAAAGCACCGCAAAGAACTGTGCGTTCTTCCAAATCCCAAATCCACAAGGAGAGTCCAATTGTGTCGGTTGCGATGCCTGACCTTCCCAACACTGGACGTGAAGAGCATGCGCCTTCCACCATTTGCACGCCCCCTGCAAGTGCTGGAAGGAGCACCCGCAGTCCAGTTCCTCATAGTCAGATTGAAGATGTCAGTGTTGAAGTACACCAGGATGAGGAGGATATGGGTGTTGCTGGCGCTGGGGAGGAAATTGACAAGGAGGATTCTGATGGTGAGGTGGTTTGTTTAAGTCAGGCACCCGGGGAGACACCTGTTGTCCGTGGGAGGAATAGGGCCGTTGACATGCCTGGTGAAAATACCAAAAAAATCAGCTCTTCGGTGTGGAAGTATTTCAACAGAAATGCGGACAACATTTGTCAAGCCGTGTGTTGCCTTTGTCAAGCTGTAATAAGTAGGGGTAAGGACGTTAACCACCTCGGAACATCCTCCCTTATACGTCACCTGCAGCGCATTCATAATAAGTCAGTGACAAGTTCAAAAACTTTGGGCGACAGCGGAAGCAGTCCACTGACCAGTAAATCCCTTCCTCGTGTAACCAAGCTCACGCAAACCACCCCACCAACTCCCTCAGTGTCAATTTCCTCCTTCCCCAGGAATGCCAATAGTCCTGCAGGCCATGTCACTGGCAATTCTGACGAGTCCTCTCCTGCCTGGGATTCCTCCGATGCATCCTTGCGTGTAACGCCTACTGCTGCTGGCGCTGCTGTTGTTGCTGCTGGGAGTCGATGGTCATCCCAGAGGGGAAGTCGTAAGCCCACTTTTACTACTTCCACCAAGCAATTGACTGTCCAACAGTCCTTTGCGAGGAAGATGAAATATCACAGCAGTCATCCTGTTGCAAAGCGGATAACTGAGGCCTTGAAAACTATGTTGGTGTTAGACGTGCGTCCGGTATCCGCCGTTAGTTCACAGGGAACTAGACAATTTCTTGAGGTAGTGTGCCCCCGTTACCAAATACCATCTAGGTTCCACTTCTCTAGGCAGGCGATACCGAGAATGTACACGGACGTCAGAAAAAGACTCACCAGTGTCCTAAAAAATGCAGTTGTACCCAATGTCCACTTAACCACGGACATGTGGACAAGTGGAGCAGGGCAGGGTCAGGACTATATGACTGTGACAGCCCACTGGGTAGATGTATGGACTCCCCCCGCAAGAACAGCAGCGGCGGCACCAGTAGCAGCATCTCGCAAACGCCAACTCTTTCCTAGGCAGGCTACGCTTTGTATCACCGGTTTCCAGAATACGCACACAGCTGAAAACTTCTTACGGCAACTGAGGAAGATCATCGCGGAGTGGCTTACCCCAATTGGACTCTCCTGTGGATTTGTGGCATCGGACAACGCCAGCAATATTGTGTGTGCATTAAATATGGGCAAATTCCAGCACGTCCCATGTTTTGCACATATCTTGAATTTGGTGGTGCAGAATTTTTTAAAAAATGACAGGGGCGTGCAAGAGATGCTGTCGGTGGCCAGAAGAATTGCGGGACACTTTCGGCGTACAGGCACCACGTACAGAAGACTGGAGCACCACCAAAAACGCCTGAACCTGCCCTGCCATCATCTGAAGCAAGAAGTAGTAACGAGGTGGAATTCAACCCTATATATGCTTCAGAGGTTGGAGGAGCAGCAAAAGGCCATTCAAGCCTATACAATTGAGCACGATATAGGAGGTGGAATGTACCTGTCTCAAGCGCAGTGGAGAATGATTTCAACGTTGTGCAAGGTTCTGCAACCTTTTGAACTTGCCACACGTGAAGTCAGTTCAGACACTGCCAGCCTGAGTCAGGTCATTCCCCTCATCAGGCTTTTGCAGAAGAAGCTGGAGGCATTGAAGGAGGAGCTAAAAGGGAGCGATTCCGCTAGGCATGTGGGACTTGTGGATGGAGCCCTTAATTCGCTTAACAAGGATTCACGGGTGGTCAATCTGTTGAAATCAGAGCACTACATTTTGGCCACCGTACTCGATCCTAGATTTAAAACCTACCTTGGATCTCTCTTTCCGGCAGACACAAGTCTGCTGGGGTTCAAAGACCTGCTGGTGACAAAATTGTCAAGTCAAGCGGAACGCGACCTGTCAACATCTCCTCCTTCACATTCTCCCGCAACTGGGGGTGCGAGGAAAAGGCTCAGAATTCCGAGCCCACCCGCTGGCGGTGATGCAGGGCAGTCTGGAGCGACTGCTGATGCTGACATCTGGTCCGGACTGAAGGACCTGACAACGATTACGGACATGTCGTCTACTGTCACTGCATATGATTCTCTCCCCATTGAAAGAATGGTGGAGGATTATATGAGTGACCGCATCCAAGTAGGCACGTCAGACAGTCCGTGCTTATACTGGCAGGAAAAAGAGGCAATTTGGAGGCCCTTGCACAAACTGGCTTTATTCTACCTAAGTTGCCCTCCCACAAGTGTGTACTCCGAAAGAGTGTTTAGTGCCGCCGCTCACCTTGTCAGCAATCGGCGTACGAGGTTACTTCCAGAAAATGTGGAGAAGATGATGTTCATTAAAATGAATTATAATCAATTCCTCCGTGGAGACATTGACCAGCAGCAATTGCCTCCACAAAGTACACAGGGAGCTGAGATGGTGGATTCCAGTGGGGACGAATTGATAATCTGTGAGGAGCGTGATGTACACGGTGATATATCGGAGGATGATGATGAGGTGGACATCTTGCCTCTGTAGAGCCAGTTTGTGCAAGGAGAGATTAATTGCTTCTTTTTCGGTGGGGGTCCAAACCAACCCGACATTTCAGTCACAGTCGTGTGGCAGACCCTGTCACTGAAATGATGGGTTGGTTAAAGTGTGCATGTCCTGTTTATACAACATAAGGGTGGGTGGGAGGGCCCAAGGACAATTCCATCTTGCACCTCTTTTTTCTTTCATTTTTATTTGCGTTATGTGCTGTTTGGGGAGTGTTTTTTGGAAGGGCCATCCTGCGTGACACTGCAGTGCCACTCCTAGATGGGCCAGGTGTTTGTGTCGGCCACTAGGGTCGCTTATCTTACTCACACAGCTACCTCATTGCGCCTCTTTTTTTCTTCTTTGCGTCATGTGCTGTTTGGGGAGTGTTTTTTGGAAGGGCCATCCTGCGTGACACTGCAGTGCCACTCCTAGATGGGCCAGGTGTTTGTGTCGGCCACTAGGGTCGCTTAGCTTACTCACACAGCTACCTCATTGCGCCTCTTTTTTTTTCTTCTTTGCGTCATGTGCTGTTTGGGGAGTGTTTTTTGGAAGGGCCATCCTGCGTGACACTGCAGTGACACTCCTAGATGGGCCAGGTGTTTGTGTCGGCCACTAGGGTCGCTTATCTTACTCACACAGCTACCTCATTGCGCCTCTTTTTTTCTTCTTTGCGTCATGTGCTGTTTGGGGAGTGTTTTTTGGAAGGGCCATCCTGCGTGACACTGCAGTGCCACTCCTAGATGGGCCAGGTGTTTGTGTCGGCCACTAGGGTCGCTTAGCTTACTCACACAGCTACCTCATTGCGCCTCTTTTTTTCTTCTTTGCGTCATGTGCTGTTTGGGGAGTGTTTTTTGGAAGGGCCATCCTGCGTGACACTGCAGTGCCACTCCTAGATGGGCCAGGTGTTTGTGTCGGCCACTAGGGTCGCTTATCTTACTCACACAGCTACCTCATTGCGCCTCTTTTTTTCTTCTTTGCGTCATGTGCTGTTTGGGGAGTGTTTTTTGGAAGGGCCATCCTGCGTGACACTGCAGTGCCACTCCTAGATGGGCCAGGTGTTTGTGTCGGCCACTTGGGTCGCTTAGCTTAGTCATCCAGCGACCTCGGTGCAAATTTTAGGACTAAAAATAATATTGTGAGGTATTCAGAATAGACTGAAAATGAGTGAAAATTATGGTTTTTGAGGTTAATAATACTTTGGGATCAAAATGACCCCCAAATTCTATGATTTAAGCTGTTTTTTAGTGTTTTTTGAAAAAAACACCCGAATCCAAAACACACCCGAATCCGACAAAAAAAATTCGGTGAGGTTTTGCCAAAACGCGGTCGAACCCAAAACACGGCCGCGGAACCGAACCCAAAACCAAAACACAAAACCCGAAAAATTTCAAGTGCACATCTCTAATGTTCATATGACCTGGCCAGCTCCCCCCTGCAGCCTTTGGACGGGGCTGCAGCACAGGGCCAGCAGTCATCGCTGGTCATACAGTATCTCCACATGTGATTGAGTAGACTTAACTGGACTCCAACAAGGCGTCTGCATCTAAGATAAGTTTGCCATAGGAGTGTAGATGGAATTGGGGGCTAATTGGATAGATAGGGGCTGCACAGTCACATGGATGGGGCTGACTCAATTTAGGCACAGATCAGCATTTATTTCCGATAGAGGCAGGTATTACGGACACATCACATGTGACTCTGAATCAGGTTGAGCATCTTACTATTGAATTGTCAGCCAATGGGGACTTCTATTCAATCCAAAATTGTATGTAAATCTCATTTACTGGTCCATTACAGTGTGCTGGGGGAGTTTGTGTTATTTTTTTCTTGTTTAGATTAGCCCCTCCCTTACATGCACCTGTAATGGTGACCAGAACCTTTCATATCTTAAAGACTGATGCAGGATTGAACGCAGGTGTATCTAGCGTGTTTATGGAACGCATCTAGCATGGTGTCGCACTGCGCATGCTCCGACTGGAGTGGAGTGAATGCAGGTACAAGTGATGCAGAATGGTGTGCATCTCAGTTGCATTTGCACTAGTGACTGTGAAGCTTTAACTGGGTGTGTTACAACAACTGCAGTCTATGGATTGCAATAGCGAAACTCTGGGCAGTTTCCCGAGAGTGGGGAAACTGCACATGTGCAGAATGTTCAATCACATCGCAGATGCAGGAAGGAGGTGCTGTGCAAAGCTGCCGCAAACAGCTTTGCAATTGCAATCCTTAGTGAATCACCCCCTTTGTACCAATTATAGGGCAAGTACACAAAAATGATGATGACAAATAGCCAACGAAGCCTACGGATGGGGGGCCGGAACACTGTAAGATGCGCCTGCATATGGATGAATGTTCAAATTTATTTTCGTGCAGGCAATGCTAGCAGTAGCGGATCTTGCCACGGGCAAGCAGGACTTTTGCCCGGGGCGCCGCCATCCGGAGGGCGCCGCACCATGGCAAGATCCGCCACTGCTGTGCCCTCCGCTGCCCACTGTGTCCCCTGTCTGTGCCTCCTGTGAAGGGAACTAGACGCGTAGCGTCTAGTTTCCCTTCGTGGAGAGTACCTTTGCTGAACGGTGCGCAATGATGTCATCGCGCACCGCACAGCAAAGGTCCTCTCCACGAAGGGAACTAGACGCGTAGCGTGGAGAGGACCTTTTGCTGTGCGGTGCGCGATGACGTCATCGCGCACCGCTCAGCATTCAAGCGGCACTACTAATGTACATGGGGCGTAACTGACCACGCCCCCTGTATTAAGCCACGCCCCGTTTCCTGCCCGGGGCGCAGAGCGGGCTTGAACCGGCTCTGAATGCAAGTCCACATCGTCTGATCTGTGGGCCTTATTCAGTAGGGATCGCAAAAGCAATCCTTACTGCATTTTGCCGATGTTCGCGCATTGCATGCGCAGAACCTGTTCTGCGATCTCATCTCTAAAATGTGAAAGCCTCTGCCTCGCGCCCCCGTTTTCCAGGAGTGGCGAAGCTAAGGACTGTGTCACGAGACGCAGTTACCTTGACCCTGCAAGCTGCACCACCACGGCAAGGCTGCGTAAGCTGAAGCTAACTCAGCCTGCTGTCGCAGATGACCATTGCAACTGAGTTCATCTGACATGCGATCACATCGCAGATGCAGGGAGGAGTTGGTATGCGCCTCCTGCATTTGCAATCTTTAATGAATCAGGCCCTGTGTTCATCTCTGCATCAAGCTCTCACTGAGACCTGGCAACTTGCACTAAACTCATCATATACAACTGCTGATTAGTTCTTATGGGAAACTGCACCTGTTAGTAAATAACCTCTAGCGGCGTCTGCGTTCGCACTACAGAGGCGCCTGGCTAACGAGGCACAATAATGGTAGAACTTCAGCTCCAGCAATTTATTATGCAAATTTTTACTGCATGATGAGATTTCAATCAGCAAAACGGGCAGCTACGGGAAAGGATGGTAGGATTCCATTGCTTTTGTGCAGATCACTTTTACAGCCGCTTATGAGATAAATAGACATTTTCTAGGGGAAGATAGCTTAGCCCACAGCGCATTGTATAGACACTTGCCGACAATCAGTATGTAAATGGCAGAAACAGTCAGGAACATTTATTACAGGTGCATTACAGTCATCATCTCATAACTTAACCAACTAGGCTGAAGCAAGCAGTGTCCAGAGGACAGAGTGGATAGCGCGGCGCTGCAGAGAGCTCCTGCTCTGCGGTGATGCAGCCGCCTATTCACACATTTAGTTGCATTGAAGCTCATGTGTGGGACTGCATGTTTGCGTTATGCATGATCAGTGTCCACAAATCAGTTGTGGCCTGTGGGAAACACCAGTGGATTCATGCATGTACAAGGGCGGTGATTCAGACCTGATCACTGCTGTGCGTTTTTGCACAGCGGGCGATCAGGTACTAACTGCGCATGTGTATGAACCGCAATGCGCACGCGCGTCGGACAGCAGCAAAAGGCATCGGCGGTCAGCGACGGGATGGTGCGAAAAATCCGATTGCACGGGTGTACGCAAGGTGATTGATAGGAGGAAGCCGTTTGTGTGTGGTAACTGACCGTTTATTGGGAGTGTCCGGAAAAACGCAGGCGTTCCCAAGCTTTTTCAGGGAGGGTGTCTGACGTCAGCTCCAGCCCCGATCAGCCTGATGTGATCGCACTGTAGGAGTAAGTCCTGGGCTGCGCAGAGACCGCACACAGTGGATTTTTGCAGCTCGGCGTACACATGGGATCGCACACTTGCACAGCGAATTTACACTCCCCCTGGAGGCGGCGACTATCTGAACGCAGGACAGCAAAATTAGCAGCCCAGCAATCAGATCTGAATCACCCCAATGTTTCCTTAATGCAGGATCCATATACAGATGTGTCCTAGCGTGCCAGGTCCGGAAGGACTCGGCTGTGCTGAGTGTCTTTTTCCCGGAAAATGTGCATCTTATTTGCATATATAAAACAACTGGAAGCTGCAAAATTACATTGATCTCTGATCACTATGAGTTGCGACATTTGTACATCTGTGCAGCTCAGGGACGTGCGGTGAGCTAAATGGCTCAGGAGGCACTGGCTAGCACCAGAGCCAGATTTAAATGCAATATATGAGCCAAAGGGTACATCTGGGCATTATACACAGGTGCAGCAGTATAAACTCCTGGAAATTTGGTGAGTTATGACCTGAGAAGTGCGGAAAAGGTCAGCAGGTGAGTCACTGCCTCACCTGCCATAGACTTTTTACTCCAGGGTTTTGGTTATAAAAATGATTAGAATAATGCAAAGAAGATATTTCAAACATATTATTTGCATTTTTCATATACTTTATACAATCAAAACTCTGGTACAAACGTTAGTATGACAGGAAAGGCTCTGCCTCACCCGCCTCACCCCACCGCACGTCACTGGAGCTGAGTCTTAATCTGTGTATGAAGTGCTACGATGCGCGGCTACAGCTTTTTCTTTTTTTCAGTCTTCCGATGCAGATTTACTGGCCTCAGCAGCGGGGATGAGGTGGTCATTCTGAGTAGCCTTGGGCTCACTTAGATGGCCAGTGCTGCGACCGATGGTGGTGATGTTGATCCGATATTGCGTCTTCATACACAGCACTGATATCTGCGATGCCGGCAATAGATGTCTTTTTATTGCCTTCAGATACCTTCTGCCGCATTTCGATATTTATGCACAGCAGCTGCTTCTATAGACAATAATGAGCAGGGACGGATTAAGGGTGGTGGGGGTTGTTCGCCAGTTTTTGGGCTGTTTGCCATCTCAGGAACAGTTTCATGTCCAAACTCTGAAAATAAGGTATTTTCTGAGTTTTGTGAATGTCACAATTTCTACATCCCCTGGGGAGTATAGAAATTGTGATATTTAAAGGATAACGAATATGCCCTGCCACAGTCAAATTGCATATTTCGATATTTAGAATACACTATGGCATTTACTAATAGACGCGTCTACGACGCATGCGTCAAATACACATTGTATAGGTAATACGGTAGGACGTGAATGACCGTAACGGCGAGTTACTGTGCACGTTATGGTAGAAGACACATTTGTTAAAAAATATCATACTGTAACACATAGCAAATATTTCTTACTTACAGATAATATACACATAGGCACCATCTACCCAACACTCCGTTTATATATATTGTTACACATGTGTAACAGTGACAATTGCGCAATAACGCTTATAGACACACAAGGACATGTTATCTCCCCATGTCTGGTATCAAAATGATCGTCAGTTCATTAGCTAATATCCGTTAGTAGTGAAAAGACCGTAGCATGTGGCATTCGCAAGATATTAGCAAGTATCAGATATGTGAACATAATATGAATAAGTAATTAGGTACACAGAAACTAGTTGTCTGGTGGGACCCTGAGGACAGTACCAGTCACATTCCTGAAGACAATACCCCTTGCAAGGGGACCAGTGGACTATCAAGATTAGAAACCGTGTACTTTACTGAACAATTGTAGCAGTGCATCCCCCACTGCACAGTGGGGATTGGAAATCCTGTATAAATATAGGAAAAGAAACAGTAAGCATTAGATCTTCTATCTAAAATTATTGCGGTTATCTGCTGACGACTGTGGGCTGGATCCAGGGGCGCTTGCGTATGTATTTGATCTGTTACCTGTTAAGGGGGGTACTCCGGATTCCGGTATGAATGGTCGACCATGTTATGGTCGACAGTCATTAGGTCGACCACTATTGGTCGACATTGACATGGTCGACATGGACACATGGTCGACACATGAAAATGGTCGACACATGAAAAGGTCGACATGCGTTTTTTTTTCTTCTTTTTTTGGTGTCGTTTTTTGCGTAAAGTGACTGGGAAACCCAATTAGTGCACCGCGTCCCCTCGCATGGCTCGCTTCGCTCGCCATGCTTCGGGCATGGTGCCTTCGCTCCGCTACCGCTTCGCTCGGCACAGATTACCGTTCCAATCGTAGTCCACGTGGATCGTAAAGTATGGAAAAGTTCCCCAAAAGAAAAAAAAGTTAAAAAACTCATGTCGACCTTTTCATGTGTCGACCTTTCATGTGTCGACCATTTTCATGTTTCGACCATGTGTCCATGTCGACCATGCCAATGTCGACCAATAGTGGTCGACCTAATGACTGTCGACCATAACATGGTCGACCATCTGAACGGATACCGGTACTCACGGAGCGATCGCTGCTTAAAATCTAAACAATCTGACTAGATTGCTTAGATTTTAAGCATGATCGCTCCGTGTGTACCCCTCACAGCGATAGCGATGTGCAGCCCCGCGCATCGCTATCGCTGGTGCTAGATTGGCCTGCATGCAGACCAATCTAGCAGGTCGCTCACTTCACCCGCTGGGTGAAATGAGCGGCCCCCCCGTCTCCCCCCGCACGCTCAGCACAGATCGCACTGTGCTGAGCGGCGGGAGAGATGTGTGCTGAGCGGTTCGCTCAGCACACATCTCTCCCACGTTGGCCCGTGAGTACGGGCCTTAAGTCCTTATTGGTGTATTATATTGTACTTGCATTTCTCTGTATACCTGTGTTTATTGTTTGATCAATTGTTACTGCATTCTATATCTGTTTTCCCCTTTTCTCTTTATTAAATGTTTGCGGGTTGGAGCGCAGTACACTTGTAACGTGTTTATTTAAGGTAAAGTGCCGCACTTCTCCTCATCAGAGTTGCGTCCATACGCTCACAGGTTTGAGTTTGCGTACTCATAGCACCGGACGTGCCGTACGCTAATTGACGCAGAGTTGCGTCCGGTTACATTAACGATTGCACTGATTTTTAAATATTGTCAACTTTTACAGTTTGGAGGCTCTTCTATGATTTTATATTTTTGCTGATTTTGTTCAGAAACAGCGGCAGACTTTGGTTTGTCATCAAAGGGTGGAGGACGCGTCATTTAAGGTAAACAAAATTGTTTCGTTTTTTTTCTCTTTTTCATCCAATGCTGATAAACCACGTCTGCTGTTTTGTGTAAGTCTGCAAAGTACTAAAGTGAACCCAGGGACGATAAGGAACATTTATTTCCTTATCTGTACTGGGTGCAATTAATATGTTTACTGTATTATCTGTGTTAAATATCTACTATTGTCTTCTCTCTTTTGTGGGTTGCTGTATTGTTGCCACAGGTTTATGTAAATCATTTAGGGCTTCATTCAAGTTGGATTGTTTGTTTGCTAAAAGTTTAAAACCGTGCGTATATTCTCCCATGGTAAAATCATAAGCCTGCAATCAAAACCTGGTCGCAGTTAACACGCGGCTGAGCGGAGATTCATGTGTAAACAGCGGGTGTTTTCACAATAAGACACTCGGTGCCTGCAGGGAGCGCTATAGTATGCTTTTGCAAGTGCTAAAGGGGGACATTTACTAAGCAGTGATAAGAGCAGAGAATTGAGCCAGTGGAGAAGTTGCCCATGGCAACCAATCAGCATTGAAGTAACATCTATAATTTGCATACTAGAAAATTATACAGAGCTGCTGATTGGTTGTCATGGGCAACTTCTCCACTGGCTCACTTCTCCGCTCTTATCACTGCTTAGTAAATGTCCCCCAAAGTATGCTTTGGCAAGTGCTAAAGTATGCTTTGGTGAGAGCTAAGGAATGCTTTGGTGAGTGTCAAAGTATGCTTTGACGAGTGCTACAGTATGCTTTGGAGAGTGCTAAAGTATGCTTTGGCAAGAACTAAGATATGCTTTGGTGAGTGATAAAGTATGTTTTGGCGAGTGCTAAAGTACACTCCGGTGAGTGCTAAAATACGCTGTGTGGTCACGCCATATTTGGAGCGCCTTTGCGGCTCAAGCTTCTGACGCACGCTACAGGAAACACGGTTTAAATTGAGTAATATAACAGATAGAAGTTGCTTTAAGTAAAAGTACACAAGTAGTTGTACTGAGCAATAGAGTTAAGTAAGCGTATAAGAAACGCATGGTGTAAACTGTCACGGGAAATCGGAACCCTGACACGAAAATAAGTATATAAGTGCGAAGTGTATAGGGTGCAATATAAGAATCCAACCTGAAAGGGTTCATTACTAGTGTACATCTTGCTAGGGTATAGTAAGACCTCTGGGACATTACCAGTTTTGGGAAGTGATTCTTTTCTGTACAGAAAAATATTGTGAATTTGTGTGGGTTGAAAGTAAAGTATGTGTGGAGTGAACCCAGAAAAGGTAATACCGAGAGACCCAGCGGCATAGGGGCTTTATACCGTATATTAAATTGATTTGTGTATAGCCTACAGATAAGGTCGATTTGTAGAAGGTACGATTAGCGACAATACGAAGGACTGATAGGTAGGGTTAGGAGAGGCGTACCTTCACCAAACGTCTCCATAGCCCTAAGACATACAGATAACAAGTACCTGTGTGTTTTATAGCCGGACTGCGCGTCTGTGCGTCAATCCGCATTGTGTCAGGTCAAAAGAAACAGACCAGTCATGCAAACGACTCCGCTGGTGTGAGACACTGTCATTCGTATTGTTTATTAAACGCAAACGTGATTTGTGTAAAGAAAGCAGGTCAAAAAAACCAGACCAGTCGTACAAACGGCTCCGCTGGTGTGAGATACTGTGAGGAAATCTGTTGTCCTCTCACAACAGAGAGTACAGCCCGCACAACTTCTTCTAAGTTATACTGTAGCTTCTACTAAGGGGGAGATAAGGAGTGAAAGAAACAGGTCAAAAGAATCAGACCAGTCGTGCAAACGGCTCCGCTGGTGTGAGACACTAACGCACACTCTATCTCCAGCGTCCTAGTAACAAGTGGCCGACATAGGCGACTCAGCTGGTTACGCTAACTTCTTACTTGTTTGTTGTTCCTCAGTTGGAGGGAGTGTGTGAGGGCAGCTCAGGCATTGTGTGAGAGTGTGTGAGGGCAGCTCAGGAAAGGAGTGTGTGAGGGCAGCTCAGGCATTGTGTGAGTGTGTGGGGGCATCTCAGGGAGGGAGTGTGTGAGGCCAGCTCAGGCATTGTGTGAGAGTGTGTGAGGGCATCTCAGGGAGGAAGTGTGTGAGGGCAGCTCAGGTATTGTGTGAGAGTGTGTGAGGGCATCTCAGGGAGGGAGTGTGTGAGGGCAGCTCAGGCATTGTGTGAGAGTGTGTGAGGTCATCTCAGGGAGGAAGTGTGTGAGGGCAGCTCAGGCATTGTGTGAGAGTGTGTGAGGGCAGCTCAGGAAGGGAGTGTGTGAGGGCAGCTCAGGCATTGTGTGAGAGTGTGTGAGAGTGTGTGAGGGCATCTCAGGGAGGAAGTATGTGAGGGCAGCTCAGGCATTGTGTGAGAGTGTGTGAGGGCATCTCAGGGAGGGAGTGTGTGAGGGCAGCTCAGGCACCTCACCGGCATTTCTCTGGGAAACCTTTAAGGATTGCAGAAAGCCGCAATAGGAACTAAAGGTTCACATGGAATGGCCGTTGTTACAACTCAGGTTCAGGTTGCGGGAGATATCGGGCCAAAAGGGTCAGCGATATCTATAAACATCTTAGTGATAATTGGTGGACCCCTTTCTTTGAAAGTAAAGCATTCATAACCATAACCAGAAATAACGACACAGAGACTTGAATTTGGCAGAAAATTGCTAGCTATTTATTTGTCCCTAACCATTAGGAAACCTGTAATAAAAGAGATTAATTTAATATGCCGCTCCAGCTGGCATATGGTGGCGGCCCAAAAGAACGGCTCCTTAATCTAAATTAAACTTAAATAACTCAATCCTATAAATTTACTAAAAGCTTACCATAAACCGGTAATAGGTGACAACTCAACCCCCACAGTGACTACCCACCGCTCCTGGGTGCCCTGCCGCTGCCTTCCCGGACGGGTGGTCAAGCGGCCATAAGTCGATGGAGGTGAGTGCACCTAAACCACAACAAACTGTAAAACACTACAGTTTTCTCTACCATACGAAACTGCCGTTCTTTTCCGCCAATAAATAGCCAACGAAAAAAAAACAGCCAACAACTTAGAGCCAAAGCACCACGTGCCACCATTTCCAACTACCAGGGCGGGTGGGTGGGAAACCGAGTCACCAAGAGACTTAAAATGGCTTCACCTTCCCTATATATATCAAGCCCTCCCCTTAAAGAAGGCTGTACTTTCCTTACAGCTAGGTCCACCCCTCCCCAGATGTTTAACCCTTTCCTCTCCTATGCAGTCAATACTCTCTTCTAAACATCTTAGTGATAATTGGTGGACCCCTTTCTTTGAAAGTAAAGCATTCATAACCATAACCAGAAATAACGACACAGAGACTTGAATTTGGCAGAAAATTGCTAGCTATTTATTTGTCCCTAACCATTAGGAAACCTGTAATAAAAGAGATTAATTTAATATGCCGCTCCAGCTGGCATATGGTGGCGGCCCAAAAGAACGGCTCCTTAATCTAAATTAAACTTAAATAACTCAATCCTATAAATTTACTAAAAGCTTACCATAAACCGGTAATAGGTGACAACTCAACCCCCACAGTGACTACCCACCGCTCCTGGGTGCCCTGCCGCTGCCTTCCCGGACGGGTGGTCAAGCGGCCATAAGTCGATGGAGGTGAGTGCACCTAAACCACAACAAACTGTAAAACACTACAGTTTTCTCTACCATACGAAACTGCCGTTCTTTTCCGCCAACAGCGAAAGACTCATCCCCAAAATCTTTCGCACCGCCACCAATAAACCTACCCTAACTCCTGCAAAGCGAAACCTAGATCCTCCAGAAACAACATCATCCCCTCATTGGATAGATGTACTCCATCGCGCCGGAAAAGGTGGCTGTCTCTGAACCGTATCCTCGGGTGGCGAACCACCCTCCCACCGTGGGACAGCACCCACTTTGCCACTGCTCCGTTCACCTTTATCCGGGCCTCGTCAATCCGGCGACCATCCGCCACACCCCTCCAACACAATCTCGGCACCATCATGGAAAAAACCAACACACAATTGGTCCATTGCGCGGTCACACTTGCCAGATCCTGTATCATGGCCCACCGCAGCTCCAAGGATGTCCTCTTCCCCAAGTCGTTGCCACCTAGATGGACAACCAAAACCCTAGGGACTCCATGCTCTCTGGCCTGACTCACTAACCTACTCCTCAGCTCACCCCACATCATTCCTCGCCAGCCGAGCCATCTGACACCCTGAGTTCCAAACAATGCCTGAGACCCTTCCGAGGCCACAAACCTGGCCGCCCAGTAAATGTAAGAGTGGCCAACCACCCAAATGGGCAAATAGTCTTCGAACCATCCTGAAGGGAAAAAGAGGGGTAGAATTGATTACTAAGAGGCTTATTTATTGTTTATACTGAAGGATCTGCCAAAAAAGAAAACTTTAGATCTCGCCATTGCAGCAGTCACGGCCTAGCCGACTGCACCATGTTCCGTTGCCAATTTAAAGCGCAATTAAAGACACAAAGGGGAAAGGTCAAATAAAACAAATGAAATAAAAAGGGGGGGGGGGGAGGGGGGGTATAAAATGGGAAACACATGTAATAACTCAGCTGGAGGTGAACGTAAAGACCTGCTGAGGGACTCTGATTAGACCAAATTAGCCGAATTATAGATCAGAATTCAGTCCGTCAAGTCAGGCAAAAAATCGCAAATAACTCCAGACCCCCGCTGCCGACTCATGCCGGCAACGGCGAGTAGCTAATCCCTGAGTAGGATAAAAAAACGGGGGAACAAACATTAACAAACGCACAACTTCATGAAACACAGAACTGAAACAGCATAACGATTGCAATTAACAATGCCCCCAGCGCCGGGCGCCCTCTCAAGTGACAGGGCGAATATATCGCTTATAACTGGACGACTTCCATCGCCCCACCGCCTGGATCTCAGTTCTGGAGAAACCCGCCGCAGCTGCCGACGTCGCCGCGCCTATCCGAAAGGAATGGGTACCGAAAGCAGCAGGCGAGAGGCCCAAGCCCGTCAGACAGCGACCCAGCATCCACCGGAACTGGTATTTTGTGACTGGCAGCCCGTCATAGTGCAATAGCCATGACCCCTCCTTAGCGGGTCGTACTCCCAGATATTGCATTGCCAGACCCACTGGGCAAACGCTTTCTTCTAGCGCTGGAACCATCGTAACCCAGCGCCCTCTCCCCACTTGATCCGTCTTGGATCGCCGCAATCTGCACAGCAAGGACCTCTCACCCACTACTACGCCCCCGACCAGCATGCGCGATTCCGACCTCCTGGAAGGCGCTACCAACTCAGAAACTCGAAAAGCCCCGTGGTAAGCCATCGAGAAGGCTAAACGGAACAAAAGCGCCTCAAACCTGGACGACGCTACTCGCCCCACCGCCTCGATGACGGCCGGCAACAAAGCCGCATCGATGGGCCGCCTCCTATCCGGCGGCGTCGGCGCAACTCGCGCCCACCCTTTCATAGCCTTCCGTAGAACCTCGCTTTTCGTTACATCCGGGACGCCTCGCAGCTTGCAGAAGAATGAGACGCCAGCCAAGTACCGGGACACGACCGCTCGCGACCTACCGGAAACGTAGAGCTGCCACATAAAAGAAAGCATCAGCCGATGCTTGCTCTTACCTTGATGTTGACGACTCTGGACAAACGCCTCCCACTCGCTCCACGCTTGTCCGTACGCCTTGAGCGTGGCCGGCGCTACCGACCGCAACGCTAGACCTTCCAATCCGGCCCGATCACCTGCCAAACATATGTTGGTATAGTGCGATGGATCGATACCATAGGTGTGCAGTGGGGAGCCTTAGATAAAGTATTACCTCAGGAGTTACCTTGTATACAGACAGAACGAGACTTGAGATGTATATCTTCTTTATATAGTACTGAAAAAGCAGGATCAATACAACAGGTTTCAGTATCATCAGCTTATGTCCTTCTCCCTCAGAGACTCTTCTAGAAATACACATGTGAGGTAAAACAAACAAGTACATAACATATGCAACAGACAAACACTACATCTCTGTAACTATACAGCGCCATCTGCTGCCCCTGTACGGTAACTACATGCATTTAAACAAAACCATAGTCTGTTGTCCATATTTCAACACCCCTTCTCAACAGACTGGGTTTCTTCAGTTAGACCCATCTTTGACGTAAGTCTCCAATGTCTCTCTCTGGTAAGAGGCTTAGTCATGATATCAGCTGTCATATCTTCTGTTGGGCAATAGTTCAACTCTATAAGACCTTGTTCCTGTAGATCCCTCAGGAAGTGATGCTTGACATCAATGTGCTTGGTTCTTGGGTTCACTCTTTCTGTTTGCGCTAATGCAAGGCATCCTTGATTATCCTCATATATCTTGATAGGTTCTTCTTGAGGCATTCCTAGGTCTGATAGTAGTTGCATTAACCATACCACTTCTTGACTTAGTGTGAATGTTCCATCACCTTCTCTTGAGATTTGCATTCCCAAGTAATGCGTTATGTGGCCGAGGTCTTTTGTTTCAAACTGACGGTTTAGTTCTTGTAACAATTCAACTTCGTCCCCTTCTTGTTCGAAACAAACTAGCAAATCGTCCACGTAAATTAATACATAGAATCATCTTTCCTCTATCAACTTTGTATAGAGACATGGGTCTGCTTTGCTTCTGATGAATCCCTTTTCTGTCAGAACTCCATTTATCTTTGTATTCCATGCTCTTGCTGCTTGTTTAAGACCATATATACTCTTGTTCAGTTTACATACGTGATCTGGGTTCTGAGAATTCACGAAGCCTGGTGGTTGTTCCATGTATATATCTTCCTTTAGTTCACCATGTAGGAAAGCCGTCTTTACATCGAAATGTTTCACTTTCATACCCTTTATGGCTGCTGTTAGGAGTAAGGTTCTAATGGTAGTGTGCTTCACGACTGGAGCAAACGTTTCATCATAATCTTCTCCAAATTTCTGTGAATATCCTTTAGCAACTTCTTCTCGTGATGCAGGTTCTTGCATGTTAACGGCTTTTGCTTTGTAAGATAAACGTGTAGGTGCTTTTCCCTTATTTTCTCTTGAAGAGCGTCTCACACCCTCGGATGCACTCTCATGAGTGTCGCTGGTATTTGTCTTGTGTTGTACTTCAACTTCTTGAATGATCTCTACTTCATCTGTTTCTTTGAATTTGGTGCTTTCTTCTTCTTCAGTAGAGTCTACTGGAATTATGACATCATCTCGTGTTTCTTCTATGAATGTCACACTGTTGCTTATAACTACTTTTCCAGTTCTTGGATTTAAGATTCTGTAGCCTTTTGAATGTTCACTATAGCCGACTAGAACTCCCTCTTCTGCTCGGTTCTGCAACTTGCTTCGTCTTTCAGCAGGAATGTAAACGAAGGCTCTGCATCCAAAAACTCTAATGTGCTTTAAGCTGGGTTTCTTACCGTGCCACAGCTCATATGGTGTCTTCCTTACTGCTTTGGAAAGTAGTCTGTTTTGGAGATAGGTGGCTGTTGCTGCTGCTTCACCCCAATATTTATCAGGTAGTCCTGAATCTGTAAGCATGCACCTTATCATTTCTGTTAGTGATCTGTTTTTCCTCTCAGATACGCCATTTTGCTCTGGTGTATATGGTACTGTCTTCTGATGCTCAATACCGAGTCCTCTTAAGTACCGTTCTATTTTCTGTCCTGTGAACTCGCCTCCATTGTCGCTGCGAAGAGTTAGCATATTCCTCTTGAATCTGTTTCTGGTCATGTTCACGTAGTCTTGCAGCTTTTCAAAGACTTCATCTTTACTTTTTATTAGATAAGTGACTGTGAACCTGGAGTAGTCGTCAATGAATGTCAGTATATACCTTTTGTCTCCTATGGTTCGCGTTTTCATAGGTCCGCATACATCACTATGTACCAGGTCTAGTGGTCTGGAAGCTCTGTTTTCACTTTTCTTAGGAATTGTTGTCCTTGTCGCTTTCGCTTTTATGCAACATTGACACTTCATCATTTCTGAACAGTCTGACACTTTGAGATCCCTGGCTAGGTCTCTCTTCTGCATTTCCTTTATGCAATCTGGGTGTCTGTGTCCTAATCTTCTATGCCACTTGTGAATACAGTCAGCGTGTTTCTGTGTACTCAGCTTTGCCTGCTGTGCTGCGATATCCAGACAGTATAAATGTTCTTTTATTCTGGCTGTAGCTAGTGTTTCTCTTCCGTTTTGGATAAAACACTTATTATTCTGAAACTTTACAGTAAGTCCTTTTTCTACTAGATTCTTTACTGATAGCAGTGCTCCCTCAAGCTTGGGAACATATAGCACATCTGTTACGGGTATTTCTGTATAGCTGCCATTACCCTTGGAGCATAGGAATTGACCATTCCCTTTCCCTTCTGCAATGATATTTGTTCCATCTGCTAGGTAGATTGTTTCTTTATGGTTCAAATCAAGTTCAGTAAAGAAGTCCTTGTTATTTGTCATGTGACTAGTCGCTCCTGAGTCTACATACCACTTTTCTGATAATTGGTTTACTGTCGCTTTAAATGTTCCATTCCAATTGTGTGCTCCTGTATCTGTAAGTGTGGCTTTGGCTCTTTGTTTGTGTAATCTTTCTGGTGGTTTGTGCTGCTCTGTCTTCCATATGGTGCAATCTCTTTTCAGGTGACCCACTTTCTTGCATCTGAAACATGCTCTTGTTTCCCTGGTGTGTGGCTTAGTGTCCGCCATTTTAAGTGCTTTCTCTGTGTCACTTTCAGTATTGCACTCTGTAAGCTCCTTTCTGCGTTGATACTCCTCTATGAGCCTGTTCTTCACAAAGTCTGGTGTGATTTCTGCTTCAGGTCTCATTTCTAGTGCGTTTATTAGTGCACTGTATGTATCTGGTAAACTGCAAAGGAGGATGGCTACTATGTGGTTGCTTTTGATTTCTTCTCCCATTGACCTGAGCTGTATGGTTATCTCTAGTAGTGCACTGATGTGTTCTTGCATTGTCTTGCCTTTATTAAATCTCATTTGATATAATTTTCTTAATAGGAATAGTTTGCTGTTCAAACTTGCTCCTTCATGCACTCTCTGCAAAGCACACCACATGCCTTTAGCTGTACTCTCTTGTCTTATGTGTATAAGCTGTTCATCTTCCACTAGTAAACTTATAGTGGCTCTTGCCTGTCTGTCCTTCTTAATCCACTGCTGATCCTCTCCTTCAGGTCTGTCTGCATTTATAACATCCCATAAATCATCTCTGGTTAATAGCATTTCTACTTTAAACTTCCATGTTTGATAGTTCTCATTAGAAAGCTTGCTAGCAGCTAGTCTGAGATCTGTGTAATTTGCCATAACCCTTCCTTGTATAGATCTCTCTATTCTTCTGTGGTATTAAACTTGTTTTACTCACAGTTTTCTTTCCAAGGTTCTCCTGGGTTGTTTCTTGTGCGTTACACAGTCTGCTGTCTGCGCCTGCTGGGACTTGCAGTGCGACTTGTGATCTGGATGCTGCTTGGGATGCACTCCTGAAAACTTTATCTTTTACAGACTCCAGTCTGGGCCCATAACCTGTTGGTATAGTGCGATGGATCGATACCATAGGTGTGCAGTGGGGAGCCTTAGATAAAGTATTACCTCAGGAGTTACCTTGTATACAGACAGAACGAGACTTGAGATGTATATCTTCTTTATATAGTACTGAAAAAGCAGGATCAATACAACAGGTTTCAGTATCATCAGCTTATGTCCTTCTCCCTCAGAGACTCTTCTAGAAATACACATGTGAGGTAAAACAAACAAGTACATAACATATGCAACAGACAAACACTACATCTCTGTAACTATACAGCGCCATCTGCTGCCCCTGTACGGTAACTACATGCATTTAAACAAAACCATAGTCTGTTGTCCATATTTCAACAACATAATCAGGACAGTGAAAACCCTGTTCTTCGGCCTCGGGTGCCAAAACCCAAAACCTCTCCCACTGTCCCCGCGACAATGCATCTGCGATTTCGTTTTCCAAGCCGGGAACATGCTGCGCCCGGAACCATAGATTCCTACGCAAGCATGTCAAAAGCAAGTGCCCGAGCACCCTCAGAACCACTAGCGATTTCGCCCTCTGGTTATTAATCGCATGCACTACGCCCAGATTGTCGCATCTAAACACTATGCTGCGATTAGCCAACCGGTCGCCCCAAACTTCCAGGGCTACCATAATGGGAAAAAGCTCCAGTAGCAACAGATCCCTTGTAAGACCCTCACTATGCCAGCTTTCCGGCCAAGATGCCACACACCACGATCCCTCCAAAAAACAACCGAATCCATAGGCACCTGCGGCATCGGTAAACAGCTGCAACCGGTCGCTGTCTACGGCTGGCGCTTGCCATATGCTCACACCGTTGAAATCCTCCAGGAACGAAGCCCATACGGCCAGATCCCTTTTTAATTCAGAGGACAATCGAACGAAATGATGAGGCCTGGCACACCCCGCCGTTGCCCTTTCGAGCTTCCGGCAGAAAACCCTGCCCATCGGAATTACCCGACAAGCAAAGTTAAGCATGCCCAGCAAGGACTGCGCCTGACGCAGCGTGACCTTACGCGAGCCTTTGAACCGGCAAATGGTTTCGCGGAGCTTCGACACTTTGTCCTGAGGCAAGCGACACTCCCCCGCCACTGTGTCGATTTCAATCCCCAAGAACGATAAACAGGAGTCAGGACCCTCCGTTTTGTCCTCGGCTACAGGAACACCGAAGTGGTAAAAGAGAGCCTGGGTGCTAAACAACAAATCGGCGCACCTTGTGTCGTTCGCCGGACCTGCGCATAGGAAATCGTCGAGGTAATGTGCAACCCCATGCCCGCCTGACGTCGACTCCACACACCAATGAAGAAAAGTGCTAAAGCGCTCGAAAAATGAGCATGAAACGGAACATCCCATCGGCAGACATTTGTCGATGAAATACTCCGTCCCAATTCGGAAACCCATGAAACGGAATGAGTCAGGATGCAATGGCAATAATCTAAAGGCTGACTCAACATCGATCTTAGCCATGAGGGCCCCGCTCCCGTAGCTGCGGACCATCTCTAGCGCCTCGTCAAATGACTGATACACCACCGAGCAATAAGCCGGTGGTATTGCGTCGTTGACCGAAACCCCCGGCGGGTAAGACAGATGCTGTATGAGCCGAAAAGCGCCCGGGGTCTTCTTCGGAACCACCCCGACCGGGGAGATGACCAAGTCATCCACCGGGGGTGATCTAAAAGGCCCCCCCATCCTGCCCAACCTGACCTCCTTATCTACTTTCTCCCGCAGGACAGTCGGCAATGCCCGTGCAGACTGGAGGTTTCTCTGCGCCCGCACTGATACCTCGCTTGCAACAGGCAAGCGAAAACCAAACTTAAAACCGTCTAACAAAAACTTCGCATCCGCTCTATTTGGATACATATACAACCATTTGCCCATCGTTTCCAACTTAACTGGCGTTGGGGCTCTGCTGAGCGGTCCCGCTCGCGGCCTGCTTCGAGTACTCCTGCTTTCCCTTGCTTCCCTGTCGCCCCCCTTTAAAACAAGAGGAGGCTGGGTGGGCTCCCCCACAATGGTGGCAGGAGTGACGAAACCGACACTGCTTGCCATAGGAACATGTTCCGCTATTAAACGCGAAGCATTTCCCCCGAGTAGCAGACCGCCCGCCCCCGCGAGCGGCCGATCCGCCTGTCCTGGCCATTCCTACGTCCGCGGCCGCCCCCTGGGCTGATGACCCCGCGCGACGCATACCTGTTCCCTGTTTCTGGGGCTCCACCTCTTGTTGTGATGCCCGGGTCACTTTGAGCCAGACCTCCACATCTTTGAAACCAAAATCCATGACCCGCAGCCCGTCCTGTTTCTCCCGAAACTCTTGGTCATACTGCCGCCATTCCGAGCCCGCGGACGTGCGCTGCATGTCATGCACGAGATGCAGGTACCGGATAATATTCATGTGTTCTTCCGGCCTATCCTCCAAATAGCATGCCGCAAACACCCAAAAACCGGCCAGCCAATTATCAAAAGACCGGAAAGCTTCTGTCCCCATGCCCGTCTTAGCGGCCGCCGCTTTGTAGTCCCTCTTCATGGCCCTAGTCAAGACGAACAAGTCTACGAGGTCACCCCTACGTATCTTCTTGCGGCAGCTATCTCGCAGCCCCCTCATAACTGCGGTGTACTCGCAGCGCACTACCCCCGGCAGATCGCGCCGCTTCTTTGCCCTACGCTCCTCTACACTCATTCGCCTGCGTCGCTTGCGCCTCTTCTGCTGCTTCGCCGCCCTTTTGGCAAGTTTCTCGGCCTCCCTCCTTGCCCTAGCGGTACTATCCGCGTCGGACGCTTGTGACGCCAAAGAGGAGGATGAGGAGGAGGATGAAGAGCTACGCGAACTCGAGCTCGCGGTGGAATTTGAAAAAGACTGCACCAACTCACCGGATGCCGTCGACCTCTCCGACTCGGATTGCTCGTCGTCTTCATTCCAATCTTCGTCCACTGCGAAGTCTGCCGAGTCCCCTTCACCTTGGTCCTCTGTGGAAGACAAAACAAAAGAGGGACCGGCCCGCGCGTGCGGCGCACGCCGGGCACCCCGTGCGGAATGCGCAGGGCCCGAGCCTCCCTGTCGCTCGCAGTCTGGCCCTAGCTCCAGCTCCGCTGCTGCCGCCCCCAGCTCTCGGCAGGCTCTTGCCACTCGCTGCGCCGCTGATGACCTGCCCTTGTCTGACCTCTTGCGCCCTGCAGCTCGGCCGGAGTCCGCCGTTGTCCTGGGGGAGGCCACTCCCGCTAATGGCACAAGAGCCTGCGCCACCGTGGCCAGTGCCGACGCTATGGCCCCAGGGGAATCCCATGCGGCACGACCCCCGGAAACGCCGCCCGAAGGGCGACCGGTCCTTGTTTGGGCGCGAGCCCGCGCCCTTTGACCGCCTGATACGCCCCGGGGGTCCCGCTCCTCCTGCTCCGACCCGAAGGCAAGAGCCCCCCTGCCGGCCCCGAGGCTCTCCCTCTCCGATCCCTCCTCGTCCCTATCCAGGGAAGGAGAAGAATCTCCTGATCCGGGGGAGGACCCGCTGACTGGTACAGCTGCCTGGGCCGCGGCCCTGCGGCCGCTGACCCATTCCCTGTCACCCCTCCCGCCGCGGGCCGGCGACAGTGACAGGGACCTGCTGCCCCTCCGCGCGTGCTCCCCCGCGTGTCGTCAGACCGGCAGAGGGTGCACCCGCCTGTTGCTGACGGCCACCCCTTGCCGGTCCTGCTGTGCCCCCATTATTATTGATGCTGACAGTGCCCCCAGCGCTGCCTCCTCGAGGCACGCGCTGCACCCCCCTCAACCTATCTCTCCCCCTGCCGAAATCCGGCATCCGGGGAGAAGAAGAGGCTGCTGTGTGTTCAGCTGGCGCCGCTGCGCGCACACGTGCGCGGCTAGCGGCGCCCGGAGCGAGCGTGGGCGCGCGCCCCACGTACAACCGCCAGCTGCCTCCCGGCCTGCTCCTCCTGTCTGGCCGCCGCGCGAGGTACTTGACTAGACCCCGCGCGGCGACCGCCAGCTCCCTGCAGCCTCGCCACCTCCCGCCCGACCCGAACAGCCGTCCGGGGCGGGGAAGGAGAGACTACCTCCGCTGCGCCCTGGTGCCCCCCACCGCGTGCACGCGCGCGCCCGCGGGCGCCCGCCATGAAGCCGGTCTCGGCGGCTCCCGGCGGGGACGGCCGCCGCCCGCCAACACTCGAGCGGCCTGCAGGGACCCCTGGTCCCCCACGCCGCCCTCGTCTGGCTGGGGTGACCGGCTCGGCACCCGGCGACGAGTCTGCCCGGGCCCCGCCATCGTTGCCAGAGGGGGCATCTGATGAGGCCCTAGGGGACGGAGCCCCGTCCCCCCCACCGCTCACCACTGCGTCAGGGCCCGCTCGTCCGTCCGACCGACGGAACCGAGCCGGGGCCCTTAACATGCGCTGGGGGCGAGAGGACATATTAGCAACCCTTGATATAAGCAAGGGACACCCTGGGCTACTGGAGAGGGGAGCAATAAAGAGGCAGTATGTCTCTGTTAACAGCAGGCAATAAAACAAATGATTTTTGCTGGCACTGCAGCACTCACCAAACCGAGTCACCAAGAGACTTAAAATGGCTTCACCTTCCCTATATATATCAAGCCCTCCCCTTAAAGAAGGCTGTACTTTCCTTACAGCTAGGTCCACCCCTCCCCAGATGTTTAACCCTTTCCTCTCCTATGCAGTCAATACTCTCTTCTAATGATGCAGAAATACGGTAGGTAGACACTGGCTTTTGTGAATGAATAAGGATGAATGAGAATGGTAAAACATAATTTCCTATTATTGGTAGTTTTGACTCAGAGGTATTGCATACTGTAAGAAATAGAATATGTCTTATAAAATCCCATAAACTGAGGCTAAGACATAATGACTGTTTATATTTGTGGCAGCATGAAGGTGATGCTCAGAGAGGAATGGGGTATGCAGCAAATGCAAGTATAACACCAATAAGGGCAACTGCAGCACCACCACCATATGTGGATGGTGAAAATGTAACAGCCAATACAAAAAGTGATAAGACTAACCCTTGCAATTTATATTCTGTCTTAAGTAAGTTCCAAGGTAACGGAGCAGGAGTGGTGGACGAAGCTGCACTTATCTCGGCTATTTCCCATGCCATTAGTATTAGCCTGCAGGAGGGGCAGACCCAACAAGGAAAAGGAGGGGCTGCTCCTCAGGATGAGGAGACAGCTGAGATCAGTGACCATGGTGAGTATGAGGCCGTTCATAGTACTGACACAGTACTTCCTGTAATCGAATCTGCAAGTAATGCAGTGACGGGAATGTACCCCATACGTACTCTGGCTGTCCCAAGCGGGAAAGCAGACAGACAAGGTGTAATGCCCATTAATAATATTGCCATGCATTGCCCCTGGACCAGAGCTGAGTTAAGGTCCATTATGACAGAGTTTCCAGACCCTAAAAAGGATTTAGTTTGGTGTCAGAAAATTCATCCGGGACTTGGGCAATGCTCATGAATCCATGAATAAAGACTGGTGGGTAGTATTGAGGTCCTGTTTGCCTCCTTACATTGGTAGCTTAAAATGTATCAAAGATTGTCAATTGGAGGAAGATAAGACCTTACCGGATGCCGACAGCCAATTAAATGTGACCCATATAACTACCCAAAAAGGAACATACTGGAGCAAATTATTTTCCATAAAACAAATTGACAATGAAACGGCCGCAGATTATTTTGCTAGAAGTTTGCTAGCAATTTCTAAATACACAGGAATTACTGATATCAAAGACGATGTGCACCATAGAGAGGTGGCTGTCTCAGTGCTTATGGATGGCCTAAAGGAAAGTTTAAAACTAAGAGTACAAACATCCTTACCAAACTGCCGTGGGATAACTGTAGATGCCCTCAGGGAATCTGCACTAGTACACGATAGGAACATAGGCCCTCATTCCGAGTTGTTCGCTCGCAAGCTGCTTTTAGCAGCTTTACACACGCTAAGCCGCCGCCTACTGGGAGTGAATCTTAGCTTCTTAAAATTGCGAACGAAAGATTCGCAATATAGCGAAAAGACATCTCTGTGCAGTTTCTGAGTAGCTCGAGACTTACTCGGCATCTGCGATCAGTTCAGTGCTTGTCGTTCCTGGTTTGACGTCATAAACACACCCAGCGTTTGCCCAGACACTCCTCCATTTCTCCAGCCACTCCCGCGTTTTTCCCAGAAACGGTAGCGTTTTTTCGCACACACCCATAAAACGTCCAGTTTCCGCCCAGAAACACCCACTTCCTGTCAATCACATTACGATCACCAGAACGAAGAAAAAAACGTGAGTAAAAAACTTAACTGCATAGCAAATTTACTTTGCGCAGTCGCACTGCGGACATTGCGCATGCGCACTAAGCGGAAAATTGCTGCGATGCGAAAAAATTTAACGAGCGAACAACTCGGAATGACCCCCATAGGTAAGTACAAAGAAAGACAAAATGAGAAGCTAATGATAGTAAGCATCCAGGCATTAGAGAACACCACAACAAGACCAAAACAGATTAATACGCACTGGGAACCATGTAAAAGACCTATCAGATGCTACACGCATGGGAGAGATGGCCACTATACCAGAGACTGCCCAGGACATAGGAACACTAGGAGTTATGACACACATAGAAGGGATTATGATTCATATAGGGGTAACCAAGGTCCACCTAACAGGGGAGCACATAGACACCCCCCCCCCCCAGAGGAGACTGGCACGACTCAGAAGTGTCTCCAAGTATACCTGCACACATCATAGCAACTAACGCTATGAGGCACGGCCAAGGAAGTCAATAGGGAGAAGGTCACACCTGTATCCTACAACCAGTTAGGTTAACTAATCATCTTAGTAAAGAACCCCAACTGACAGTTGACATAAATGGTACAGAACAAACCTTGTAGATACAGGGACGGCCAGATCAGTATTGACTTCTCCACTTAGTTTTAAAAAAATGACTGGGAAAACTATTTCGGCAATGGGAGTAACGGGAACTGTGCAACATTACCCTTTAACTAAGCAAGCCGAGGTTACTATTGGTCCGCTACACACCAAAGACTCTTTTCGCCTGGCTGCAGTGGCCCCTACTAATTTACTGCAAAGAGATTTGCTAAGTAAAATGGGATGTGTGATTTATTGTCCCCCTGATGGTGTATTTTTAGACACCCCAGGAAACTTCGCTCAGGAAGTACAGGACATGTTGGACATTCGCCAAAGACTAATGTTGCATTCTCCTGTTCTATATTCGCATCCATCTCAGGTAGAGGAAATGATCTCGCAAATACCGAGTTCCCTTTGGAACAAAGATGGACAGGACACTGGATTAATGGCGAATGTAGCACCCGTAGTAATCCAATTAAAAGACGGTAGGACAGCTCCAAGAATACCACAGAACCCCCTGAAGCCAGAAGTAGAATTAGGGGTGTATCCTGCAATTGAAAGGCTGCTTCAACAGCGAATTCTAGTTAGAACTTCCAGCGCAGCCAATAGTCCCATCTTTCCAGTACAGAAAACTGGGGGAGGGGCTTCAGGCTAGTGCAGGATTTAAGAGGAGTAAACAAAGTACAGGTACACCACCGATTTTCCGGCAACCGATGATCCGAACCTCTTTTAATCCGGACAATTTTGATTTGTCCGGATTAAAGGGGGTTAGGGACATCCTTTAATCCGGAACATTTTCTGCGCATGGGCGTAACACGCAATACGCGCAAGTGTCAGTGGGTACAGCTTCCACGGACACTGCGGGTGACACAGCAAGCATCAGTGGGGCTGTTGTGGCGTCCAAGGTCACAGCAAGTACTGCACATGGGCGGAAGACACAGCGCGCACAAGTGTCAGTGAGTACAGCTTCTGTGGGCACTGCAGGTGACACAGCAAGCATCAGTGGGGCTGTTATGGCGTCCAAGGTCACAGCAAGTACCGCACATGGGTGGAAGACACAGCGCACACAAGTGTCAGTGAGTACAGCTCCTTGTAGTGACTGTTTTACTTACTGTTAATGGTTGTTCAAAACGTACCTGATACCTGTTTTGCTTATAAACAGTTTTGCATACACTACTGTGTTTATTCATTAATTAATATTATACTGTAGCATATATTTTAATATTTATTGCTTTAGAAATTTTCTGAAGGTGCAAAATTAGTTTCCACCATTAATCCGGCAAAATCGATAATCCGGCACAGCACTGGAACTGAGGATGCCGGAAAATCGGTGGTGTACCTGTAGTTGAGAGACAATTCCCCATAGTGCTTAATCCAGCTGTCATCCTAATGCAAATTCCTCCTCATTCTACCCACTTTACTGTAATTGACCTCTGTTCTGCTTTCTTTTCTGTCCCACTTCACCCTGACAGACAGTGTCTGTTTGCCTTCTCCTATAGAGGTGTACAGTATACCTGACCCGCCTTCGAACACCCAGAAATTAATCGAAATGCTAAATTTGTGTTCCCCACAGGAAAAGGTGGTCTGGAAGGTGAAGGGATATGGGTGGTCATTCCGAGTTGATCGCTCGTTATTTTTTTTTCGCAATGGAGCGATTAGTCGCTAATGCGCAATGTCCGCAGTGCGACTGCGCCAAGTAAATTTGCTATTAAGTTAGGTATTTTACTCACGGCATTACAAGGTTTTTTCTTCGTTCTGGTGATCGTAGTGTGATTGACAGGAAGTGGGTGTTTCTGGGCGGAAACTGGCCGTTTTATGGGTGTGTGCGAAAAAACGCTGCCGTTTCTGGGAAAAACGCGGGAGTGTCTGAAGAAACGGGGGAGTGTCTGGGTGAACGCTGGGTGTGTTTGTGACGTCAAACCAGGAACGAAACTGACTGAACTGATCGCAGTGGCAGAGTAAGTCTCGAGCTACTCAGAAACTGCTAAGAACCGTCTATTCGCAAATCTGCTAATCTTTCGTTCGCAAATCAACTATGCTAAGATTCACTCCCAGTAGGCGGCGGCTTAGCGTGTGCAAAGCTGCTAAAAGCAGCTTGCGAGTGAACAACTTGGAATGAGGGCCATGGTCAAGAGTCATCCAGACTCTGGAGAGATGGACAAGGTAAGACAGTGGCTCCCAAAGCATATCTCCCCAGCCTAGCTTAAGCAGCACACGGTCTGACTCAGCTGGGCAAGGAAGGAATTTGCAGACTAGTGAGAGCCTACTGGAGTGCACTAGGATTCTCTTCTCAGGCGAGCATGAAAGCCATGTCATGTCTTACTTGCCTGAGGAAGAACATTGGTAAGGCAGTACCAACAGAGCCATCCCATTTCTCTCCTACAGACAGTTATTTTCAGGTAATACAAATTGACTTTATACAGCTACCACCCTGTAGAAATTTGAAATATGTGTTAGTTTGTATTGATATGTTTTCAATTGGGTAGAGGTATTCCCAGCTGCCTCTAACACCGCTGTCTTCACTGCCAAGAAAATAGTGCAAGAATTTATATGTATATATGGTATCCCTAGGATTATTGAAAGTGATAGGGGTACCCACTTCATGGGGGAGGTCTTTCAGGTCATGTGCAAACTCCTGGGGATTGATAGCCAGTACAAAGGTTGAGGGAGTGAATAGTACTATCAAGAACAAAATGAGCATAGTGATGACTGAAACTGGACTACTATGGCCAGAGGCACGGCGACTAGTGTTGTATAACATCAGGACCACTCCCAGGGCTCCTCTCAATTTATCACCCTTTGAAATTCTTTTTGGAAAGCAACCTCATGTGATGATAGACCCTCAGGGCGATTTGAAATTTAACAATGAGGCGACAGTTCAATACCTCATTAAAAAAAACTGAATAAGAACTTGAGAGAACAGCAAAAGAACTTAAAACTGTTGATTCCAGATATGCCAAGTTCAAACTGCCATGATATTGAACCAGGGGACTATGTGATGATTAAAAAAATTTTACGCTCAGATTGTTTGATAGACCATTGGGAGGGACCATACCAAGTTTTGTTGACCAGCACCACTTCATTGAAGGTAGCAGAGAGAGAGACTTGGGTCCATTCATCACATTGCAAGAAAGCCAGTAACCTGGAAGAATCTCAGGAAAGAAGTGAAACTAAGGAGATATAACTAATGATGGAATGATGGAAGATCGTCAGCAATCAACGTTTTTCTTTTGCTATTTTTTCCTTTTTGCATTTATTTTTCTCAGGACTGTTTATTTTTGCGAAGGTTAAGAAATAATTGAGTGGGGGCCTGGGACAGGCTCTTCAGGAAATGGCAATGACTTGATAGAATCCCAGGCACAGTCTAATACTTTGCTCAAAGCAGGAGTGAGTAAGAGGTCTGGAGAGTACTAAGTTCGGAGACAATGTGAAGGGTTGTCTGAGGAATACTGTATTTGTAAGTATTGTGACCCTATAATTGAAGATGAGTGCATCCAAAGATGTCAGTCTAGCAATAAGGCAGAATTTGACAGACACCCCTTGAGTGATTACCACTCACTAGTGGGTAAGGTCTTAAACCAAACAGAATGTTGGGTGTGCTCACAAGTACCTCAAGGACAAAATAATGTAGGCTTAGTCCCATACCCACTAAAGTTATCTGAGGTACTTGAATTGATGGGAGGGAGACCGATGGATAAAAAATATAATTTAACTAAGTCCCCTAGCCTAAGACTCCACCAGTACCATGTAGATAAATCCCTGATATGTTTAGATTTCACCAATTCCCAGAAATCAGGAAATTGGGAGATTATATGGAACAATCAGACAATGACCTACTCACATCGGGCTGATAGGGAGCCTCTCGATACAGAAACAGTAAGAGGGATCATCAGTAGTGGAAAACACTACAGGTATAGGTATATGAGAGGGTATAGCAAGATAATGGTCGGCAAAGTGGTAGAAGACTATTGTATGAAAATCATACAGCCAGAAACTTGTTAAACCCAAATGAAAGATATGGGGACAGGGTTCTTTGTCAGAATTTTGTGTGACATGATAATGATTCACTCTGTTCCCTATGTACTCCCAGATTACATATATTTTATCTGCAGTAAGAAAGCGTACAAGTGGCTCTCTCCGAACTCCGAAGGGTTGTGCTACCTTGGGAGGATACTGCCAGAGGTGATGAGAAAAAGTAGGCATGAGAAAACGGAAGATGTTAGCACAAATGGGCTCAAGGAGAAGCAGTACTGTGGAAGAAGACCTAGTCTATAACCCCGAAGTGGAAACGGTGATCAGATAAGGGATACCCTGTAAATGCCAATATTTGTATGCACTGCTTTTTCCCCCCTCTCTACGCCATTGATCGTCGTCTCAACAACGCATGGATTTGGACTTCCTAAACATCCTTTATAGGTTGGATGCACTCCCACATCTTACCCATGGGCCTTACATACCCGCTGAGTGTGTATATATATATATATATATATATATATATAAGAGAAAACAATGGAGGGCGCAATGGTGAGTGTAATCATCAAAAGTGCTTTACTGGCAAAGTATTCACTCACATACATTGAAAGTAAAAGGTAACCAGCGCAGTGTAGACAACTAGTGTAGCCTCCGGATGGCATTCACCGATGTGTAACGTTGCTTCAGGGATACCAAAAAGCCGCTCTGGGCATCCAGCCGCATGGACAATAAACGGACCTCACACGCCGCTCGTCTGGGCACTGGATCCACGTCACAGGTCCTGCTGGTCACGCCCAACGCGTTTCGTCACGGGACTTCGTCAGGGGGTCTATATATATATATATATATATATATATAGGTAGTCTTACCCTCTTCTTTAATCTCTAGTTAATAATACACATAGCTGATGCAGGAATATTATCCACACACAATGGCATACACATACATCTCCCCAAATTTATCATCGGGTACTTCCCCATTTATTATGAGGGCAGCTAGAAATGCTATTTTGTAAAAAGCTCGGTATGTTTGTTTGAACATCGACAGACCCTTAATATGGGATGAGAAGGATGAAATGAATACTTTGCAGACTTAGAAGCTTTTTGTAGAACTAGGACTTATTATGGCACGATGATACATTCCCCTCAAACACACACCCATACATACACGCTTTACCTATCCCACTAGGTCATACAATAATAGATATATTCCCATCTACAATTCTTCTTCTTCTTCTAAGGTACTTACTCAAATGTTGTGTATATGTATAATTAAATATGAATTATGAAATTAATGTGATAGTTTTGGTTACTCTAAACGGGTGGTCTGTCATAGTCAATTTGCATATTTCAATATTTAGAATACACTATGGCATTTACTAATGGACGTGTCTACGACGCATGCGTCAAATATGCATGCTATAGGTAATACGGTAGGGCGCGAATGACCGTAATGGCGAGTTACTGTGCACATTGAGGTAGAAGACGCATTTGTTAATAAATATCATACTGTAACACATAGCAAATATTTCTTACTAACAGATAATATACACATAGGCACCATCTACCCAACACACTATTTATATATATTGTAACACATGTGTAACATGTGTAACAGTGACAATTACGCAATAACGCTTATAGACACACAGGGACATATTATCTCCCCATGTCTGGTATCAAAATGATCGTCAGTTCATTAGCTAATATCCGGTAGTAGCGAAAAGACCATAGCATGTGGCATTCGCAAGATATTAGCAAGTATCAGATATGTGAACATAATACAAATAAGTAATTAGGTACACAGAAACTAGTTGTCTGGTGGGATCCTGAGGACAGTAACAGTCACATTCCTGAAGACAATACCCCTTGCAAGGGGACCAATGGACTATCAAGATTTGAAACTGTGTACTTTACTGACCAATTGTAGCAGTGCATCCCCCACTGCACGGTGGGGGTTAAAAATCCTGTATAAATATAGGAAAAGCCACAGTAAGCATTAGATCTTCTATCTAAAATCATCGCGGTTATCTGCTGACGACTGTGGCCTGGATCCAGGGGCGCTTGCGTATGTATTTGGTCTGTTACCTGTAAGTCCTTATTGGTGTATTATACTGTACTTGCATTTCTCTGTATACCTGTGTTTACTGTTTGATCAATTGTTACTGCATTCTATATCTGTTTTCCCCTTTTCTCTTTATTAAATGTTTGCAGGTTGGAGCGCAGTACACTTGTAACGTGTTTATTTAAGGTAAAGTGCCGCACTTCTCCTCATCAGAGTTGCATCCATACAGTCACAGGTTTGAGTTTGCGTATTTGTAGCACCGGAGGTGCCGTACGCTAATTGACGCACAGTTGCATCCGGTTACATAAACGATTGCACTGGTTTTTAAATGTTGTCAACTTTTACAGCCCCTTGGTTTGAAAATCACTGGCCTAAAATAACTTCTAATACTGCTAGCCAAAGGTGTAAATACATGATATATTAAGTATATCTTCTAGAACAGTGGTTCCCAAACTTTTTTGAATCATGGCTCCCTAGAGCATCATCATTTTTTTCACGGTATCCCTAGCCCAAACGTTTCTTGTTGAGAAATTTAGAAATAAATATTAAATTGAGTAAATTGTGTATATATGTCATCCTTAGGTTCAGCTGTGTGGTCAGGAACAAGATTTGCTTCTGTTTGTGCACATATTTTATGATTGACAGCCACCAACACTGGTTTTGCCTGATACATTGACAATAAATAATTTGAATTGGTCCTGGACCACTAATCCAAGACAAGTGCCCTAAGGCACCTCAGGGTGCCACGGCATACAGTTTGAGAACCACTGTTGTAGAAGAAATCTCTCCTTTATCTATACATTGTATCTCTATTACACTATTTAAACACACTTTCAGTTGACTGTGAACAAGTTGTATGCTGTCCGTGAGATCCATAATATGACCTGACGCACTGATTTATAGCGCATGTGGCCGAATTCAGATGCGGTCGCAAAGCTGCTATTGTACGTAAATCGGTCGATGTTTTCTAATTGTGCATGCGTATGAGCTGCAGTGTTTACCCGCAGCGAGTGTGTTGCGATTGCGGGCGCACTGAGGAGTCGCAGAGTGAGTGACAGAAAGACAACTTTTGGGTGTGGTAGCGGGGTGTGGTCGGCCAAACGCAGGCGTGTCATATCCGTTCAGATGGCGTTTTCTGGCCGTGCATAAATTAGCAGTTACAATCTTACTTGCTACTGGTGGAGAGCCCTCTGCACGCCAAGATAGCAGCTTAGCCTGCGCGTCTTCAGAGGCACTCAGACTCTGTGATATGACCCGATTTGGGATGATGGTACCGATGTATCAGCAATTATACGCTGTCAGACGGAAATGATGCAATAGCAGCAGGCGTCCCTATGCTCAGGTTAGCTTCTGCCCATATTAGCATATAATCTCAAAGACAGCAGCAGCAGCAAGAACAATCGCACCTGAATGAGGCCCATTTTTATCAAAATCCATGTTTGAATTATGAGAAGAATGAATGTAAGCTGCTCAGATGGGTATACGTTTGTCTGACTATAAGTATAAATTCCTGCAATCTTAAGAACACAACATTTGTGTTTGTGACTCAATAAGTACATATCTTGGAAACGGTGTGCAGAACAGTGCTTGAAATGAATCATTACTGTATATTTCTCCAAAGTTACAGCACAGTAGCGATCCTTCTCTATAAACCATAAGAGCTCCTGATCAGTGACGGGTATTACACAGGGATCTACCAGCAACAAAAAAGACACAGGCATGAAAGTGAATACCCAAAGCATTTCTACAACAGGGCGTGATTCAGTGCCACAGGCAATGCTGAATGTTCGCGTAGTTGAGCCATTTTTTTGCAACTGCATGTGCATGAAAACGCCTTAAAGCTCGTACACGTATGTGTTACACAGCGGCAGGGCCATTACTAGGTGTATGCCAGTGGTGCCTGGCACACAGCACAGCCCAGCTACTTGTTACAGCCGATCAGAGCTGTAGCCTGTCAGAAGCACACTTGCATCCTGTAAGGTATCGGGTACTTGTTACAGCCAGGGAGCGTTATAGTTTCTCGGCCAAACGCTGTTGTCCTCTTGGCTCCCTGCTCTTGCTGTACTGTAAGGTAAAGTTATGCGCTCCAGGGAGGTGGAGACACAAACACACATAACCAACTCTACCTGGCATAATGTGTATCAGGGGCTCTGCCTGGCATATTGTGGCTCTACCTAGCATAATGTGTATCAGGGACTCTGCCTGGCATAATGTGTGCTCTGCTTGGCATAATGTGCATCAGGAGCTCTGCCTGGGATAATGTGTGCTCTGCTTGGGATAATGTGCATCAGGAGCTCTGCCTGGGATAATGTGGGCTCTACCTGACATAATGTTTATCAGGGGCTCTACCTGGCATAATGTGGGCTCCACCTGGCATAATGTGGGCTCTACCTGGCACAATGTGTATATGGAGCTCTACCTAGCCTAATGTGGGCTCTACCTGGCATAATGTGGGCTCTGGAAAGAGAAAAAAGAAAGACTCTGTGTTGGGGCACACTTTGAAATGAGTAAATTTATTAAAACTTAACTTTTAATTTAGTTCCACATAAAAAAAGATAGGTTTGATACAGAAAAATGTTCAAATACACAAAATATACATATATTGGTAACAATCTTCACAGAAAATGTGTTAAAATGTATAAAGTATATAAATAAAGTAGTTGGTAAATTCCACACAGGGAAAGAAGAATCTGATTCAAACTTGGTTAACAAAAATCAGGATAAGCCTGATAACGAATTAGGAGCACCTATGGTGAAAAATATATGGAAAACAAATGTATGCCTGGTTGATCAAGATAAAGGGCACAAATACATTAAAACGAAATGAAATCACAATTGTAGTGACAATAGGTTATTAGAAATCTATTAGCCTTAATTGATCAAGATAGAGGGCACAGGTAAGTATAATTATAAATATAATACACAATTGAAATGATAATTAACTGATGGTAATCCCCTGGTCGAAGCTATGTTTGCTACCGAGAAGATCCTTGTAAGAATTTGATTCCAAACGACATTCATAAGAAAACAAAACCAAGATTGCCAAAAATAGTGGTGATTTAAGGTTATTTGGGAGTAGCCAAGAAATAGGTACAGACTTAGAAAATTCGGAAGTTGCTCTTACACTTCTGCTGTTTGTGATCAGAGGTTAAAGCTTTGCTGCACCTGATATTCCCAAGTGGTCACCCAGCTGGGTACTAATCAGGCTTATCAACGCTTAGCTTCCAAGATCGGATGAGATTGGGCGTTTCCGCTGAAATATGGCAGTAATTGAAACACTATGACACAAATGAGAGAGTGTAATAGAGGATGAGCAACAAGAGTACTTCTGCTGTCCAGTTAATAGCGTAGATTCTTTGTTACTACAGGCATTGCAGAGAGTGGTCTCGCATCTGGATGAGAGGGTACAGAATTATAGGTGAGATAAGTAGAGGATAGGGAGGGGACCCCATCTTCTGCTGTCCACTGTCTTATATGTTATAGCGGACAGTGGATGAGAGAGGTAGGTTAGGCTCACCTATTGAAAGTAAAAGTTTGAAGACAATATGATGTACTCAAAAAAGTCGATTTATAACAGGCTACTTTACTGATCCAAAGGACCAGTATAGAGAAAATTACGAGAAAAAGAGCCTAAATTAGGTTACATAATGATAGTTATGAAATAACTAGGTAGCGGAATAGCCATTGATATAGTGCTGATAAGTAACATGCATAAATTACAAATAAGTAGGCTTAGAAACAAATTATACGAAATACTGCTATGCACGTAAAAATGCTAAGAGACATAAGCATTTTATATGGAAAAGAAAAAAGTGGTCTATGGCAATCTAAGAAAAATCTAAGGATCACTTTAGCAAACAAAGAAAAATATATAATAATAATTAAATAATTGGTAGTAATGCAGAGAGTCCCAGTGGACACATACAATACCAGGGGATACCAGGGAGTGATCTGAACTACAAAAGGTTCAGCATCACTGAGCACAGACGGCCGTTTCACCAAGGTGGCTTGTTCACTGTTCGACAGTGAACAAGCCACCCTGGTGAAACGGCCGTCTGTGCTCAGTGATGCTGAAGCTTTTGTAGTTCAGATCACTCCCTGGTATCCCCTGGTATTGTATGTGTCCATTGAGACTCTCTGCATTACTACCAATTATTTAATTATTATTATATATATTTCTTTTCTTTGTTTGCTAAAGTGATCCTTAGATTTTTCTTAGATTGCCATAGACCACTTTTTTCTTTTCCATATAAAATGCTTATGTCTCTTAGCATTTTTACGTGCATAGCAGTATTTCGTATAATTTGTTTCTAAGCCTACTTATTTGTAATTTATGCATGTTACTTATCAGCACTATATCAATGGCTATTCCGCTACCTAGTTATTTCATAACTATCATTATGTAACCTAATTTAGGCTCTTTTTCTCGTAATTTTCTCTATACTGGTCCTTTGGCTTAGTAAAGTAGCCTGTTATAAATCGACTTTTTTGAGTACATCATATTGTCTTCAAACTTTTACTTTCAATAGGTGAGCCTAACCTACCTCTCTCATCCACTGTCCGCTATAACATATAAGACAGTGGACAGCAGAAGGTGGGGTCCCCTCCCTATCCTCTACTTATCTCACCTATAATTCTGTACCCTCTCATCCAGATGCGAGACCACTCTCTGCAATGCCTGTAGTAACAGAGAATCTACGCTATTAACTGGACAGCAGAAGTACTCTTGTTGCTTATCCTCTATTACACTCTCTCATTTGTGTCATAGTGTTTCAATTACTGCCATATTTCAGCGGAAACGCCCAATCTCATCCGATCTTGGAAGCTAAGCGTTGATAAGCCTGATTAGCACCCAGCTGGGTGACCACTTGGGAATATCAGGTGCAGCAAAGCTTTAACCTCTGATCACAAACAGCAGAAGTGTTAGAGCAACTTCCGAATTTTCTAAGTCTGTACCTATTTCTTGGCTACTCCCTAATAACCTTAGATCACCACTATTTTTGGCAATCTTGGTTTTGTTTTCTTATGAATGTCGTTTGGAATCAAATTCTTACAAGGATCTTCTCGGTAGCAAACATAGCTTCGACCAGGGGATTACCATCAGTTAATTATCATTTCAATTGTGTATTATATTTATAATTATACTTACCTGTGCCCTCTATCTTGACCAATTAAGGCTAATAGATTTCTAATAACCTATTGTCACTACAATTGTGATTTCATTTCGTTTTCATCTATTTGTGCCCTTTATCTTGATCAACCAGGCATACATTTGTTTTCCATATATTTTTCACCATAGGTGCTCCTAATTCGTTATCAGGCTTATCCTGATTTTTGTTAACCAAGTTTGAATCAGATTCTTCTTTCCCTGTGTAGAATTTACCAACTACTTTATTTATATACTTTATACATTTTAACACATTTTCTGTGAAGATTGTTACCAATATATGTATATTTTGTGTATTTGAACATTTTTCTGTATCAAACCTATCTTTTTTTATGCGGAACTAAATTAAAAGTTAAGTTTTAATAAATTTACTAATTTCAAAGTGTGCCCCAACACAGAGTCTTTCTTTTTTCTCTTTCCTATTCAATGTATTACTGACTCTGGGAGCACCACCAACCTATAATAATTATCAGGTACCTTTTTAAAGGATCTCTATGCTCAGTATTGTTGGTTAGCCTAACAGTTTTCTACAAGTTTTGTACAAACCCGTGTTTATTGCTATAATAACTTTCCTGTGCGGAACCAAACCAAACCTCTCTGTTAATAATGTGGGCTCTACCGGTAATAATGTTGGCTCTACCTGGCATAATGTGTCTCAGGGGCTCTACTTGGCATAATGTGTGTCAGGTGCTCTGCTGTGGTGTAATGTGTAAAAGGCATTTTTACTCCAGAATTTTGGTTACAAAAATAATTAGAATAATTCAAATAAGATATTTCTAACATATTCTTTGTATTTTTCATATACTTTATACAGTCAAAACTCTGGCGCAAATGTTAGTATGATAGGAAAGGCTCTGCCTCACCCCACTGCATGCCACTGGTGTAATGTGTAATGTGAATTTGCACTATTCTGTGGCCATGCCCCTATATTTTTGACATGCGCCATCCCTATTTTAAATATGGTGGGAGAGGGGGCAACAATTATTTTTCTGACACAAAATGTCTACTTACGGTACTGCTCAGAGGGCTGTTGCAAATGAGAAGTGTCAAAGTCGAAAAATATTGAAGAACACACAGCACGTATAAACTGCACACACATGCCCACTGCGCGTGCACTTGTCCTGCCGCGCGTGCACATATCCGCAATTTGCGTATGGTCGCTCCTGCGGTCCTGCGCATCGGCGCGTGGTATGGGTATTTACGGCAGAGTTTGTGTACGCATGGAGGGCCATCAGAACACATTACATATTTAATCCAAATAGTGCACAATGTACACATAATCTCCTTGCACCACATCAGAAAGTTATAGCTGTTTAAATGGTTGCAGAACAAAGGGATTCACCTTTACAGGATAAGAGGGGACAGACTAAGGTTATAAGGTGGTATTTGGTATCCAGCTGTAGGGTATTTTAAGGGTAACATTCCGGTGTTGGTCTGCGGAAGATCGCATGTTCCTGCGGATAGTTATGTGCAGAAGCAGAATATAGATATAAACTGTATTTACTGTATATTATGTATGCGGCGGGAATCCAGAGGAGACCACCCACAAGAGCAGTTGAGAAAGACATCGCCTACCTTTTCAAATCAACCTATGACCTCTCCTGTACTGTAAAAGTGCATTCCTGTGTCCAATGGACAAAGGGATTACAGTATCCATTGTATTGCTTTTGGAAGACTTGTATAAATAAAGCCTGCTGCAGCCCGGCCTGACACAAGACTCACAACGTTATCTATTTGATGACGGAGGACCGGACCGGGAAGCGCACGCGAATATACTCACGTATGTACATTGACTGTAGCCATTATTCTGTTATATATATTGTCTTGTATTGTAGCGTATAATTTGTATTGTAAACCCCCTTTCAGAAATAATCCACTGTGGTGTCGTAACCCAGCGGTAAACTCACAATTGGTGTCGTGTCCTCATTGCCCTGCTAAGGTTTAAAGTGTACTATTATTGCATAGCATTGCTGTAGAAGGTTTAAAGTGTATCTCTGGGTGTGTATGCGCTGCGAGAACTTTGTACCGTCAGCGCGGCGTGTGTACGCAAAATCCATACACTACGAAACCTTTTTTACGCTAATAGCGTAAAAGGTGCGTAGTGTGAATTAAGTATAGCGGCCACAGCGGCTAAAGGTTTAAAGTGTATTTAAGGTGTTTTTAAGGTATAGCTTTCATTCCTGTAAAGATAATCAGCTTTACCAATTGGGGGCATCGTCCGATTTTCCACATTTTTACTGCTTAACAGGTCACAAGCAGACATAATCTGCCAGCATAAGGGTGGACAGAAGGTATCCTACGTAACCTTTTCTTGGTCGGTGGATACACTGAAAACCCTACTTAATTGCTGATTAGATGGTGTCTGCTCTGTATGGTTTGTAGGGATGCTGGTAAGAACTCGTAAGGTAAGCAAAAAAAAAAGCTATTTAAAATCTGTGAATTTATTTTTGGCGCCAAATGCGTACACAACAAAAGCGTACACCCATACCCTGTGCACACTCTCCCACATTGTTGCCATAACATTCAGATTACTAGATTCATAATATAAACAAAGGAAGTAAGTGTAAAACACAAACGCAGTCTGGCCTAGTTATAAAGGTTTATACAGAAAAGAAACTGTGTGGCGTGTTAAGTGAGCAATTATAGTTAATATTGCTCACATTTATAGAAATTGAATGATTTGTGCTATTGCGGACGTACGGTTTTGTACACGTGTCTCGGACAAAGTACGGAACTGCACACGCGGCGTAAGCACGGTCGCGTGTTTACGCGAATTGCGTAAGAATACGGTCGCTAAGTACAAATTACACAATAGTTCGTTTAGTTTAAAGGTGGGAAAGTAGCCACGCTAAAATAACACAAGATTGCCCAGCTTCCAAAGTTTAGTATAAAACCCTTATTTACTGTATTGCCTCTGGGAGTAAAGCTGCTTGTCTGAATGAATGATAATTTTCTGTACAGAAAAACCAAAGTGTAATTGAGTGAGCGAACGCAGGAGCGAATGGAAATTTGAAGCACGGAATTTGGAATCTCTGTGTGTGGTACATCAAGTGAGTGGAGACTTGGTGGCGTGAGGCGGCTGACTCACGTTAATATAAGGTTTAATACGTAAGTCGTGAGGAGACTTATAGGAGCGTGGTAGGGAATTGTGAAGTGTTGTGACCCATATAGTTTTTTTGATATGCTCCGGCTGAGGTTTCGCAGCCTGAAAATCAATTCCAGTGGTCATACGGCAGATAAGTAACAAGTACCTATACGCTGTGCAGTTGGACCGCGCGTTTGTGGGTGCGATATATAGCGCAATGTGATATCCTTTTTACGAGCTTTTGCGTAAAATCGCAGTATCATCAGCGCTGTATAGAACATACGCAAGCGTGATTTGTGTATAATAAAGTGCATAGGGAGTTTTCGCTGGTCTCTCTCAGGAAAATCTCCAACGGCCGATACTTTACTGGAAAGGGTAAGTTATTCCTAAAAACTTCCAGTAAATATAGGTCACATAGGGCCCTAAGTTGGGTACATTGCCATCGCTATCGACAGTGTATGGTAGTACTGGCCAATGTGGGCGGTGAGCGGGTGAAGAGCGCTCGGAGAACTTTCACCGTTACCTTATATTGAGTATTTTGGTGTTTGTAGGAAAAGGCCCACAATTATGGGAGCCAGTTGCTCAAGTAAGGGACGTTTAACCAGGGTTCAGGTTGTAGAGCCGTGGCCCATGGGGTCAGCGGAGTTTAAAGGAAAAAGTATTGAAGACTTTTTGTCTGAATGGGAACGTGTGACTGACAAAGATAGGGAACCATTCGCTAAGGTGGGCAACTTTGAACCAGAGGTACTGCAGAATGTAAGCAGTAAAATATGTCTTCAAAAATCCAGAAAACAAAGGATTAGAGATAATGATTGTTTAAAATTATGGCAACAGGAGGGGGATATGCAAAGAGAACAAATTCGCAAAACAGGTTCAAAACCTAGCGGGAATGAGAACACAAACACACCAGTGTCGACACAGGTCGAAGGGGAAGAGATGGCTACAGTCAATGATAAATCCGTAAACGATAGTAGTATGCAAAAACAATGTATTAACCCTAATTTTTGCAAGATGTATCCTGTTTTGAAGTCTTTTCAAGGTTATAGGTCACAGGAAGATGAAGGATCCAGCCAAATCGCAGCTCTCCTCCAAGCAGTCACTTTGCAGGACAATCAGGTGGGGTCTGTCCAACCAGGTAGTGCAGTAACAATATTCCCCAATGAAAGAACTGGTGAGGTCACAGCTACCGGTAAGTGTGAGACAGCTCATTGCACAGAGACAACAACACCTCACAGTAAACAAATCAGGAACGGAATGGTAGAATTACACCCTGTCTTGGGAACAGTAACTCCCAATGGGGGAACCGATAGTCAGGGAGTAGTCCTCACCAGGAGTAATGCAATGTATTGCCCGTGGCCCAGAGATGAGCTGCGATCAATCATTTCAGAATTCCCCGACCCTCGGAAGGATTTAGCTAGATGTCAGAAATTTATCAGAGATCTGGGTAATGTGTATGAACCGACAAACAAACACTGGCGGATACTTTTGAAAGCGTGCCTATCCCCTAATATTGACACCCAAAAATGTATCACTGATTGTAGATTAGAGTCGGATAGTCTTATGACTGACAAACACAATCAGGAGAACTTAGAGCAAATTAACAGGCAACTAGAGTTGTATTTCCCCACAACTGTTAAGTGGAGAAGAATTTTCTCCATAAAGCAGAGGGAAAATGAAATGACATCTGAATATTTCCATCGGGTCCTGCAAATAATGGATAGATACATGGGGCTATCGGATACAGGGAACGATACGAATTACAGGGAGGTGGCTGTCTCTGTGCTAATGGACGGACTCGATAAGACAGTAAGGGACAGAGTACAAACATCTTTGCCTAATTGGAGAGGAGTCACAGTAGCTTGCCTTAGAGAGTGCGCAACTGTACACCACAAGAATATTGTTAGGCGTAGAAAACAACAGGAGGAGAGGCTGAGGATTTAAAGTATACAGGCTCTTACACCAAAGTCTCATCAGCCTAAACCCCAGACCCCTGCTGTTTGGAAAAGACCGAGAACATGCTACATTTGTAGGAAGGAAGGGCATTTTGCCAGAGATTGTAGGTATAGTAGAACACATAGCCAATATAGACCCCCTAGACAGAGAAAACAAGCCACGTTATTAAACACATAGACGGGATCAAGGGACATATAGTAAGGAATCATGATACAGTATAGAAAAACACAGATTCGGTTAATGGGAAGAACGGAATAAATGCAACTTTACCCTTTTGACAGAACTTACTGGGGTTAGGAGGAGGCCTCTAAACTTCTGCTTCTCTAGCAGAAGTGACCTCTACGTAACTTAACAGGAGTTTTGTTAGAGATGGTAAACATATTGAGTGCTCCCACCCAGGAAGCACAAAATACGTTAGATACCCACGAAGACTAATGTTGCATTTCACTGTTTTAGATGCATGTCCATCACAGGTAGAGGAAATTATCTCAAAGATACCGGGGTCCCTATGAATTTAGAATGGACAGGACACTGGATTGATGGCTGGGATAGTCCCAGTAGAGATATAACACACATAGAATTTTTTTTAGGGGAACAGACCGATTAGGGAATCATTCCCCGTAGTGCCCAATCCAGATGTCAAACTTTGTAAAATCATCTTTGCCTCTACAAACTTATCTGTTACTAAACTCTGTGATTTGTCTTCAAAGTTTCCTCTTCACCTCTTAAGTTCACCGACAGGATTACAGTTCAAACGTCACATGCCTACTCGGTCTTTTCAGAGTTCTGCCCAAACCCAGTATATCTCACCAGCATAGGGACACCAGTATCAGTGTGCCTGGTCATGCACAAAGGGTGGAGAATGGGAATACTGGTGAAGGGAGACTGTGCATAGATACCAATACACATGATGGTGTGACAGCCTGATGGTGAACGCAAATCTGACAGCTTTTCTTTTTATTATTTCCCCTCTCTTTTCACTTTCCACAGATGGTTTACTTCACACAACTGATAATACACAACAGTTAAACACATTGAAATGCAAGATTTATGTTCCCTACAGAAAGGTCGCTGACCCAGAGAGAAACCGTGTCAAAGAGCAGAGTGTAGAGAACATCGTATCACTGGAGTGTCTGTTCCGGGAAAGCTGAGAGGCAGGACTGTTGAGACGGCACCTGAGCGCGAACAACGAGACCAGCGGCGGTTGTCGCACCAGTTTTTTTTTCCATCTGTTATGCACACCAGTGCCTGCAGGAAAGTACTGGTGTCAGGACTGTTATGCACTCCAGTGCCTGCAGGAATGTACTGGTGTTTGAACTGTTATGCAAAACAAATGGACTTACAGACAGACTGGGGAATATGACATAACGTACACAGAAGGTGATAGGGTAACAAAATACACACAAAGTGAACAGAGAAGCCCAGAGGCTAAGGAACTGGGTATCTCCCTTGTATTAGAACTGCTCAGATGAGAAAAGCAAGATGTTGTGTTTTAATACGTAGAGAACCAGAAATGCTGTTGCTAAGGGCAACAGCAAAACCCTAAAGGGTTACCAACGGGTGTGGCAGTAAACTCCTTGGTCAGAGATGGAATGATAGACACAAGGAGAGTCTCCACAATCCTAATTCTCACTTGCAGTGCACAGGTTCAGCTTACTGCCACTAAACTGACCCCTGACACCTAGCAAAGTGAGACAGGATTAGACAGGCAAGTCTTAGAATACAGCCGCAAACTTGCTAAGTTCACAGAGTAGTAACAGAACCCCAGCAAGCTAAACGACTGACTCCAGTCTTACTGCTAGGTCTGGATTGGCAGAGTGTAATACCAAATCCCCAGGCCTATTTGCAGTAAGCAACAAACAAATACAAAGCTACACAGTACTGGCTAACTTTCAGAAACTGACTAACCAACAAAGATTCAGCAGCATCTGCTTACCCTGAGAAGAGGCCTTATAAAGCAGGTGCTGTCCACGCCCCACTCAGACCTCACAGACTGTGAGCACAAAAACCAGCACCGGATCCCCTGCCATGCACAGAGCCTATAACCACTGCACAGCAAAAGACCCGAACCGGAGTATCAGCTGCGCTCAGGTCACTCCGCTAGCACTTGTCTCCCGGTTGCCATGACGACGTGGCAGCACAGGGCAGGAGACCCTAACAGTACCCCCCCTCTGACGAGGGGTCAAAGAACCCCTACCACCGGGTTTATCGGGGAACTGCGAGAAGAAAGAGCGTATCAGTCTGGGGGCATGAAGATCACAACTGCGCACCCACGACCGCTCCTCCGGGCCATACCCCTTCCAGTGCACCAAAAATGACAGCCGACCCCGAACCACCTTGGAGTCAAGAATCCTTTCAACAACAAACTCCCTCTGGCCACGTATCAGAAGAGGGGAAGGTCTTCCACTGGAAGAAGGATTACTAATCGCCCGTTTTAAAAGGGAACAATGAAATGTTTTATTGATACCCAAAGAACGGGGCAGATCTAACTGAAATGCCACCGGATTGATAACCCTGGTGATCTTATAAGGGCCGATGAACCGGGGGCCTAACTTATGAGATGGCTGTCTCAACTTCAAATTCTTGGTAGACAACCAGACGAAGTCTCCTAATTTGAAGCTGCAGGGTCTTTTCCGCTTATCAAAAACCCTTTTGGTCACTAATGACACAGACACAAGGGCTTTCTTCACTTTCCGCCAAATACCTCTAAGGACCGAAACCACAGAGGAACCACCAGGCGTGGAGTCCAGGGGGTCAAAAGAATTGGCCTTAGGATGATGCCCATACACACAAAGGAAGGGAGAGATCCCTGTAGCAGAGTGAGCCGCGTTGTTATAGGCAAACTCCGCCATGGACAGATGAGCAACCCAGTCAGTCTGACACTTGGAGACATAACACCTGAGGAACTGCTCCAAGGACTGGTTCACCCTTTCAGTCTGCCCATTAGACTGTGGATGGTAGCCCGACGACAAGCTGACAGAAATCTGGAGATCGGAACAAAATGCCCTCCAGAATTTGGCCACAAACTGGGATCCGCGGTCAGAGACCACATCAAGTGGCAACCCGTGGAGACGCACAACATGCAGCATAAATAATTCAGACAGGCGTCTGGCCGATGGCAGCCCAACCAGTGGAACGAAGTGCGCCATCTTCGAAAACCTGTCAACGACAACCCAGATGGCTGTCATCCCTGAGGATTTGGGCAAGTCCACCACAAAATCCATTGAAATGTGGGTCCATGGCTTAGATGGGATAGAGAGTGGATGTAATGGGCCAACAGGAACCCCTCTAGGAGTCTTATTTCGGGCACAGATGTCACATGCCCGAACCCACTGATCCACATCCTTAGCCACCGAGGGCCACCACACCGCCCTAGATAGCAACTCCCGAGTTCTGGCAATACCCGGGTGACCTGCAGACTTCTTGGCATGGAATTCCAGGAACACTCGCTGTCTTAACCTAGGAGGCACAAACAAAAGACCTACCGGAAGGTCTGGAGGAGCCTGCTCCTGTGCTCTAAGGACTAATGATAAGAGGTCCTGGGTAATGCCCACTTTAATACATGATGGGGAAACAATGGGCAACGGCTCCTCGGTGGTCTCCTGGATTGGAGCAAAACTCCGCGAGAGCGCATCAGCCTTGATGTTTTTTGACCCAGGGCGATATGTTATCAAAAAATTAAAGCGAGCAAAAAACAAAGCCCATCGTGCCTGCCTGGCATTGAGACGCTTCGCTGACTCTAAATATGCCAGATTCTTATGGTCAGTGAGAATTGAGACCACAAACTTAGCCCCCTCAAGCCAGTGTCTCCACTCCTCGAGTGCATCCTTAATAGCCAACAATTCCCGGTTACCCACGTCATAATTCATCTCGGCAGGCGAAAATTTACGGGAAAAGTAAGCACAGGGATGAAGGCGATTATCAGACACTCCCATCTGAGAAAGCACTGCCCCAATACCCATCTCAGAGGCATCCACCTCCACCACAAAAGGACGCTCTGGATCTGGGTGTCGCAGCACCTTGGCCGAAACAAATGCCCTTTTGAGACGGGCAAAAGCCGCTTTAGCCTCACAAGACCAGTGAGCAACATCCGCCCCTTTCTTAGTGAGTGCCACCAAGGGCGCCACTATAGACGAAAATCCAGCGATAAATCGTCTATAAAAATTCGCAAAGCCCAGGAAACGCTGAAGCGCCTTCAAACTAGTGGGCTGCACCCAATCCAGGACTGCCTGTACCTTGGAACCCTCCATTTGGAAACCTTCTGGGGAGATAATATATCCTAGAAATGCGATTTGCTGAACTTCAAATTCGCACTTCTCCAGCTTCGCCCCAAGCCGGTGGTCTCTGAGTTTCTGGAGGACTAAGCGTACATGCTTCCGATGTTCCTCCAGGGAATGGGAGAAGATTAGGATGTCATCTAAGTATACAACTAAGAATCTATCCAAATATTCCCTGAGCACATCATTCATGAAATCCTGGAAGACTGCCGGGGCATTACAGAGCCCAAAAGGCATCACCAAATATTCATAATGCCCTGAGTGGGTATTAAAGGCAGTCTTCCATTCATCCCCCTCTCTTATTTGGATTAGATTGTACGCACCGCGTAGGTCAATCTTAGAAAAAATGGTGGCAGTACGAAGCTGGTCAAACAAGACCGAAATGAGAGGCAGTGGGTATGAGTTTTTAATCGTGATACGGTTCAATTCCCTGAAGTCGATGCAGGGTCGCAACGAACCGTCCTTTTTACCCACGAAGAAGAACCCCGACCCAACTGGAGACTGTGAAGGTCTGATAAATCCCTTAGCCAAGTTCTCCTGAATGTACTCTGCCATAGCCTGAGTCTCAGGACGTGACAGGGAGTACAACCTGCTCTTGGGAAGCTTAGCATTTGGCAACAAATCAATGGCACAGTCATAGGGGCGATGGGGAGGTAGTACCTCTGCAACTTTTTTGGAGAACACGTCCGCAAAATCTGCATAACACCCTGGAAATCCTGGCAAACTTAGCTGCGAGAGCCTGACTGGAAGGCTCAAGCAACTCCTGAAACAATCAGTACCCCAACTAAGAATCTCCCCAGAGACCCAGTCAAATTGAGGTTGTGGGCCCTTAACCAGGGTAACCCCAACACCAATGGGGCAAAAGTACAGACAGTCACATAAAAGGACAATTTTTCAGAGTGTGTGGCTCCAATAAACAAAGAAATCTGGCTAGTGCAAGAGGTAATTTTACCTTGGGATAATGGTTCCCCATTTAACCCACAAATCTCAATTTCCGATGCCAAGGGTACTAAGGGAACAGAGTGTTTCAGGGCGAATTGGCGGTCCATAAAAACCCCGTCGGCCCCACTGTCCACAAAGGCCTCAGTCTTGACAGTTTGACCGAGGATCTTCAAGGTCACCGGAATGATAAAAGTCTTCTTGGGAAATTCTGACTTCTGGCCTGACAGGATATTTCCCATCACCCTCAGGCCCTGAAGTTTTCCGGCTTTTCTGGGCATGATACTACCACATGACCTTTATTCCCACAGTACAAACACAACCCCTGCTGTCTCCTCCGCGTCTTCTCACGCGAGGAGAGGCGGGTAGCCCCAATCTGCATAGGCTCCTCGGAAAATTCCTCAGAGTCTGAGGATCCCTTGGGAAGGAAGGAAATCTCAGTCTCCCTTTCAAGCCTACGCTCTCTCAGCCGTCTATCCACCCGGATGGATAACTGCATGAGCTGATCCAAGCTATCAGGCAAGGGATATTGTACCAGTTGGTCCTTTATCTGGTTAGAAAGACCTCTTCGGTACTGGTGTCTCAGGGCTGGGTCATTCCACTGGGTATCATGGGCCAACCTCCGAAACTCCGTACAGTAAACCTCAACTGGCCTTCGCCCTTGCTTAAGGATCGAAATCTGAGCCTCGGCTGAGGCCGTCTTGTCAGGGTCATCATACAACATGCCCAGTGCCGTAAAAAAAGCATCAACACTTTTAAGCGACGGACAGTCAGGCTGCAACCCATATGCCCAGACCTGTGGGTCTCCTTGTAGCAAGGAAATCACTATGCCCACCCGCTGAATCTCCGACCCAGAAGACTGAGGCCTAAGCCGGAAGTATAGCTTGCAGCTCTCCTTGAAACAAAAGAACTGCGAGCGATCTCCAGAAAAACGATCCGGGAGATTTACTTTCGGCTCCTTAACCCCTGCAGGTGCTGCTGCTGCGGGAGCTCCGCCAGCAGCCTGGGAGGTGTGCATTTTAATGGACAAATCATTAAATTGTCGAGTCAGGACCTGCACCTGATCGACCACCTGTTGCAACGTATTTTGAGGGGTATGCTCCATATTCCCACAAAATTTCAACAGGAGTATTAGGCTGCTGAATATGTTATGCACACCAGTGCCTGCAGGAAAGTACTGGTGTCAGGACTGTTATGCACTCCAGTGCCTGCAGGAATGTACTGGTGTTTGAACTGTTATGCAAAACAAATGGACTTACAGACAGACTGGGGAATATGACATAACGTACACAGAAGGTGATAGGGTAACAAAATACACACAAAGTGAACAGAGAAGCCCAGAGGCTAAGGAACTGGGTATCTCCCTTGTATTAGAACTGCTCAGATGAGAAAAGCAAGATGTTGTGTTTTAATACGTAGAGAACCCGAAATGCTGTTGCTAAGGGCAACAGCAAAACCCTAAAGGGTTACCAACGGGTGTGGCAGTAAACTCCTTGGTCAGAGATGGAATGATAGACACAAGGAGAGTCTCCACAAGCCTAATTCTCACTTGCAGTGCACAGGTTCAGCTTACTGCCACTAAACTGACCCCTGACACCTAGCAAAGTGAGACAGGATTAGACAGGCAAGTCTTAGAATACAGCCGCAAACTTGCTAAGTTCACAGAGTAGTAACAGAACCCCAGCAAGCTAAACGACTGACTCCAGTCTTACTGCTAGGTCTGGATTGGCAGAGTGTAATACCAAATCCCCAGGCCTATTTGCAGTAAGCAACAAACAAATACAAAGCTACACAGTACTGGCTAACTTTCAGAAACTGACTAACCAACAAAGATTCAGCAGCATCTGCTTACCCTGAGAAGAGGCCTTATAAAGCAGGTGCTGTCCACGCCCCACTCAGACCTCACAGACTGTGAGCACAAAAACCAGCACCGGATCTCCTGCCATGCACAGAGCCTATAACCACTGCACAGCAAAAGACCCGAACCGGAGTATCAGCTGCGCTCAGGTCACTCCGCTAGCACTTGTCTCCCGGTTGCCATGACGACGTGGCAGCACAGGGCAGGAGACCCTAACACCATCCCCCACTACCCTCCTTCTCTCCTTCTCTTTCTCCCCCTTCTTGTTTTCCTTCTCTTCCCTTAACAAGATGGACTTACCCCAAGAGACTGCGTTCCGGGTTTCCTGTTAATCCTGTTGTTGACCAGGACAGTCTGTTTCGGTGAGGGTCCCAGAGAGGTTGAGAAAGGATCTGGAATGGGTTCTGATGGCGAGGATGGATTTGTAGAATCTCAAGAGCAACACATCACTCGAGCAAAGGCGAGTATCAGAAAGCGCTCTGGTAGTCAGGGAGCTCGGAGGCACTGTGAAGGGTTATTGGCTGAGGAAAATTGCATTTGTAGGAATTGTGAGAACATAGTCGAGGATGGGTGCATCCAGAGATGTCAGTCCAGCCTTAATATCAACATGGACCGTCATCCATTGAGTGATTGCCACTCACTAGTGGGTAAGGTCTTAAACCAGACAGAATGCTGGGTGTGCTCAGAAGTACCTCAAGGTCAGAGCAAGTCAGGATTAGTACCGTACCCGTTAGCAATAGATGAGGTACTCGAATTACGGGGTGGGAGACCGGTGGACAAGAAATTCAATATTTCTAGGCCCCCTAGTTTGAAGCTCCACCAGTATCATGTAGATAGATCCTTATTATGTTTCAATATTTCCAATTACCGAAAACCGGGAAATTGGGAAGTGACGTGGAATAACCAGACAATGGCCTTTTCGCACAGAGCTGATAAGATACCCATAGACTCTGAACTTGTACGCCAAATAGCCAACAGTGGAAGGTATTTCCGGTATAGGTATACTCGAGGAAGCAAGACCATGTGGGTTGGAGAAGTATCACCAGGGTACTGTGCTCATATCATCCAGCCTGATACCTGTACTGAGCAGATGGGAGAACTAGGGATTGGGTTTTTCACTTGGAAAGTTTGTAATATGGTAATGTCATATTCTGTCCCCTATGTTCTCCCCAATGATGCCTATTTCAATTGTGGGAGGAAGACGTATAAGTGGCTTGCCCCGAACTCTGAGGGATTGTGTTATGTTGGAAGAGTGTTGCCAGAGGTCATGACCATAACCCATGATAAGATGAAAGATGTTCACCGCAGTGCTCAGGCTCCTTATACTCATACTCACTATGAACACATCGTCAAGAGACACCTCATAGAGAGGACAGAGCACGTAGCCTCTGATTTGATCCACGAATCCACCGGGATTCAATTCCTTCTCGCATTAGACATCACCCGTACTGCCAGAGGAATTATAAATTATAGGTATATCCATGCGCTAGCGAACTTGATAGATAATATCACTGAGATGTATGACGACACCTTCAGGCATACGGGAAGGGAGTTACAAGCCTACCAGAAGGAACTGATTCAGCACAGGATGGTCCTAAATTATATCACAGCCGTGACGGGTGGGTACTGTGTTACTCTGGCAACTCAATATGGTGTGAAGTGCTGTACATATATCACGAACAGCACTGACGACCCCACGGAGATCATAGATCAAAAGATGGACGATATCTTGCAGTTGAAGTGGGAGTTCCAGAGGAGACACAACCTTACCCTGACTGTTGTGGGTAAATAGCTGACCGGCTGGGTCTCATGGTTGAACCCACGAAATTGGTTCTCAGGATTAGGAGAGTGGGCTCAAAACATTATTATGAGTGTAGGGAAGTTTCTCCTTTGTATCCTGGGAGTCGTCATAATTATTGGCTTGATATTTAGGTGTGTTCGAATTCTGACGCGGTGCAAGCACGGCACAAATTTGATGAGTTTAAGGAGCGAGGGCATTGTTATAGCAGCAGATTTAATTTACGACCCATCCATAGAGACAGTGTTATGATAAGGATTGCAAATTAATTCCATGCCCTGTTTCTTTCACCCGTTTTTCCTTTGTCTCCCCCTCTGCCCAGATACACCCATCCGGAAAAGACATCAGCCCTACCCAAGAATGTTTATGTAAATGTTATGTGAATGTATTTTAGATATGTGTCTTATCTTCATCTCTACAACCTTCAGTTAATGACACACATAGTCGACAGGTGATATTCACATATATTAGCACTCACATATGTTCCCCCTCCATGTATCATCAACTAAATGTGCACCCCATTTGTTGGAACAAGAAGCCGAAAAGAGCTCGGTAGTGTTTGTCGGCCCACTTACAGACCCTTAACACGGGATAAGAATGATTTAATGTATACTTCGCAATACCTCAAAGCTTATCTAAAACATATACGGCACGATGATACATGCCCCTCAGACATGGATTAATACATACATGCTTTTTACTATCCCACTAGGTCATACATTTCCCGCCTACAACTCTCCTCCGACCATCCAATCGTCTGTAGATATTGTATTGATATTTTTCTGTTTAGTGATTAAATAGTGGCAGTTATTGGTGACTGCCAAAGGGTGGACTGTCAAAGTCAAAAAATATTGAAGAACACACAGCACGTATAAACTGCACACACATGCCCACTGCGCGTGCACTTGTTCTGCCGCACGTGCACATATCCGCAATTTGAGTATGGTCGCTCCTGCGGTCCTGTGCATCGGCGCGTGGTATGGGTATTTACGGCAGAGTTTGTGTACGCATGGAGGGCCATCAGAACGCATTACATATTTAATCCAAATAGTGCACAATGTACACATAGTCTCCTTGCACCACATCAGAAAGTTATAGCTGTTTAAATGGTTGCAGAACAAAGGGATTCACCTTTACAGGATAAGAGGGGACATTCCGGTGTTGGTCTGCGGAAGATCGCATGTTCCTGCGGATAGTTATGTGCAGAAGCAGAATATAGATATAAACTGTATTTATTGTATATTATGTATGCGGCGGGAATCCAGAGGAGACCACCCACAAGAGCAGTTGAGAAAGACATCGCCTACCTTTTCAAATCAACCTATGACCTCTCCTGTACTGTAAAAGTGCATTCCTGTGTCCAATGGACAAAGGGATTACAGTATCCATTGTATTGCTTTTGGAGGACTTGTATAAATAAAGCCTGCTGCAGCCCGGCCTGACACAAGACTCACAACGTTATCTATTTGATGACGGAGGACCGGACTGGGAAGCGCACGCGAATATACTCACGTATGTACATTGACTGTAGCCATTATTCTGTTATATATATTGTCTTGTATTGTAGCGTATAATTTGTATTGTAAACCCCCTTTCAGAAATAATCCACTGTGGTGTCGGAACCCAGCGGTAAACTCACAATTGGTGTCGTGTGCTCATTGCCCTGCTGGGTGTGTATGCACTGCGAGTACTTTGTACCATCAGCGCGGCGTGTGTACATAAAGTCTGTACACTACGGAACCTTTTTACGCTAATAGCGTAAAAGGTGCGTAGTGTGAATTAAGTATAGCGGCCACAGTGGCTAAAGGTTTAAAGTGTATTTAAGGTGTTTTTAAGGTATAGCTTTCATTCCTGTAAAGATAATCAGCTTTATCAGAAGCTATCAGGGATGATGTGGGAAAGTGATGGTTGCGGTGACTGGGGGGTGGCTAGTAGTCCATCAGTGGGTGTGTTATGGGAGTGTTGGGGGCATGTCAATGCAAGAGGCTGCGTTCACAGATGCACAGACGCAGGCATAGGAGGCCATAGACAGATGGAGAAGCTGTACTGTACCTGCCATAGGGCTGCTGCAAGTTTAGATGGTGCTACCGATGGTGATGTATACGGATGGACCCATCGCTATTACATCGTGTACGGGCACTAATAGTGAGCGCCTTAGTCCTTTTGCATTTGGCCACACAAATATACACAAGGGAAGGAGTTTGTAGCAGCTTCTGTGCACTTATGCATCCAGCTTAAAATCAGCCCAATAGTGTGCAGCCAACGTTAAATTATTACACAGGTCTGCAAAATGAAAGGTATTGAAAGCTTTTTTAATAATACTTTTATATCCTTATTTATACTCCTGTGTACATCAAAAAATAGTATATACAAAAATTACCACATCACATTTACCTATAAGGGGGTTACATACAGGTTTTTTTTTTTATTCAATATGTTTTTATTGTTTTTTCAGACAAACAAACAAAACATAACATTCAATAACATTGTATGCACTATGTGTACACAATAAAAACTTTGAATTTTGTACGCATAACAGACAAAATTAATTCAATTTGCAAACATCTACAAAATATACACAAGGAGTGGTGTGATTTCTTATCATTAGTCCATACAATAGTGCTACATTAGGTAACCAGATATCAATGCGAGGCAGAAACACGGGTACACTGGTTAAGTGGAGATGATAACCACCTATCCGATATCTTGTAAAATTTATCCGGGGCCTTTCCTAGAAATATAAACAAATTTTTCTTGGGACATAACCGAATTCACTAGCGGGATCCATTTATTAATATCAGGGCCCGTAGTCGCCATCCATGAGCGTGCTATCAATACTTTGGCCAAAGCGCATAAATTAAGAATATATCTTCTAGAATGTGTATCCAATATCTCTTCTTCTATAACTCCAAGGATACACACAAGGGGGGTAAACACATCAAAGGGGATTCCCGTAGAGGCTATTATCTGTATCACCACCTGCCAGAAGGCCTGTACCACCTGACAAGCCCACAATAGATGCCAGAAGGTACCATCCGGAGAGGCACACTTCGGACACCTAGAGTCACTCCGTCCCCCTATGCTGGCGAGACGAATGGGAGTGATGTAGACTCGGTGAAGTATAAATAAATGTATCTGTTTAAATCGAGCCGAGGTGGTAGCAGTACGTGAGGTCCCCAAGGCCTCCTCCCATATATCTAGGGAAACCGGTCCCAAATCAACTTCCCATTTAGATTTAAGGTGTGAGAGACTGTCAAAGTGATGAGCACCGAGCAGAGCGGAGTAGAGAGCAGAAACAGTCCCGGAGCCTAGAGTATCAGCCAGGAGCAGGTGGACCGGTGACTTACAAAGGAGAGGTGGAGCAGCATTAAACTGAGACGCGCATGCGTGACGAAGCTGAATATATCTATAATAGTAGGACGTGGGTATATTAGACTCAATCTGCAGTTGTCCAAAAGATTTAAATGTGCCCGAGGAGTACAAATGATTGAGGGAACAAACACCCCAGCGTCCCCATACCGATCCCACTTGTAAGGAAGTGAAATGAGTAAGGGCACGAGTGTACGTCAATGGGGTGTCAGGATCCCATCCCTCCCCCTTCAACATAGAATGTACCTGCCTCCATACCATAATCGCTTGTTTAACCAACGGCATCGTAAGGAGTGCAACATTGTCACTGAGTAGGAGCTGCCGAGGTGACAGATTGATTTTAGATACTAGTAATACACTGGAGATCAATAAATCCCCAGAGGAGTCGGATACCCAAGAAATTAGATGGAACAACTGAGCCGCTAAGTAATAGAGTCTAAGTTTAGAAAGGGCCAGACCACCCGAGTCCCGGGGTCTAGTTAGAGTATCTAATTTAATCCGAGCTCTACGGTTGGACCAAACCAGTGATGACAGGAGACCATCTATGATACCAAATAATTTCTGGGGGAGATAGACAGGGGAATGTTGGAGGACATACAGCATTTTAGGTAATACAACCATTTTAATGAGGTGTATCCTACCCGTAACAGTAAGTGGCAGTTTACTCCACACCCTAACACGAGACCGTAGATAGTCCATTTGTGGACGTATATTCAGATCAATAAATTGCGGTAATCCATACACCCAGGTATTTAATCCATACACCCAGGTATTTAAAAGAGTCCACCCAGCGGAGCGGCAGGTCCCAGGGGGGGCAAACAGGACAGGGGCCTCTTAGCGGAAGGACACAGGATTTGTCCCAGTTAATGGACAAACCAGAGAATCCCCCAAAAGTGTCAATTACTTCCAAGATATGAGGCATAGTGGTAAATAATCAGATACAAATAACAGAATATCATCTGCATAAAGAGCAATTTTGTCTGTCCTGCCACCCAACCGGAAGCCCGCCATCTGCGAGGAGGATCTAATACAGGCCAAAGGCTCTATGACCAAAGCAAATAGGATCGGGGACAACGGACACCCCTGTCTCGTCCCTCTCTGTAGAGAGAAAGTGGAGGATATGTGGCCGTTAACAGAAACCCTAGCCTTGGGAGCAGAATAGAGCAGCTGGACCCACTTTTTAAAATTAGGTCCAATACCAAATCGGTCCAATGTCCCCCACAAGAAGCCCCACTCCACTGAATCAAATGCCTTAGCAGCATCCAAGGAAACTATAACTGAGGAGCGGGGACCCTCGTGAGGGGCCTGGAGGTGTGTATAGAGTCTACGCAGATTAGGTAAAGTGGACCGGCCCAGCATGAACCCTGATTGGTCCTCATGAATCAAATGTAGAATCACAGTGCTGAGCCTTGTCGCCAGTATTTTAGCTAAAATCTTAACATCAGTCGTTAATAAGGAAATTGGATGATAAGATTCGACTCGTGTTGGGTCCTTATCCGGCTTCAGGAGAACTATAAACTATAATTAGGGCCTCTGCCATAGAATCAGGCAGCCTACCCTGCACAAATAAATTATTATATATATCAAGAAGTTTAGGGCCATAAAAAGGTAAGTGCTTTTTATAAAGTTCCATGAGTATCCCATCAAGACCCGGGGTCTTCCCTCCAGGAAAAGAATTAACAGCGGATTCCAACTCAGTCAGCGTTAAGGGGGAGTCTAAAAATGTTATAGCGTCCTGGGACAGCGTGGGTAGCGTAATATCAGCTAAATACATCTCTATTTCCGTCACAGTGTGTGTAAGCCTAGAACTATACAGCCGTCTATAGTAATCTACAAAGTCCCCTACAATATCGGGAGTGTTAAAATGAGTCACATTATCACTAGTACAGACTGCAGGCACCGTATTAGATGCCCTGTCCGCACCCGCCAATGTTGTCCTAAAGCTACCAGGCCTGTCACCCGTTGCATAGTACGTGTGTTGGGTATAAAGTAGACGGTACTTAGCTTTATCAGCCAAGTAATCACGCCATTCAGCCTGCGCAAGCAACCACCTCTCCCTCGTAGTGTCAAGACCGTCGGCGATATACTGAAGCTCCAGCCTCCTACATCCTGCCTCAAGGTCACGCTCCCCCTGGGCATAACCAGATTTCAAAACAGCCACTGTTTTAATCAGGGTGCCACGAACATATGCCTTAAAGGCTTCCCATAAAACTGTGTCAGATACCGAGCCCTGATTTTCCAGCAGAAAGGCCTCCCACATCTCCACCAGCTCCGCACCGGTGCCCATCTGAGTCAGCCAAAAGGAATTAAATCTCCAAAACCGTGCCCCCCTAAAGTCTCCCATGTCCAAACATAGAATTACCGGGGAATGATCGGAGATGCCCCTGGTAGCATATTGAACATCAACCAACCTTGGCAGCAAGCCTTTGGAGGTAGGGGCTAAATCTATCCTGGAGAAGGATAAGTAGGTAGGAGAAAAGCAAGAATGCTGTTGCACGCCAGGATGGCGGACCCTCCACGCATCGACCAAACCCAGACTGTCCACCAGCAGCGCAAAGTCCCTCCTGCGCACCACAGGAGCATCAGGGGGTAGTCTAGTTCTATCTAAAGCATGGTCGATGATGTTATTAAAGTCACCAAGACAAACAATAGCAACATTCGGATATAGCGTAATAAACTCGGCTGCCTTCTTGAGAACCTCTGGGGAGTAAGGGGGCGGTATATAAACAGCCAAGACAAGCAAAGACATAGAATAAACTTGACATTTTAGAAAAACATATCTGCCCCACTGGTCCAGTTGGACCTGATCAAGGACAAACGGGGCCGACCTTCGAGCTAGAATTGACACACCCCGCGAATGCGACGTATGGCTGGAGTGGTATGCCCAGCCCACCCACGGTTTCTTAAGAGCCAGGACTTTTGCCCCCACCAGATGGGTCTCCATGAGGCAAATAATATCCGCACCATATTGTTTAAAGTGACAGAGCACTAATGAACGTTTGACCTTGTCGTTCAACCCCCGGACATTCCAGGATAGAATTTTAAGTTGATTAGAGACCATAAGTCAAGACAAAACAAAATATATGAGCGGTCCCACGTATCCCCAACAGGCCACTAACACCAGCACTAGATAAAATTGAAAAAATCGAGAAACCTACAGCGTTTGCAACACAGACAAGAAAAGAAAAAAAGAAAACAAATAACAAAATACAATCCCTCCCATCCTGCTCCCCCTCCCTGTATACCCACCCAAACTGAGGCATACCTTATCCCAATAAACTGTTCCCCCTAACAAAGAAAAAGAAAACTATACCAACATAAAAAGGCAATGAATGAAATGACCTGAAGACAAAAGCATAGGTCTCCCACCCTCACATAAGAAAAGTGTGGAGACACCACCCCGAGCCCTAAATATAGAGAACAAAAATTTTCTGAAACATCAGTGGAGTGAGAAAATAAACAGCAACATAGTTATCATAGCGTCATCCTGTGTAACATACTGCAATATGGATATCAGCAATAAACATTAGTATATATATATATATAGATATACCAGACATTAAGGATCAGCTGCAAGCGCCCGTCTAGCCGGGGCCCAGCGATCCAGCTATAGGGCAGTGTCCCAAGGTGTAGCAAAGAATTTCGTTTCTCCGTCCGCCACCACCCTTAGCCTAGAAGGAAAAAGCATTGCATACTGTAGATTAAGTTCTCTGAGACGTCTTTTAATCGGAACAAAGTGTGCACGGTCCTTTTGCACCTCCAGCGCAAAGTCAGGAAACACAGAAACTTTGGAACCGTTCCATAACAGGGGGCCCTTAGTGCGCACCAGGGATAAGACAGCGTCCCGGTCTCGGTAGTGGAGAAATTTCGCTATGAGTGTGTGCGGTGGCGCACCCGGCGGCAACGGCCTGTGAAGAAAGGCGTAAAGGAGTCAGCACCAAAGGAATTTTTCAGCCAAGATTCAACGAACTGCTCCGGGTTAGTGCCCTTCTCTTTCTCCGGAAGCCCCACAAAACGGACATTATTCCTCCTCAGTCTGCCTTCCATATCGGACAGCTGACCAACAATGGCAGTAACACGGGAGCTAAGCGGTGAGATCTTATCCTCCAACGTAGAGGTTCGGGTCTCGACTTCCCCGACCCGTTCTCTAACCTTCTGGATATCGTGATGGATTATGGTCAGGTCAGCCTGTACCTGGCCTATGTTATCAGAGAGACGGGATTCGCTAGCCGCCAGAGCTTCCAACACTTTCTGCAGCACATCATCAGAAGCTTCACCAGAGGAGGATGATTGACTGGGGGAGGGGGGGGGGGGGGGGGGGGGGGTTCTCCACCCCCATCCAGTTCTCCACCCCCATACAATGTCGCCGCATGCCTTCCAGGGGTATGCGAATACCGTGCAAGCCGGGCCGCAGCAGACTTATGGTGGATCCTCGCCATTTTTAGATATATTAGAGCAAATCAGGATCGGTAGCTCAAAGAAGGCACAGCAACAGCACGGATTTTGTAGAATCAACAGCTGTCAATAGATTGTAATGTGTTCACACACTTGAAGCAGGGGGACCCACAGACCCAGCGCCTCATAAAACTGTATAGCAGCCCAGAGCAGGCCCAGGAAATTATAGAGCAGGGACCAAGAAGGCAGGAGCACGACCCCTATTATATGCAGGTCACCCAGGCAGCCCCAGGTTCTGTTGCATACAGGCAGCACAGGGGAGGAGAGGGGGGGTCGTGTGTACCTCTGCCCACAGCAGCACTGGGTTAGTTCAGGAGGGCAGTGTGCAGGCTACGGCAGATTAACTCAGCTGTCCCCCGTGAGAGTGGGTCCCGCGCGGCACACACTGTAAGGGCGCGCTGGAGAGCCGGGACCGGAAGTCACGGCGCCATCTTGGGAGGCCAGGGGAGAGGAGATGCGGCGCCCAGATCCTCGGCAGTCAACGCTCGTCCGGCGGCCCACTACAGCTCCACGGCGGCTCGGCTCCCTCCCCCATCAGATGAGGTAGATTGGGTTTGGGGGGACACCACAGGATGGGATGAACGGATGTATTAGAGTGGAAAGCGCTCGCACCGAGCTGCTACTCCATGTCCCGCTAGCCCCCCCCCCATACAGTTTTAAGAAAAAACAAGAAGTTTAATTGTTCTTGACATATTTATTGTGTAGTACGAAGAAGTGTAGATGATATCACTGTGTTTTTGTCTTAATTACATAATAAAAAACAATAAAATCAAATAATAATAGAAACAAAACCATAATGTCTGTCATCTCACTCTGCAAAATGAAATATATATATATATATTATTATTATTATTATTTTTTTACAACAGTCCTGTGCACCAGCTTCGGCTGAAGTGTAGGCGGACCTGTAAATATCAAGGTTCTCAGAGCCTTCCAAGAGGATTCTGTGCTGCAACTAGACTGTTTTGGACACATCCTCTGGCTCCTGAGTTGTATGGATAACTACAGCTCTGTAGCCGGCTCTCTATAAAGCATTACAGCATCATAGTAGCATTACTGTCTGGCTTCAGGCCCGGAGTTGGACCCTTTGGGTGACCAATGTGATACTTCTGGCTTCCAGTCTACTGTCTGAATCAGTTTTCTGGCAGATTGCACTGACTGAGTCATCAAAACAATTGAAACACGGACAGAGGTGATATAGAGACATGTACTACTGAAATATGCATTACTTAAGTGGACAGTGACACAATCTCAGCTCATATGGGATCTGTCTATTAACAACCCTAGCTTTGGGTGCAGACTTTACTTCTGAGGCACAAAGCAGAGTTTATTCCTGTACCGTAGAAAGACGCACCATTATCACTCATTCACAGAGTGATCTGTATCTGGGGCCCGAGCGGCAGGCAATTCACAGACGAAAATTAAATATAACTGAAAGGTGCAGAACCCATGTTAATTAATAGCAAGTTGCAGAACGCTGTCATTTCGTAATGTTTCAGGGTTCAAGGACACAAAAGCTGTTTCATTGCGAGGAGATCTGACAATCTGCCAGCATTTGTGTCTTTCTGTGCCACTAAATGACATTGTAATTATTCACTGGGCAAGATACATACTTAGATATGAATGAATGAAGAACATTTAACCTCACAAGAGCCGATCTCTGTACTACTACTAAGGGGCCAATTCGGTAAGGTTAGAAAATTCTGCAGAATTTGCTAACCATTAGCACGCATGCTGACCGGCGCCTCCCCGTCTGCTTCAAGCAGAAATTGCGAACAGCACGCAATTTCTGCTTGTTAGCAGAAATGAAGGATGACTCCTGCTGGCGCAGCTTAGCTGCGGCCGCAGGAGTCCCGGCGCCATTTTTGTTGTCGCAGCGGCTGCACGTGACGTCACGCAGCCGCTGCGGCTGCACCCCCAACATGCCCTCGTTCGCGCGTACCAGCCCACCGTTTGGGCTGGCATGCCCCCGCAACGCTCCATTTCCACCCAGAAAACTGAGTGTTGCCGCCCCCCTCCCGCCCCGCGACCGCCTCTGCCTGATTGACAGGCAGATGCATCGTAATTTCTGCGGCCCCCCCCGCAGAAATTGCTTGCGCATGCATAGTAGGGTCTGCTGCGCATGCGCCCGCGGACCCTCAGCAAAAATTCCGTACGAATCGCTACTTGCGATTCATACTGTAACTCATATACCAATAGCGCAGAGGGAACAACACATGCTCGAAGTTGTATCATACTGTAAATCAGTAATTGATCCAATACAGTATGTGCAGGAAACACAACATAGCCAAAATCCACATGTATACAACACAAGTGATACCTAGGCTTACACCCATTTTCCTAACTAGTAATATATTGAGGGGAACCTCTGCTGGAAGCTATCAGTATCAACGTGTGAGGGACACTGTATAATAGGAAAGGACAGCCAGTCATTACAATAATATTGTTCATTATGTAGACGCAGAGTAAATATAGTTTGTGAGAAGTTGTACTGTGCACTTGGCCATACATTTAGAATTGCAAGCGGCACACTGTAGGGACACTGTATAGTAGGAAAGGACAGACAGTCATTAGAATAATACTGTTCATTATGCAGACACAGAGTAAGGATACTTTGTGAGAAGTTGTACTGTGCACTTGGCCATACATTTAGAATTGCAAGCAGCATACTGGAAGGACACTGCACAGTAGGAAAGGACAGCCAGTCATTAGAATAATACTGTTCATTATGTAGACACAGAGTAAGGGTAGTTTGCGAGAAGTTGTACTGTGCACTTGGCCATACCGGGTGGTCTTCAGTATGCCGAATGTCGGGATTCCGGCGCACAGTATACCGGCGCCGGAATCCCGACACCCAGCATACCGACAGATATTGGATATGGACCTCCACGACCCCCCTGGAGGGAGAATAAATAGCGTGGCGCGCATAGCGTGCCACCGTGCCCGCAGCGTGGTGAGCGCAGCGAGTCCGCAAGGTGCTCCTTTGCGCTCGCCACACTGTCGGTATGCCGGCGGTCGGGTTCCCGGCGACGGTATGCTGGTTGCCGGGAGCCCGACCACCGGCATACCATACTACACCCGGCCATACCTTTAGAATTGCAAGCAGCACACTGGGGGTCATTCTGAGTTGATCGCTCGCTAGCTAGTTTTAGCAGCCCTGCAAACGCTATGCCGCCGCCCACTGGGGAGTGTATTTTAGCTTAGCAGAAGTGCGAACGCTTGTGCAGCCGAGCTCTGCAAAAAGTTTGTGTAGTTTCAGAGTAGCTCTGAACCTACTCAGTGCTTGCGATCACTTCAGCCTATTCGTGTCCGGATTTGACGTCATACACCCGCCCAGCGAACGCCCAGCCATGCCTGCGTTTTTTCAGACACGCCTGCGTTTTTGCAATCACTTCCTGAAAACGGTCAGTTGACACCCAGAAACGCCCCCTTCCTGTCAATCTTCTTGTGGCCGTCAGTGCGAAGAAAAACTTTGCTGGATCCTGAGCACAACCACAAAGAGCTTTGTATATGTACTTCGCGCGTGTGCATTGCGGGGCATACGCATGTGCATAAATGCCGTTTTTTCGCCTGATCGCTGCACTGCGAAAATCAGCAGCAAGCGATCAACTCAGAATGACCCCCACTGTACAGTAGAAAAGGAAGGTCAGTCATTAGAATAATGGGGGTCATTCCGAGTTGTTCGCTCGTTATTTTTTTTTCGCAACGGAGCGATTAGTCGCTAATGCGCATGCGCAATGTCCGCAGTGCGACTGCGCCAAGTAAATTTGCTATGCAGTTAGGTTTTTTACTCACGGCATTATGAGGTTTTTTCTTCGTTCTGGTGATCGTAATGTGATTGACAGGAAGTGGGTGTTTCTGGGCGGAAACTGGCCGTTTTATGGGAGTGTGTGAAAAAACGCTAGTTTCTGGGAAAAACGCGGGAGTGGCCGGAGAAACGGAGGAGTGTCTGGGCGAACACTGGGAGTGTTTGTGACGTCAAACCAGGAACGAAACTGACTGAACTGATCGCAGTTGCCGAGTAAGTGTGGAGCTACTCAGAAACTGCTAAGAAGTGTCTATTCGCATTTCTGCTAATCTTTCGTTCGCAATTTTGATAAGCTAAGATTCACTCCCAGTAGGCGGCGGCTTAGCGTGTGCAAAGCTGCTGAAAAGCAGCTTGCGAGCGAACAACTCGGAATGAGGGCCCATACTCATTATGAAGACACAGAGTAAGGATAGTTTGTGAGAAGCTTTAATGTGCACTTGGCCATACATTTAGAATTGCAGGCAGCACACTATAGGGACACTACAGTAGGAAAGGCCGGCCAGACATTAGAATAATACTGTTCATTATGCAGACACAGAGTAAGGATAGTTTGTAGTTTGTAAGTAGTTGCACTGTACACTTGGCCATACATTTAGAATTGCAGGCAGCACACTGTAGGGACACTACAGTAGGAGTGGATGGTCAGACATTAGAATAATACTGTTCTTTATCCGATCCTCCTATACAATTTAGTTCATACCCAGTGTTATATATAGGGAATTACTGGGCTACAGGCGATCCTTATTCGTTTCTCTCTCTCTTCTTCTTTCTCTATTCCCTCTTTTTTCCTTTCTCTTAGTTGTATCCTTTTGGGAGACTGCTAATAATTTTTTTCTCCTGCGTACATACTGTATGTATACTTGTTACACAAATGACTGATATTTCTGTAACTTTTATGTTAAACAGCAAAAGACTTCATGTTTTGGTCTAGAATGTCATGCATTTAATTGACACTGCGACTGTAATAATATTGCTATTGTATTGAAAATGTTAAAACTCAAATAAAAACATTTTGGAAAAAAATAGGAATTTGATACCTAACGGTAATTCCTTTTCTCCTAGTCCGTAGTGGATACTGGGGTATTGTACATTAGTACCATGGGGTATAGATCGGGTCCACTGGAGCCTGGCACTTTAAAAACCTTTAGTGTGTGCATGTGTGTGCTGGCTCCTCCCCTCTATGCCCCTCCTACCAGACTCAGTCTAGGAAAACTGTGCCCGAGGAGACGGACATAATATGAGAGAAGAAACATTACAACATCGGTGAGGCAACAAGCCAACACACAACCATAAACGAAAGGAGGGCGCTAACCAGAACAGAGGATAGCAACACCAACCTAACCAGGATAGCACAGCTATCCCAACAACATAATGCCGGTCCAACCAAATACTTACACAGGTAAGCACTGAGGCGGGTGCCCAGTATCCACTATGAACTAAGAGAAAAGGAATTACCGGTAGGTATCAAATTCCTATTTTCTCTTACATCCTAGTGGATACTGAGGTCTTGTACTTTAGTACTATGGGGAAGTCCCAAAGCTCCCAAACGATTGGGAGAGTGCTAAGACCCCTGTAAAACCGCCTGACCAAACTTAAGGTCATCCATGGCCAAGGTATCGAACCAATAGAATTTAACAAACGTATTCGAACCAGACCAAGTAGCAGCTCGGCACAATTGTAGGGCCGATATCCCCGGGCAGCCGCCCAGGAAGAGTCCACCGACCTCATCGAGTGAGCCTGAATAGACGTCGGCAAGGGCAGAGCCGCCAAAGTATATGCCTGTTGAATGGTCAACTGGAGCCAGCGACCAATAGATTTCTTAGAAGCCGGCCGACCAACCTTGGACGCATCATAAAGGACAAACAGCTAGTCAGATTTCCGATGATGGGCTGTCCTTTTGACATAAATCTTCAGGGCCCTGACCACATCCAAGGACTCGGGACCAACGGAAGCGTCAGACAACACTGGAACCACAATAGGTTGATTCACATGAAAGCTGACACCACTTTTGGCAAGAACTGAGGACGGGTCCTAAGTTCCGCCCTGTCTTCATGAAATATCAAATAAGGGCTCTTACAGGATAAGGCCCCCAATTCAGACACACGTCTGGCAGATGCCAATAACATCACCATCTTCCAGGTGAGAAATTTTATCTCCACCCTATGTAAGGGTTCAAATCAGCCTGATTGGAGAAAGGACAGAACCACACTGAGGTTCCACGGAGTCGTGGGAGGTACAAAGGCGGTTGCAAATGAAGAGCTCTCTTCAGGAAAGTTTGTACTTCAGGCAATACGGCAAGTTGTTTCTGGAAGAAAATAGAGAGCGCAGAAATCTGAACTTTGATGGAGCCTAACCGTAGGCCCATATCCACTCCCGCTTGCAGGAAAAGTAGAAAACGACCAATTCTAAATTCCACGGGAGAAACCACTCTACCCTCACACCAGGAAACATACTTTGTCCAGATACGATGGTAACGTTTTGACGTAATCATCTTCTTGGCCTGGACTATGGTGGAAATGACCCTGGAGGGAAGACCCTTCCTAGCTAGAATTTCCCTCTCAACTTCCAAGCCGTCAAAACTTAGCCACTGTAAGTCTGGATAGGAGGTCCAAGTACCACACCCGTCGAGGCCAATCTGAGACAATCAGAATTGCCTGAATGCTTTCCCTTCCTTGTCTTTTGAGAACCCTTGGGATTAGCGGTAGAGGAGGGAACGGGTACACAAACTGGTACGTCCAAGGTATAGTCAGCGCGTCCACTGCTACAGCCTGTGGATCCCTCATTCTGGAACAGTAACGGCATAGCTTCTTGTTGAGACGAGAAGCCATCAAATCTATCTGCGGACAGCCCCACCGGTGAATTAACTGTTGAAACACCTGGGGATGTAGGCCCCATTCCCCCGGATGGAAATCTTGCCTGCTGAGGAAGTCTGCTTCCCAGTTGTCCACTCCTGGAATGAATATGGTTGAGATGGCCCTTGCGTTGGCCTCCACCCATAGGAGGATTTTGACACCTCTCGCATCGCCGCTCTGCTTCTTGTTCCCCCTTGTCGGTTTATGTACGCCACCGCCGTGGCGTTGTCCGACTGAACCTGGATCATTAGAGATTAGAAGCCTGCAGAAGAGCATTGTAAATTGCCCTGAGTTCCAGGATGTTTATTGGCAGAACAGATTCCTGTCTCAACCATATCCCCTGGAACTGGGCACCTATGGTCACAGCCCCCCAATCCCAGAGGCTGGCATCTGTTGTCAGTAGAATCCACGAGTGGATATTGAAACTTCTGCCCTCTACCAGGTGAGCAACCTGTAGCCAACATAATACAGAAATCCGGGCTTTCGGAGATAAGGTCACTTCCTGATGCATGTAAAGGTGAGACCCTGACCATTTGTCCAGCAGATCCAGCTGAAATGGCCGGGCATAAAATCTGCCTTATTGGATTGCCTCATAAGAAGCCACCATCCTGCCCAGTAATTGGATGCAAAGATGTATAGATACCTTGCGAGGACTGAGCACAGAGCGAACCATAGCCTGGACAGTCAAGGCCTTGTCCATCGGCAGAAACACCCTTTGAGACAATGTATCCAGAATCATTCCCAGGAACTGAACACATTGGGTTGGTTCCAGGTGAAATTTCTGAAAATTTAGGATCCATCCATGATCCGTAAGTAGGCGAGTCATCAGATCGATGCTGTGCAGCAGACACTCCTTGGACACAGGCTTTATGAGGAGATCGTCCAAGTAGGGGACTATGTTTACTCCCATCATGCGCAGTTGCAGCATCAGCTCTACCATGACTTTGATGAAGACCCTCGGCGCTGTGGATAATCCAAAGGGTAAGGCCTGAAACTGGAAATGGTCATCCAATATGGCGAACCTGAAGTAAGCCTGATGAGGGGGCCACATGGGAATGTGTAGATAAGCATCCTTGACATCAAGAGACACCAGGAATTCCCCCTCCTCCAGAGCGGACACCACCGCCCGCAGGGATTCCATCTTGAATTTGAACACCCGCAGATACGGGTTTAGAGACTTCAGGTTCAAGAAGGGGTGCCCCAAACCATCTGGTTTGGGAACGACAAGAAGACTGAAGTAAAACCCCTTGTTGCATAACGGAGGAGGTACTGAAACCACCACCCCCATCTGCAAAAGTTTTTGAAAAGCCTCTTGCAAGGTAACGTTTTCTGCTGGTAAAGCTGGTAAATCCAACTTGAAAAATCTGTGAGGAGGGAGTGCTTGAAATTCCAGCCGGTATCCTTGGGAAATGAGGTCCCTCAAACAACCAACGATCCCGGCAGGATTCCACCCACACGTGGGTGAAATGTTGAAGGCGAGCATCTACCTAAAAGTCGCCTTGCTGCTGGGGACAACCGTCACGCAGAAGTCTTAGCGGCAGGGGATCTGGTGGTCTGGTCCAGGGAGACAGCTGTTGCAGGATTACAGGATTTACCACGAGATCCTCTGGGAGTGGTGGAGACCCCTAGGCCCCTGCCTCCGAACCTCGCCACATGAAAGGACTGCAAGGAGGGTCCAGTGTAAGACCGTCTAGCAGGTGGCACAGCCGACAGCAGATACTGTAGGTAGATTTACCCGCCCTTGCTTGGGAGATCCATTTATTTAATTTGTCTCCAAACAAGGCATCACCTGTAAAGGGAAAATTTTCTACACCCTTTTTGGAATTGGCGTCTGCTGACCATTGACGTAACCACAGAGCTCTGCGCACCGAAACAACCATAGCAACGGTGCGGCCAGTTACCTTATACAACTCTTTAATAGCCTCGATCATAAAATTTGCAGCATCCATTATATGTTGGAGCAGAGTAATGACCTCATCCCGACAAGAGAGTCTAAACCAGCAGTGGGGAACCTTAGGCCCGCGGGCCGTATAAGGCCCACAGAGCCACTTGATCCGGCCCGGACAGGCTCACCTAACCGAGGGAGATGCCGGGCGCCCGCTGAGATTTTGTTACTAGCGGGCGCCCGGCTTCTTCCCCTCAGCAGCAGCCGGAGGCAGGAGCTCACTCCTGAACTCAGGCAGTGTACGTGAGCGGCTGTGCGGTGCTATGGGAGAGATGTCATGACGTCTCTCCCATAGTTCTGAGGAGCGGGCGGCCAGGCGGAGGGCAACGGTCCGGAAGCAGGAGCGGGGCTGGTGAGTATTGTGTTTTTTTTTCCTTTTGATGTGTGTGTGTAAGCGGCGCTACTAGGGGGCATATATAATTGGCATATTTAATGGGGCATAACAACTAACTGGGCATATCTAGTGGGGCATAACAACTGACTGGGGGCATATCTAGTGGGGCATAACAACTGACTGAGGGTATATCTACTGGGGGCATAACAAGTGACTGGGGGCATATGTACTGGGGAATATCTACTGGGGCATAACAACTGACTGGGGGTATATCTACTGGGGGCATAACTACTGACTGGAGGCATAACTACTGGGGGCAGGCAAATTTTTAAGTTGATAATTTCGATAATCCTTCCCCGAAGGATTTTATAAATATCCAAATGGCCCTTGGTAGAAAAAAGGTTCCTTACCCCTGGTCTAAACCGTCAATAACAATATCAGACCACTTGACTACCGCCCTGGAAATCCACCCACAAACTATTGTGGGGCGTTGTGCTGCGCCTTCTGCCGTATAAACTGCCTTGAGCGTGGTCTCAATTTTACGGTCAGCTGGTTCTTTCAGGGATATAGCCCCTGGTACTGGCAGTATCGACTGACGGGGTTTTTTCCCATACCTTCCTGTCCTCAGCTGGGAGGGGAAAAGTAGTTAAAAACCTCTGAGGAATTTAATTTTTTTTATCAGGGTTCAACCAAGCCTCCCTGGCCAGTGTTTAATTCCTTAGACACAGGAAAAGTTGCTGAGGTTTTGGGTCTAACATTAAAGTATAACTCCTCATCTGGTTCTGCCTCCTGATCCGGTATGTGAAGGACCTCTCTTACAGCAAAAATTACAGCCTCCACCCCAGAGGACAGAGAACTCATATCATCATCATCATCATCCACATCAGGCTGATCAGAATCAGACTGGAGCAGAAATATGTGTATTACCTGATATTAGTGCAGCGGCACTACCGCTGGCGTGCTCCCCCCTTTCTATGACCCCATGGCACCAGTTTTAAAGTCTGTAGCAGTGTGGGTCCTGGAGGAGCAGCATGCATGCAGCCTTGAAGTTCCACAGCAGCAGGAAATGGCGCCTTCCCGCCGCTGGTCCTGCTCTGGGAAGCCCCACCCCTTGTAATGGCGCACGGTCCCTATCATAGCTTATACTGGCCACGTAGTAGAATATGCATTGTACACTACACACAAAGCCTTGAGACAGTGAACACTGTGGGGCAACAGCCCTGAGCTAGTTTGTGTAGTTCAGGGCCCGTGACCGATGCGTGATATGCCGCCAAAACTGCCCCGGGGACCCGCTAACCGGGACCCCGGTGTAACATTCACCGCACCTTGTAACTTCGGCATCTGTTAGAGGGTGGCGATCAGTACCTCAAGAGCTCAGTGATCAGTACCTCAGGAGCGCAGTGTCCTGTCAGCTGGGATTACAACCCATTAACCCAAGGCCGTAACTAGGGGGGGCTAAGGGGTCACGTGCCCCAGGCGCTGGCTTTGGGGGGAGCCGAGAGGTCACCCTAACACTAGGGGCTACCTGCGTCTGTGTCCCGCTGCTGCCCGTAGCTGACACAGTGACAGGGAGAAGCCACTGCTGTCTCCAGCGTTCCCTGTCACGGAGGCCGGGTGCCGGGCAGCTAAGACTCATCAGGCTGCTCCTGTTATTCGGGGTGTAAGACCCCGCCTCACTCCAAGCCCTGGAGTCCGCTCTCCTCGCTGGAGACCCCGAGTGACCAGGGAGCCGGAACAGGCGTCTCCTCCTCTAGCCTCATCTCTGCATCCACCCCTCCTCTCCGGCTGCAGTCAGTGAGTGGCGTCCCCGGCAACCAGCAGTGCAGAGCCGCAGAGGGCTGAGGAGACCTGGGGGACGGTGTGAAGATCTTTTAACATGAAAGCTACAACCACAGTAGGCTCAACCACCCTTAACAATGATGTACTGTAAGTTTATAATCTGGGCACGATTAATTAGAAAGTGACCTTTAATACATGTAAGAAAGTGTCATTTTAAAATGGTCTATTGCGCATATGTGATTTAGTAACACTTTTTTTTAATTGCACATAGGGCCTTATTCAACATCAGTCGGTAGTGCGATGAGATCGCATTTTCAAAACTTTCGGGCCAGTGCGCACGCACAGGGCCCATTCTGCGCGTGCGTGGCCCAGGTGATGCGATCACATCGCAGTGATCAAACGCCTCTGCCTGACTGACAGGCACAGTTGTAAGCGGGGCGGCAACGTGGCATTGCGGGGACGTGATAATTCAAATGTGAGCGAGGCCAGGCCGTTTACAGGGAGGCCCTGTGATTAAAAACATGGCGGCGGTGCACCTGACTTTGCAACCTTATTTTGCAGGGGTCCGCGATACGATACAATTGCCCTGTGCTGGGCGGCCCCCAGCTCGCGAGTGTTAGCAGATGCAGTTTTGCTGAATAAGGTCCGTAGTAGATACACATATTACAATTAAAAAAAAACTCTTACTGTACACAAAAGACAGTTAAAGTTCAGGGTGGATAAGACCCTTATGTAATAGTACTGGTGTAAAACTCCTGGCTGTTTCACACCAGTTCTGTGATGTAGGCTCTTTGCTTCGGAACCCCCTTTCCCTACCATGGTGTGGCACTCGGGGGTGATAGTGTCACCAACAGATGTGAGAGGGTTGTTGGCAGATGAACGAGGCGGTCACCAACAGTTAGGACTTGGGGGGGGGGGGGATTACTGCCTTGCCCCGGGGACATATATCCTAGTTTCGGCCCTGATTAACCCTCAGGAGGTTGGTTCGGTCCCCCCTCTGAGTCTCACAATGCAGGTAGCCTGGTTGCCAACCAGAGCTACCTGAAAATAATAAACTAAAATAAAAATAAGGGAAAATCTCTGGAGCTCCAGAGAAGTGCATCTGGCTCCTTGGGCACATTTTTCTAAACTGAGACTGGTAGGAGGGGCATAGAGGGGAGGAGCCAGCACACACATACACACACTAAAGGTTTTTAAAGTGCCAGCTTTCAGTGGACCCGATCTGTATCCCATGGTACTAAAGTACAAGGCCCCAGTATCCACTAGGACGTAAGAGAAAAAAAAAGAATACTGTTCATTATGCAGACACAGGGGGTCATTCCAAGCTGAAAATGTTCGCTGCGCAGCGATGAAGCAAAAAAAGGCACTTCTGCGCATGCGTATGTGGCGCAATGCGCACGCACGACGTACTTCCACAACGGCCGATGTAGTTTTGACAGGGTCTAGCGATGCATTTCAGTCGCACTGCTGACCGCAGAGTGATTGACAGGAAGAGGGCGTTTCTGGGTGTCAACTGACCGTTTTCAGGGAGTGTTCAAAAAATGCAGGCGTGGCTGGGCGAACGCAGGGCGTGTTTGTGACGTCAAATCCGGAACTGAATGGTCTGAAGTGATTGCAAGCTAGGAGTAGGTCTGGAGCTACTCTGAAACTGCACTAAATTATTTTGTAGCCGCTCTGCGATCCTTTCGTTCGCACTTCTGCTAAGCTAAAATACACTCTCGGTGGGCGGCGGCATAGCATTTGCATGGCTGCTAGCGAGCGATCAACTCAGAATGACCCCCACAGAGTAAGAATAGTTTGTAGTTTGTAAGAAGTTGCACTGTGCACTTGGCCATACATTTAGAATTGCAAGCAGAACACTGTAGGGACACTGTATACAGGAGCGGTTCTTGGTGCAGGCAAGCAGTGCCTGCCCCCAGGCCGCAGTCACCCTGCAAGCGCCCGCCGCCTACCCGCAGCCCGCTCCCCAGCTGCAGCAGACGCCGTGGGCTGTATGGGCGTCCACTGCAGCCGGCGCACCTGTCAGACGCTAGAGGTCATTATTGACCTCTAGTCTCTGTGTGTCGCTGCTATGGAAGAGATGTCATGACGTCTCTCCCATTGAGAGGAGCCGCGGGCGTCCAGACGGAGGAGCAGCAGCAGCAGTTGGGAAGCAGGAGCAGGGCAGTGGTAAGTATTGTTTTTGTGTGTGTGTGTGTTTGGTAGCGGCTACTAAGGGGCACAGCGACAGGGGGCACAACTACTGGGGGCATAGCGACAGGAGGCACAACTACTGGAGCAAATCTACTGGGGGCATAGCTATAGGGGCACATATACTGGGGCCAATCTACTGGGGGCATAGCTACAGGGGGCAAATCTAATGGGGGCACAGCTACTGGGGGCATAGCTACAGGGGGCAAATCAACTGGGGGCACAACTACTTGGGGAAAATCGACTGGGGGCACAACTACTGGGGGCATAACTGTGGCCACGCCCCCCTATGAAGTCACGTCCATATTTTTGACGCGTGCCTTCGGCGCGCATTGTTTTGGCGCCTGGGGGGCGCCAGTGAACGCTTTCGCACTGGGCGCCACTAGGTGTAGAACCGGCCCTGACTGTATAGTAGGAAAGGACGGTCAGACATTAGAATAATACTGTTCATTATGCAGACACAGAGTAATGATAGTTTCTGAGAAGTTGTACTGTGCACTTGCCCATACATTTAGAATTGCAAGCAACACAAAATAAATCAATTACCAGGTAGCGGCCAGAACCGATTCACTATAAGGAATGATGGTTCCACTGTCCAATGGACCCAGAAGCTGGCGCTCTTGACTAGTAGAAGGCAGTGAGAAGAAATATGTTCTTCAGCATATGGTGTATTACTCATTCCCCACACAACTGACGGAGACTCTAATGTGAATAGTCCATGCACTGTATAGGCCTCACTGGGAAACATATGTGTACCTGGAGACAAGCTCTTGAATGGGCATCATCTGGTTGTCCAGCTGTTGCTGATCTTGATAATCTATTAAAAATAAAATATGCCTAGAAAAATAGAGCTGTACAAACACACGCGAGTCTTCTCGAAAGCTAATTTCTGCTTGATTGTGACGAAGATTGTAACACGTGTGAGTCAGATCAGGCAAAACTTCGATCAGACAGGAAAGAAAATCCTGTCAGCCGACGTCCGCATCAGCCGATAAGAAGCACTGTGCTCCTTTTATCCATTCGTCCTGGCCCTGGGGCAGGATTTTGACAGGAGAATCCCGGCTCTGGCTGTCACTAAAATGTTAATGTTTTTCATTGGTGCTGCAGAGGTGCCTTACAGTGGGGGTCATTCCGAGTTGATCGCTAGCTGAAAATGTTTGCTGCGCTGCGATTAAGTAAAAAAACGGCACTTGCATGCGTGTGCGGCGCAGTGCGCACGCGCGACGTACTTTCACAACGGCCAATGTATTTTTACTAGAGATGAGCGGGTTCAGTTTTACTCGGTTTTACTCGGTTCTTAAAACGGCATCTTACTGGCTCACGGATGTCACGTGTTTTGAATAGCCAATAAGATGCCGTTTTGAGAACCGAGTAAAACCGAGTAAAACCGAATCCGCTCATCTCTAATTTTTACACAAGGTCTAGCGAAGCTTTTCAGTCGCAATGGCCGCCGCAGAGTGATTGACATGAAGTGGGCGTTTCGGGGTGTCAACTGACCATTTTCAGGGAGTGCTCGAAAAAAATGCAGGCATGGCTGACCGAACGCAGGGCGTGTTTGTGACGTCAAATCCGGAACTGAATGGTCTGAAGAGATCGCAAGCGCTGAGAAGGTCTGGAGTTACTCTAAAACTGCAAAAAAAAATTGTAGCCGCTCTGCGATCCTTTCGTTCGCACTTCTGCTAAGCTAAAATACACTCCCAGAGGGCGGGGGGCTTAGCATTTGCCTGACTGCTAAAAACTGCTAGCGAGCGATCAACTCGGAATGAACCCCAGTGAGGGGATGACAGGCATGTGTATCCAGGGCCTGTTTTTAGGTTTATCAAACCTTCCCCCGCCCCCACACACACACCCACACCACCACCACCACCAAATTTCTGATATAGGGGGTAATTCCAAGTTGATCGCAGCAGGAAATTTTTTAGCAGTTGGGCAAAACCATGTGCACTGCAGGTGTGGCAGATATAACATTTGCAGAGAGAGTTAGATTTGGGTGGGTTATTTTATTTCTGTGCAGGGTAAATACTGGCTGCTTTATTTTTACACTGCAAATTAGATTGCAGATTGAACACACCACACCCAAATCTAACTCTCTCTGCACATGTTATATCTGCCACACCTGCAGTGCACATGGTTTTGCCCAATTGCTAACAGAATTCTTGCTGCGATCAACTTGGAATTACCCCCATAATACGGACACAACTCCGTTAAATAAGATTACCACAATCCCAATTTATTTTTATTTTTTGCAATGGTAACTGCAGTATTCTTCAATTTATTAAGTAGGCTACTTTAATGAAAACTTACACCACAGAAAGAACTTCAGGTCCCTCCCTGGCAGTGGAGGCTTGCACAATGGACGTGAATGCACATTTGGCAAGCCGCTGACAAACCTGCCAGAAGAGTGATAGTGTGAGTTATCACTCTACTGGACTCTCTTCTTCGGGACAGGGTCTTATTGGAGCCACTGCACAGGCCCTGAAATGTCATTCTTTACTGCAGCCAAAGGGTAACGATAGGGATTGAGTATTTTCAGGGGTTCATACTGACACCAATGATAAACAGACCCCTCAGAAAGAGGTACCTACTGCTCCAGAGAACCCATCCCGTATGCATGCCCATTGGAGCACTGTTTTACGTTTTCAGTGAAAGCCTGCTGAAGGGACGACCCCTTTGTATGCTCAGAAAAGTGGGGCTGGGGGCTTCCTGAGAGGTAAGTCACACTGTTCAGTTCTAATTGTATTAATTAGACATTGAGACATAACATTTGTCAAGCTATCTTTCAAGCATAGTCGAGCCTAGGACCATCTTAACGTACAAGCACACGGGGCAGCTGCCCAGGGACCCACAATTCTAGGGGCCTTCAAATAGGAAAGGGGGGGGGGGGGGGTTGTGTCACAGAATCAGAGTATGTAATCTCTACCTGCCTCTCAGCCTGCAGTCAGACAGTGAATGGCTGTCAGCATGCTGATTGGTGGATGGCTGGAGCTATCCACCAATCAAAGTGCTGACAGCCATTCACTGTATGTGGAGAGACAGCGCTGGACCGCCGGAGGGGCATGCTATGATTTATTATTGTTTTAAATTGGTTCCCATTAATGGGTGTGTAGGGGCCCCAGTGCATTGCTTTGCCTAGGGCCTACAGTGCTGTTAAGATGGACCTGGTAAGGCCCGGTTATCAAAATTTGTCTGGAAGCCAATTAGAAACATCCGGCTGTGCTTGGCACTAGCCTCATATTCCTGAGTTAGGAGAGTTATCAGGGGCCCTTTATACCCCGACATTTCAACCCCAAAATTCATGTACTCTGTATGCTTCAAGTACCGTGCTTGTGTCTGCAGCGTGGGGGAAGCCGGGCCGCACTTGTGTACCAGGAAATCAGTGTTCAGGTGGCCTGCTACGTGCACAGAGAGCATGTCAAGGTCAAGTTTCACACTAAGGTGCGCCAAGCCAACATCATGTGGCTTACAGGGACGTTGTTCACATTAGGTCTTCCTCTGTTCCCTCACTCAGTTATATACTGTACTATCCATTATACTGGAAGTTTCTTTCCCAGTAAATCATGTAAAACAACTGAGCTGGGCCAATGAGACTGGAGATCTTGCTTTCATCAGAATACAGTAATACACAGAAAACAGGCTTACGCGGAAAGGGTTAATAGCAGTGTCAGGAACTACAGAACCTCCATGCACTGCCTTGATGGTTGCCGATATATATTTCTGAGGCGACGCAACTTACACTCTGGATTCCTCACACCGTGTTAGGCTGCGAACTCCCTCGCTCGCTTACACTATCACATCGTTCTTCTGTTTCCCTCTGTCAGTCACCTCTCAAGTCTACTGTATATCACTCTCTTTCTATCCTTCTCACTCTCTTTTTTTCCCCCCTCTCTCTCATTCCCTCTTTCCGTGTTCTGAATACAGATACAACCTTTCAATATTCTGCTCGCACAACAGCGAACAGCATCAATGGGGAGAGAGAGAGAGGAGAAGGAGGGTGGTTAGATTGTCAGTGAGTGTGCGAGAGGGGGGGGGGGGGGTGATAGAGAGACTGGCCATAGAGGGAGAGACAGGCAGATGGACCGCTAATGAAAAAATGAGCAAAAGGGATTATCAGAGAGAGAGAAAGAGAAATACTGATCTCCATGGCTGCAATCTCTGTCCTGCTGCTCCCATGTGCCGATTCTCCTGTGTAACACACTGTACGCCTAGCATCTGCTTCTCACTACCTGGATATGAGATACCCACTCTGGCTGGGAAGTCTCTCCTGTGTGTCATGCCCCTGCTTCATGAGGTGCCTCTTTAGTCCACTTGGAGGGACTCCAGGGATGGCGAACAGAATATATCATCTTAACCTATGTGTGCCCTATTACACAGAAGCCTCTTCTCTTCCAGAGCTGCAATTTACCCTGGTGGCTTATGGCAATAGTATGGACGACTGCTTAACCACCTCAAGCAGCTAGGACGACCCTACTGCTAATTATGCATTTCTGACAGAAATATTTAGATTTAGTTCTGTTGTTAGAAGTTGCTGCTGGCGGTGCTGTAAGGATCTATGAAGATCCTCCGGTGCCATATAGATAAATCTATACAAACAGACATACACTACATACTATAATATAGGAGGTATCGGTATGAGTTACCGATGATCGGGATGCAGACCGTCATTATACTGACGCTGGCATCCCGGCCACCAGGATGCCGACAGAGTGGCGAACGCTAGAAAGCCCCTTGCGGGCTCGCTGCGTTCGCCACAGGTTATATTCTCACGCTATGGGTGTCGTGGACACCCATAGAGGGAGAAAAGCCTGTGGCGCCGGCACTGTACCATTGTGCAGGTTCCCAGCACCAGCACTTAGATCGCCGGGATCCCGTGCGGCAGTATGTTGACCGCATATCCTATAGGAGGGTATTGGTGCGTGCACAATAGCTTCTGTATGAAATATTATATATTAGATGCTTAAAAAGTCCTATTTAACTGAGAGTAAAAAAAGGTAAAGAATAGAATGGCGTTGAAATAACAAAGAATCTAGTTTCTCTCTCGCGTGAAAGCGTCATGACACATGAAAATGGGATATTGAATTGGCCCTCCAGCATCCAGAGCCCCACTTGTGTAACCCTCCATACAGTATCACATATACAGCCCTGAGCTGACAGCTGACATACAACAGAGAGACAACCATTGCCGATCATCACAATGTCTTCAAGGCAAGCTAATGGTACGTTCATTTAACAAGAGGAAGCAGAGCCAGCCATAGGCATAGGCAAACTAGGCAATTGCCTAGGGCATTTGATATGCCTAGGGGCATCAGCAGCTTCTGCTGATTAAAATGATATGCGGCATGCCTATATTCTGTGTGTAGCATTTCTTATACAGATACAGCCACAGTCTCACACAGTATATAGGCATGCCACATATCATTTTAATCAGCAGAAGCAGCTTGTGCATCCTAGCCACACAGCAATGCAAATAAGATGCATTTTCATAAAAAATGGTGCCCGGTGTTAGCATTGAGGCAAGATTTATGAGGACACATCTGTATCCAAGCAGAGGCAGAGGTCACAGTGTTAGTGGCAGTGTGAGTGCTGTGTGCATGTGAGTGGGTTGGTTGTGCAGTAGTGTTCGGAATATGTGTAAGGAGCATTATGTGTGTCATGTAAAAATGCATTAATAATGTGCAACATATGTGTAAGGGGCACTATGTGTGTCATTATGTGTATAAGGGCATTAATAATGTGCAGCATATGTGTAACAGAATACTACTGTATGTGTGTCATTATGTGTATAGGGGCACTAATAATGTGCAGTAAATATGTTGGGGGCACTATGTGTGTCATTATGTGTATAAGGGCATTAATAATGTGCGGCATATATGTAAGGGACATTATGTGTAAAAGGGCATTAATAAAGGTTGTCATAATGTGTAAGGCGCATTATGTTTATAAGGACATTAATAATGTGTAAGGGGCATTACTGTGTGGAATTATGTGTATAAATGCATTACTAATGTGTGGCATTATGTGTATAAGGTGCTCTACTATGTGGCGTTGCATATAGAAAGGGCACTACTGTGTCGTCTAATATGAATAAAGAGCAATAGGGTGTGGTGTAATGTGAATAAGGAGCAATTCAGTGTGATGTAATGTGAATAAGGGGCTCTACTGTGAGGAGTAATGTTTATAAGGTAAAGTAATACTACTGTGGGATGTAATATGAATTATGGACACTATCGCATGATCAAATGTGAATAAAGTTGCAGTACTGTGTGGCGTAATTGGAATTGGGGTTACTATTGTGTGGCCATGCCCCTTGCTAGCAAAAACACACCCCTTTTTGGGCTGTGCGCCAAATGTGCGAACTGTTCCTATTTAAAATATAGGGGGTACAAACACCAATATAAGGACTGCTATGGGTGAGGGGTAATGGTGCTGGGAAAGAGGTGCAAGGTCAGAGGTGGAACCAGCGGTGGTGCTAGGGGGCACCAGCCAAAATCTTGCCTAGGGCATCATATTGGTTAGGGCCGGCTCTGAGAGGAAGGCTTGCAGAACCGAGGAAACAAGGACACTTGCTATTATCTCCCACCTGTAGTAAGACCTGATTTTTATACAATATTATCATTTATATCTGCACGGAGGCTATAAAGCAATGCAGAGATATATAGATGAAATGCAAGCTCTGTCCCATAAATACTCATTGTGCCACTGGCTGCTATCATGGGAGATATAAGTGCTCATTTAAAAGCATAATGGAAGTGTGCCTTATATCATACAAACCAATCAGACGTTTGATTTATTAACCAAACTAGCACTTCAGCGATGCAAAACAACATGTAACTGGATGCTCTGGTTTATAGCGCACCTGGGCTATGGGCGCAGATTTATTGCAGAAGCCTGAGGGGTCCTATGGGCACGTGTTGAGAAAAATTGCTAGTTAGAAGGATAGACACAAGCCTTGTACTTTGTCTTTACTGTAACAGAGTGCTGATTAACACGTCTCAGAGCTTCCCGGCAGCAGTATGCGCTGTGTTCTTCCTGAACGTTGCCATAAAACTCCATTGTGTTTTACCGATCGTTGGGGCTCCGGAACGCTGCAGGCAGGCAGGATTGCCATGTAGGGAAGAGTTATCAGAAAGTACATGTGTACAGGTTCATCCACTCACATTATCCTTTTAGAGTATCATTGGCAAAGTAGACTTTTAAGACTGTGATTGACTACCCAGGGCCATGTGTACTGTGGGATGTAGTCCTAATATCGACAGTTATGATGTTGACAGTGTGAAAATGCTGACATTTAACATGTCAGCATCTGCAGAATGTCAACATGTCCACAATTACACGGAAATGCAGTGGTGGGAATGGCTTAGACTACAAGTGGGGAGGGTTAGGTTACAGGAGGGGAGGGTTAGGGTTTGGCACCACGGGCAGAGCAAGGGTTAGGCTACAGGAGGTGAGGGTTAGGCACTATGGGGAGGACTACTGTTAGGCTACGAGAGGGGAGGGTTAGGCACTATAGGTGGTGGTGGAGGGGGGGCTTGGTTTAGGCTATGAGTAAGGAGAGTTAGGGTTAGGCAATATGGGGAGAGTTATGCTATGGGAGGGAAGGGTTAGGGTTAAGGTTGCGGAAAAGGAAGGTTAGGGGTAGGCTGTGGTAGGGTAGGTATGGGTTAGGCTGTGGGAGGGGAGGGTTAGTTCGTAGAAGGAGAGGGTTAGGGTTGGTCAATGGGAGGTGAAGTTAGAGTTAGACATTATGGGAAGGGTTAGGGTTAGGCTACAGGAGGGGGGGTTAGGGTTAGTCACTAGGAGGACGGTAAAAATTAGGCTACAAGAAGGGAGGGTTAGGCACTAGCGGAAGGGTAAGGATTAGGCTACAGGAGGGGAGAGTTAGGCACTAGCGGGAGGGTAAGGATTAATCTACAGGAAAGGAGGGTTAGGCTACAGGAGGGCAGGTTAGGAACTAGGGAAGGGTGAGGATTAGGCTACAGAAGGGAAGGGTTAGTCACTAGGGGGAGGGTTAGGCTGCGGGAGACGATAGTTAGGGCTAGGCTACAGGACGGGAGGTTAGCGTTGGGCAATAGGGGGAGGGTTAGAGTCAGTCTCGGGGAGGGGAGGTTAGGGTTAGGCATTAAGGGCAGGGTTAGGGGCTAGGATTATTCATACTGACCGCTGGAAGGATTGCAGGAACCACCAGAAGTCATCCTGACATACCTGGGGGGCCTGGGAGACATTGCTGGAGCCACTGGATTCTCTATGCCAGGTAAGTCACCACTGGACCACCAGGGACAGTTAATCATAATTATGAATGTCAATATGACAAAATATACAACACTGTATATAATCTCATAGATAGTCTGTAGTTCATTATGTCAGGTCAAGCTTCTCAAGTTGTTCTTACAGAGGATTTTACCAGGAAACTCAACTCACATTTCTATAAGGTCTGGCCGTCCGCCACAGCAGAGGAGACAGTTTCGAAGGATGCTAGAGGAAACAGAGGCCATTTTGGGAGGGACATTTAATAGCGTCAGGTATACACATCGTTATCCTGGAGTGCCGGGACCGAGGGACGGCTGCAGCTAGAGGAAGGCAGCGGCGGTGACGGCGGCAGTGTGAAACCCCTGACAATGATCAGGTAGTGTGGCATTATTATGTGAGGCTGGCATACACTAAAGTGACAGGGCAGGGCTTGCTTAACTGTGGGGAATAATATGGTGCAAGGGGCATTACTGTAAGGCACATATGTGCAAGGGGTATAATAAGGTGCAAGAGGCATTACAGTGTGGGGCATAAGGTGCAAGGGGCATTTACTGTTGGGGAATATAGTGCAAGGGGCATTTACTGTATGGGGCATATGGTGAATAGGGCATTTCCTGTATGGGTCATATGGTGCAAGGGGCATTACTGTGTGAGGCATAGCATGGTGCAAGTGGCATTACTGTGTGGGGTATAATATGGTGGAATATTTTTTTTTCTGCGTTGGCCAGTGTCTGGGGGTGCAGGGTCAAAAACTGGGGTGTAAGGTATTTTATTCCTGCAATGACACGCCCATTTTAGTAAGGTCATACACTTTTTTGGGGGGACGCGTGCTAATATTTACATCTTAGAATGTCTACCAGGGGAGGGGGCACTTTTTTTTTACTGTTTGCACTGGATGCCAAATTGTCTAGAAACAGCCTTGCACATATTGTAATAGAAGCAACAAGATACCACAAACAAAATAAAGCACACTGAGCCAGAAAATTGCTTTTAGTAATACACCAGTATTCCTAAGGCAACCATCCAGTACAATTTAATGCATACTTGCCTGGCCTACTCTCCTGTAAAGGCAGGGAGACTCCCAAATGTTGGGGAGCTCTCCCAAGCTAATGAGAGGGTCGACCAGTCTCAGATCCGCACCACTTCTCAATTATGTGAATTGTCTCCTACTTGAGCCTCCTCCCGCGGTAACTTCCCAATTGGATGGGGGGGGGGGGGGGGGGATTCTGGGCAAAAGTTGACAAGTGTGCTTCTAAGTACACACTTACTCTTCACTCTTGGGAATTACCTCCAAAATTGTGAACATCAAGGTACAAGACAGGTTCACAGATAATACAACACAGCACAGTGATAGTTTTGTGCTTCATAAGACATTCTGTGTGCATTACTTGTGTGGCAATATTAAGCTAGATGGCGATAGTGAGCCATGGCTTCTCTGTGGGGCTGGAGGGATCCGCCTAAACAGGGAAGAAAAAGGAGGTGTAGCAGACCTAAGGGCTGCTGAGTGGAGACCATCCAGGAAGGACTGTGCAGTCGAGTGAGGCTGCTGCCTTGTGTATACATTCCAGGTGGGGTTGTTGAAGCCAGTCAGGTGGCCTGTGGAAACAATCCAAGTGGGACTGTGGTAGCCAAAGATCCCAGTAAACCATAAGGACAGTTGGGACCACGAGGCCAGTGTCCAAATCTGCAGGAAGCAGAAGAGGACAATACATTTCTGTGAATGTGCATATGACATTGTGGAAGCCAAGCCTGGCCAGAAACCTATGGCCAGACCTAGAAGAAGAAGGCAGGACTGAGACTTTGTGTTGCAGACCAGCTGCTCTGTTCGTTAGGGACCTGCTCAACAAGAGGTGACCTGGAAGATTGGTGGGCAGGCTGATATCATTGGCCAACGATATACCAAAAACCTCTTATGACATATTATATTTTATTATACTGTTATGATCGTTTAGTGCATCTGCACCCCTTTTGTCTGTGTATACTACTTTATTCTCAGCAGCATAGCACCTTTCATTACTGGAGGGTGTGCAATTTAGAACATTTTCCCCTACTGTTCTATAAGGGTCACGAAGTGAGCTATTGCCCTGAGTGAGGGCTAGGCTGCTTTTATGTTTTCTTTGCTGTGTGTTGATACTAAAGTTCCATTTAATTTATTTATTGAACATGAAAAGCTTTGTGTTGATCATGATTCAAGTGCCTAGTAAACACTGCATCACTAAAAACTCTACCGAGCTGAATACTCTAGATTGTCACACTTTGCAGTATCTTTATCAAAAGTCACTGAGAGCTTACTAGGTGGTATCGATGTCCCTCCTTTTTGCATAAGCTCTTTCCTTCGGTGTCCCCCCTGTGCTGGAGGTGTGGCAGAGAACGAGGTACCCTCGTTCATATATGGTGGGACTGCCCTCTAATTGCTGCCTTTTGGGACAGGTTTATTCAAATTTCTTCAGAAATCCTGGGGTTTCAGGCTCCTACCGAGCTTGAGTTCTGGCTACTCTCCCATACTGCAATACCTCTAGCAAAATATAAACACTCCCTTCTCAAGCATCTTAATAACGCAGCAAGAGCTGTAATACCGGTTCACTGGAAGTCTCCGAGCCCCCCCAGGATTTGGGAATGGTTTCAGAGGATAGAATGTTATAGAACCATGGAGGATATTTATCATTCAGTACTGGAAAAACATTCTGATTATGTTGCTACGTGGTCCTCTTGGCTGGATTTTAAATCTACCTCCACCTACAAAGACCAGATCCCACTAGGCTCATCATGAAACTGATTACCTCTGTAGACCACTTCACTGAATAAGGAACCACACTTGTAACTGGATGTGATTGGTTAGCTCACTCATCCCCCCCTCCACCCCGACTCTACCCTCTCCCTCCCTCTACCCTTTGTCCTGTCTTCTTCTTATTAATATAAGTTGTGATTTCAATGTATTTTGTCGTACTTCCTTTTTTTGTTTTCTATACATACTGAATATATTATTGCTGATCCTCTGATATATAATGAAACATTTGTTACTTCCTAGACGGATCAATTATATATATTATGTTTTCATTTTCTTTTTGTATTGTTGATGTTATATTGATGTATTGTGAAATGTTGCTCTGTTGATCTATGTGTTCATATGACATTGAACTATTTGTAACGTCTCTATTTCTTTTGAAAAACCAAAATAAAGAATATATTTAAAAAAAAAAGTCATTGAGGACATCCACACAGTATATAACATAAAAAATAAGAAATACAGATTTGTTGGTGAAATACATCCGAAGATGCCCAGTAGCAGATACCAGTTAGGTCATACATGCTGACTCTCTCTGAAATAGTGGCAATCTCCCAGAGTTCAGGCTGGGTGTACACAACATACTGATCACATCATAACTCCCCACCCATTATGGTAACATGGTTGGGGAAATAACACACAATAGGCACATTCCCAGTGTAACAGAGTCTTTTACTGGAAGGAGACGCTGTACTTCAGAAAATACAGACAGTAGCCTGAAAAACAGGCCTAGTCTTTAATTAAACAGGTGTACTTAAACAACCCAGCACCAAAGTCTCTAGATTTAATTCTGTTGCACTGGAATGCAGCCATCTCTTAGCATGGCTATTCAGTTGGTCCTTGGTACTAACCACACTCTAGCCTACTCACCGGCCTCTATTCAGCATCAGTCTCCAGAGCACCAGGCAGATCATAGTTTTAAATTCTTCCTGTTCTCTGGTGATGATTCCAAGCCGACTCTGGGCATCCTGGAAAACTCAGAGTTCCAAACCACCATTGCTACTGCACAGGCTTTGCTTTTCTCTCCCTTGGAGGAAGCTGATCTACAGAAATGTGGGCAATTCAAGTGAGAGACAACGCCTCTCACCAAAGGTGGAAATGTTGGGAAGAATAAGGAGAATTTGTGCTACAAGAAAATAGCCACCGCTCTACCGCCCACTGATGTGTGCAAAAGTGTTACTTTCACAACTCCCCTGAAATGCCTTTTTAAAAAATAGGCAAGAATGAGGAAGAGCTTCCAGAATTCGAAGGGTGACAAACTGAATCGCCTAACTGACAAAAATGTATAAATATAGCTTATAACGAGCAGGCATTTAGAATTCTCAATCAGATTTACTGAGTACAAGCATGAGAGCTGGGAGAATCTGCCGCATGTTCAATATAATCACTTTTTAATATAAAGCATAATCATAAAGAGAGGTTACAACATTCCACTCTACACTGCATTGCATTATTGAATGCGTATGAATAATTTTAAAGCAATCAGAACGCGTCCTGTTATATTTGTATGCAAAAGCTTCTACTTTGTCCAATAATTTTATTTTCGAGGTGAACACCCAATTGGGTCATTGGAAACATACCCATAAAATTAATCGGTGACTACCTGTAGTATTAAAGGGTGGTATTTGGTCCTGAAAATGTGCCGGCTGTGCACAGTAAAAACTTCATATTAAAGACGGAACACTTTATTTAAAAGTCTTTATTTAAAATATTGTTCTGCTTAGATTTAATTATGACTTGCATAAAGTGAGGACAGATCAGGAGTGTGTTGGTAACGTGACATTTTAGTGTTTGAAGTTTCTAATTTAATTAAGAGGGAACGGGATAGCATAGGAATAATCTGCACCCATGGAAACCCCTTCACCACTTGGGGGCAGCGCACACCTCTGGCACTGAGCCCCCGCACACAATAATTATTTTGGCATGTGGGAGGTGAAGGAGGCATTCACGGCCCCCCACTAGGCTCTGACATCATATCCAAGTGCCACACTCCGTGTGTAACACCAACATGAAGAAGCGGCACATGCATTGGCGTTTCTATCATGGGTGCGGTGCACACGGGCCCTTGCCGCACCCATGTTGTTTAAATACCTTACCGGAGTCCCGTGACTAAAGCTACAGCCACTGCATCTGCGGCAAAATCTAGCCAAATATGGCCGCCGCGCATGCGCAGTTCGAAATTTGTCTCCGGACCATGGCGGGCACTATGGTTCCAGAGACCTGGCTTGATGACGGAGCCTACGGCGCTGTGGAGAGGAGGGGACCCACCCGGAGTCTGCACACAGGCACCCTCCTCTCTTAAACCGTCCCTGGGCACATGTTAAAAGGATGTTTCTCCTTCAAGCTACAGGCCAGGACTCCAGGCACCACAGGGGCAATAAAAACATTGGAAGAGTGACATTATGTCACCATTCACTTTCAGATGCCCCATAAGCATTGGTGCCCTAGGTAACTGCCTAGTTGCCTAACAGTATTGTCTCGATTGGTCAAAGAACAAGAGGAATATGTAATATGTGTAAAACATACCCTCCAACTGTAAATTTTTGGCAGGTACAGTACCTTTTGTTTATGGTCTGTAATATTTTAATTTTTTTTATGGTCTGTACCGATTTTTGACTCCATTGAAAGTATAGGAAATGGGGCATGTCCACGCCCCCTTTACCTGCAGCCACGCCCCCTTTCCTAATTTGGACCGATTTTTATGTGTAAAATGTTGGAGGGTATGGGATCATTGAATATTGGCCCTCATTCCGAGTTGATCGCTCGCTGCCGTTTTTCGCATATAGCGATCAGACTAAAAATCGGCTGTTCTGCGCATGCGTATGGGCCGCAGGGCACACGCGCCAAGTAATTTCACACAAAACTAAGCAATTTTACACAGGCGAGCAACGCTTTTCAGTCGCACTGCTGATCGGTGAATGATTGACAGGAAAGGGGCGTTTCTGGGTGGTAACTGAGCGTTTTCTGGGAGTGTGCTAAAAAATGCAGGCGTGTCAGGCTAAAACGCAGTAGTGGCTGGCCGAACGCAGGGCGTGTTTGTGACGTCAAACCAGGAACTAAACAGACTGCAGTGATCGCAATCTAGGAGTAGGTCTGGAGCTACTCAGAAACTACAAGGAATTATTTAGTAGCAGTTCTGCTAATCTTTCGTTCGCAATTCTGCTAAGCTAAGATACACTCCCAGAGGGCGGCGGCCTAGCGTTTGCAATGCTGCTAAAAGCAGCTAGCGAGCGATCAACTCGGAATGAGGGCCATGGATAGAGAATGTAAGGCCTTCTGCAGGGAAAATATGCCAGGGTGACCTCTGGAGAAACAGGAGTCACCACTTACTTTAAATTATTCTGTCCCAGAAAATGAAAATCTAATTTCTGCAATAAGGGCCTGATTCTGATATGGAAATAAGGTAAGAAAGAGCAAGTAACTGTACACCTGTGCAATACCATGTGCACTGCAGGTGGGGAAGATGTAACATTTGCAGAGAGATTTAGATTTGGGAGTGGTGTGTACAAACTGATTTCTAAATAGCAGTGTAAAAATAAAGCTAACATTTGAGGGCTACATGCAAAAAGCAGCCAGTATTTACCCTGCACAGAGAAAATAAAAATGTGTTTGCTCCCCTTGCATGGTAACATGGTTTGTTCCAGACAAAAAAATTACTTGCTTTTTTTGCTTTACTTACAAACATGGGGGGTGATTCAGATCTGATCGCTGGGCTGCAAACTTTGCTGTCCTGCGTTCAGATAGTCGCCGCCTCCAGGGGAGTGTAAATTCGCCGTACAAATGTGCGATCACATGTGTACGCTGCAAAAATCCACTTTGTGCAGTCTGTGTGCGCAGCCCAGCCCAGGACTTACTCCTATAGTGTGATGAGTACAGGTCGATCGGGGCCGGAGCTGACGTCAGACACTTTCCCTGAAAACGCTTGGGAACGCCTGCATTTTTCCAGACACTCCCAATAAACGGTCAGTTGCCACCTACAAACGACTTCCTCCTGTCAGTCACCTTGCGCACGGAATCCCGATCACACAATCCCGACAGGGGTGGCGAGCGGAACGCAGCCCCTTGCGGGCACGCTTCGCTCGCCACGCTGCGGGCTCGGCACACTATTATATTCTCACTCTATGGGTGTCGTGGACACCCACGGAGGGAGAATATGTCGGGATTGTGGCGGTCGGCATTCCGGCGTCGGTATTTCGACCGCCGGGATCCCGTCCAGCGGGATGTTGACCGCATCCCCTACATCCAGTGTCAGACTGGGGCATGTAGGGCCCACCGGGGGGGGGGATGCAGTGGTAGGGGCCCATGTTAGGGGTGTAGCCAGTCCGCAGAGGGGGTGTGGCCTGCCACCTCATTGGTTTGACTAACCATTAGAGAGTGCAATGTCTGGGCCCCTTCATAAATATATACAGTAAATTCAGCTGCTGCATGCATGATAATGTACCAGATTAATAACAGATTAATAACAGCAATGCACTGTAGAAAATACACCATAGTCCAGTATAAGGTAACATATGTATAATGTATAATTCAAGTGCACAGTCTGGAATCTGATCCTTAGAGGAGGAGGGGGCCCCAGGCAGTGGGGCCCACCGGTGGTTTCCCCTGTACCCCTGAGGGCCAGTCCAAGCCTGCCTACATCACAGCTACTCCCTCTGTCATACCCCTCTTGGCCATGTCATCTTTGTTCACAAATCTCTGTACTTAGCTGTAAAACTAGTCTCACTCGCGCAAATCTAGGTGCGTGACCTCACAACGTGGTATTTATGCTGGGGTACTGCGGTTGGTAATTTAGAAATCTGCAAAATCTTGGCATTACTCCCGCCACCCCGGCTAGCCTTCTATAGTATGTGCTGGAATGGAACAAGTATTACAATGCATTAAATGTTTAATATTTAAGGCTGAGACATATTTTCCATCTTTAGACTGCACGGGAAATAAATCTACTCTGGCTTGGGCAGACCGGTAATTTATATTGACCCTTTTTTTCTGTTGCTGTCTCTTTTCTTTGTGTCCAAATTCCATTATTCCTTTAATGAAGTTAAGATTAAAAGGTTACAGTCGAGACGGTTTCGGCGTTACTAGTTACTGTAGTTATCAGACGTCAGAAACACACTAGGAAAGGGTTACCATAAGAACAAGGTATACATTTATTTCTGCATATTAAAATTAAGCCAGGTTGGATTTGAAGATAACATCTCAGCTATAATTTTAGCTCCAGGGTATAATTCTTCTGCATAATAAACAACCCTTGGTATTTGGCTAAACCCCAAACAGAATCCTGGATTTGGTGCATCCTTAATTAAAAGCACGGTAGGGTCCAGCTGTGGTTTGTATGTACCAGCAAAACACGTTCCGGCTACTTAGCTAATATTGGGGGTCATTCCGAGTTGTTTGCTCGTTGCCGATTTTCGCAACGGAGCGATTAAGGCAAAAATGCACATGCGCATGGTACGCAGCGCGCATGCGCTAAGTATTTTAGCACAAAACTTAGTAGATTTACTCACGTCCGAATTAAGAATTTCCATTGTTGACGTGATCGGAGTGTGATTGACAGGAAGTGGGTGTTTCTGGGCGGAAACTGACCGTTTTCTGGGAGTGTGCGGAAAAACGCAGGCGTGCCAGAATAAAACGCGGGAGTGTCTGGAGAAACGGAGGAGTGGCTGGCCGAATGCAGGGCGTGTTTGTGACGTCAAACCAGGAACGAAACGGGCTGAGCTGATCGCAGTGTAGGAGTAAGTCTCGAGCTACTCAGAAACTGCTAAGAAATTTCTATTCGCAATTCTGCTAATCTTTCATTCGCAATTCTGCTAAGCTAAGATACACTCCCAGAGGGCGGCGGCCTAGCGTGTGCAATGCTGCTAAAATCTGCTAGCGAGCGAACAACTTGGAATGACCCCCATAGTTGTGTCCCTAGACAGAATGTGAAGACCAATTGTAACAATGAGGACGGGCAGCTACATAATACACAACATACAGTATATGTCACAACCCTAGTAACCCTAAAGTCACTAACATTAGTCTTTCAATGGGTGTTAGTACCTTTACATTACTTTCACTTGCTTGCTAGGCTTGTTTTGTCTTTCAAAAGAGAATTTTTTGCATGTAATCCCAAAGAAATATCAGTTTTCAGGGGAAACCTGCAAAAATGAAGTATCACCGGATGCATGAAGGGGTAACCCATAGTTGCCTACCTTGCAGTCCCCTCCTTTGTGAGGTGGCAGCATGGTAGGCACATGGGGGTGTGGGCGGCGGCGAGGTGGGCTGTCCAGGGCGTGGCCGACGACAAGGTGGGCTGTCCAGGGGTGTGGCCGGCGACAAGGTGGGCTGTCCAGGGACGCTGTGCCATGATTGAATTATCTGCTATACAGTGCAGAGAAAACAGACACTGTATTTCAGTGGGCGTGAATCGCGTCATCGGATCTACTGGGACCGCCAACTTCTTCTCTGCTGTGGACGGCTAAGGAGGGGTGAGGGGGGCATCCAGGAAAAGCAGGAGACTTGCCTACCTTTCCAGGGGGCCAGGATGGGCAACCAATTTTCAGGAGCCTCCCGGCCATTCCGGGAGGGTAGGCAAGAATGGGGTGACTGCAGCATAAAACATTGTTTGGATAAAGTTACCATCTCTTTAGAGGCTGCTAAATATCAAATTTACCAATCCCCGGATTATGAAACATCATAACGTATGGTCTAGTGCAGTGGTAGCCAACCTGTGGCTATCTAGCTGCATGTGGCTCTTCCTTTATTCAGATACGGCACTTTCGGAATTACACCATAGTCATGTGCAGTATAATGTAACATATGTACAGTATAATATATAATTCAAGTGCACAATCTGGAACCTGATCCCTAAGGCATACCCTCCAGCTGCACCTTTTTAGCAGGTACAGTCCCTTTTTTTATGGTCTGTACCGATTTTTGGCTCTCCAAACTTCCATTGAAAGTATAGGAAAAGGCCCCTTTACCCGTGGCCACGCCCCCTTTTCTAATTTGTACCGGTTTTTATGTGTAAAATGTTGGAGGGAATGCTAAGGAAGGGGTGGGGTCACAGACAGTGGGGCCTACTGAGAGTTTCCCCTGTGGGCTAGTCCAACCCTGGATGCGGCTCCTGACACCAGTGCCGTAACTAGACATTTTAGCTCTGTGTGCAAGAAACAGCATCGGAGCCCTCCATATTTAAAAGAGGGCCAGTGCGCGGCGTAGGCGAGTGTCAAAAATATAGGGGCGCGGCTTCATGTAAGGGCCGTGGCCACAAAATAATACCAATTCAAATTACGCTGCACAGTAGCGCAACTTACAAACATTATGCCAGGTAGAGTCCCTTTAACACATTACACCAGGTAGAGCCCATCACCCATTACGCTAGGTAGAGACCCTGTCACACATTACGCCAGGTAGAGCCCCCTTTTACACATTATGGCAGCAGAGTCCCCATTCTTACACATTACGACAGGCAGAGTCCCCTTTTTACACAATACGACAGCAGTCCCCCGGAGTCCCCTTAGTACACATTATGGCAGCAGAGCCCCCCTTTTTAAACATTACGGTGGCAGAGTCCCCTTACTACACATTACGGCAGCAGAGTCCCTCAATTTACACATTACGGTAGCAGAGTCCACCTTTTACACATTGTGGCAGCAGAGTACTGGGGAGGAGGGGGGGGCACATATATAGACCATCAGAGATGGCACTTTTAGGGACTTAGAAATCACAAGAGACAACAGTCGAAGCCTACCCCTACCCCCCCAATATGCCAGCCCAGCTACCTGTTTTTGTGGGGAGATGTAAGGGACGTCACAGCCTGCTCCCCGTCGGGGATCAGACACCACGATCTCTCATCCCCGGCGGCTGCTGCAGGTCTCAGAGAGGAGGAGCCAGGGGTGGAGTGGGGCAGGGGGAGAGGATCTTCCCTCCTCTTCTTATGCTGAAAAACCTCCGTAATTCTGGCCGCAGGCTGCGGCCGTCCGACTCCGGCATACTTAATGAGCAGAAGCTGGTGGCGGCAGTGGGTGTGGCAGCGCTCCCTTGCAACAGGGGCAGCTGGCGGGAGTAAGTGTAAGTGTGCCATAGTGGCCGTGCTGCCAGATGGTGCGCTCTCAGTGCATTTGCGCTGTGGGCAAGGCACCATTGGCACACACCTAGTTACGGCCCTGCCTGACACTGACAACCTGCTCTGACAGGCGCATAGCTGTTCAGAGAAAGCTTATCCTTGGCTGCGCTGCACTGCTCTGGCGACATGATGTCTTGTCGTCACATTGCAAAATGAGAGGCGGAGCTCAAGCATCTTGTGACCAGCAGCCACGAGGAGGACACGGTTGCAGATGCCAGAAGACAGAAGAATTACAGACAGTCCCCTTCTCCAGCAAGCAAGGTAAGAGCTGCGGGGGGAGAGCGGGTGGTATTTTTATTTTGCGACAAATGGGGTGCTGCTGGATAGGTGAGGGGCTGCAATAGCACAGGAGTGTGGAGATGGAGTGACACAAGAAGGGCTGCAGTGACAATATGAGTGGTGGATGCTAGAATGACACATGAGGGTGGGCTGGAGTGACACATGGGGGAGCTGTAGTGTTTTATGTGAATCTCGCTTTTTCAATGTATTTCATACTTGCCTACTCTCCCGCAATGCCCAAAATCTGTTTGCTCTCCCGGCCAGAAAAGTTGGCAAGTCCCCTGGCCGGCACCCCCCAGGAGCAGCATGCATATAGCCTGCAGCTGTGGGTGCCAATGATGCCTTTCGCACTGAATCGCATCATTGTGGCCCCGCCTCCTGCACCGCTATGCCAGTAATCTCATCATAGTGTACTGGAGGCGGGGCCACGATGATGCAATTTCTCTGTCATGTCCCCCATCACACACCCCCGTGCCGCATCACCCCCCCTTTCCTCGCCGACCTTGCTGCCTCCTCCCAGCATCCTGGCGGTTTGTTGATGTGATTTACCAAAGCCAGGAATCGCTGCTTTATATAAAGAAGGCCATGATTACATCATAGCGCCACATGTCTGTACCACCTGCCTCGCTGTCCCTGCCCTGGACCTTCCTGTAAACTGCTGCAAAAAAGGAATATGATTATATATATTGGCAGGCTGTTTCCCTCTGCAGTTCTGCAGCGCTCTGCCTGGTTCTGCAGTTGTATCCAGAGAGGGGATATGTATCACAACTTTGGTAAATGAGAATAAAACAACTCTGTCTAATTATACAAACACATGGCTAAACTAGGAAGTAATTACAATGGGTGTGATACGGAATGTCGGAAGTTACATGACCGACCGCGGCATCCCGACTTTTAAAATGCCGACAGGGGACGTGGTAATTAATTTACCCCTCCTCTGCCCCCTACCCTAACATTCATATAAATAACACTTTAGACTAAATTTAACCTTACTGACTACACCACAAATATATGGATTAACTGGCTATTCACTAACAGATACAACCTCACAATCATCCTACAAATACCTATCTGCAAAATTTTGCAAACTATTCATTCATGAAAAGAATCCCAACAGTCAGTCCTTTTTACACCAGTGTTCACAGAAGATTCTGGAATAAATAAAGGACCATTTAACTTACCTAGAATGTCCAGAACACTCTGTAAGTTGTGGATAGGCTCTCAGGGGTATATTTATTAAAGGTGGATTTTCAGCGCTGAAAATCATTGAAACACGATCTAAATTGATACTGAGTTTCAGGGTGTTTAACACATGTACTAACATTATATTTTATATACATTTTTAAATGTTAGTACATATGTGTTTTAGACCCATAAACACAACATTATGGATTTAAAAACAATAAAAAATGATGAAAATCGACCTTTAGTAAATATACCGCACAGAGGGCCTGATTCAGGTTGGATTGCAGATACTTTTAAGTAGCAGAATTTGCAATCCTTGTGAACGCATGCTGGAGACCGCCCATCACACGGCAAAGGCCGCCGTTCCCCACCCCTCTATCAAGCAGAAATTGTGATCGCTCCGCAATTTCTGCTTGATTGCTAAAATTAAGGCTGCCTCCTGCGCCCGCAGGAGTCCCGCGCCCATCTTTTTGATCGCGGTGGCTGCTTGTGACGTCACACAGCTGCCCCGATCACGCCCCCCATTCACGCCACCACACTCCCATTTTGTAGCCACGCCCCTGCAAGGCTCCATCTCCGCCTAGAAAATGGAGCGTTGCCACCCCCTGCCCCACAAATGCCTCTGCCTGATTGATTGGTAGAGGCGTTCTCATTTTCTGTGGCCGCCCGCATCATTTTAGTCATTTTTGCGGTTGGATCGCGATTAGTGATCCAACCTGAATCAGGCCCCAGTGTTTCTGTCTATAATTCTGTCTATAATTTTCTAGGATGAAACAGGGAAATGATAGACATAATGTGATTGGTTGCCGTGGGCCCCTTTTCACTTTTTAGAGACTTTAGTGGAGAAATTTTCAACCTTTTTCAATTCGCGGCACACCAAACAGGATTTGAAAATTGCCAAGGCACACCATCAGTATCGCACGGAAAAAACACTCACATGGGGAAATAAAAGAAACATATACTGACACCCAAAGGGGAAACTACACACACAGTGGCCCCACAGTAATGCCACACATTGCCCCAATAGTAATGCCACCACACATTGACCCCATGGTAATGCCACCACACATTGTCCGCCATAGTAATGCCACCACACGTTGCCCCCTATAGTAATGCCACCACACAGTCCCCCATAGTAATTCCACCACACATTTCCCTCTATAGTAATGCCACCGCACACTGTCCCCCATGGTAATGCCACCACACATTGCCCCCTATAGTAATGCCACCACACATTGCCACAATAGTAATGCCACCACACATTGACCCCATAGTAATGCCACCACACATTGCCCTCTATAGTAATACCACCACACATTGCCCCCTATAGTAATTCCACCACACATTGCCCTCTATAGTAATGCCACCGCACACTGACCCCATAGTAATGCCACCACACATTGCCCCCTATAGTAATTGTCAAAGTCGGAAAAATATCATGCTACACGTTGCCATATATCCACTCTATGCGCGTGCCTGCTGCACGTGCACATTCTCTCCCGTGCGTGCGGATACTCGCAGCCGCGTGATGGCGCCTCGGCCATGCGCTCGAGCGCGTGGTATGTGCATTTACGGTAGAGTTTGTGTGCGTCTAGCGGGCGACTCAATCGTTAAATAATAAAACCAAATAGTATGTTTTATAGATAATGTTCCCCTTAATAATGACTGTAAGTTTGTTTAATGTAAATGATCGCTGGACAGAGGAATTCCTCTTTGTATGGTACGAAGGGTCAGACAGGGTTTGAACAGCTGTGTCTGGTACCTAACTAAAGAACATTTTATTAGAAACAATCCGGTGCTGGTTAAGTAAAGATTAATCGCTCCTGCGTATGGTTATGGCCATTAGTATTTTCTGGACATTTACTATATTTGCGATTCATTACCCATGCGGTGGGAATCTTCAGATTCCCTCCCACCTGAGCAGTTTGATATAGTCACAGCCCACCTGTTCAAACTAACCTATGACCTTTTGTTATGATGCAGGGAGACATTCCTGTGTCCAATGAACAATGAGATTATAGGTCCCTTTGTAGTATACTGTACTCAGTGTATATAAGATCAGCCAGCCTGGGCAGCTCTCTCACTCTCCACAAACGGTTTTCATATTGACTAACTTGGAGCTGGTACCAGAAGCTGCGCAGCGATCGTTCCCAGTGTGTGTAAGTAATTCTCTGTAATCAACTTGTTCTCTGTTTGTATTGGCCATTCTCTCTCTCTCTGTTATAGTATAAGTTTGTGACGCTATTGTATATTTCTGTCTAGATATTCTGTTAGAATTATATGTTAGCTTGTAGTGTATGACTTGTAAACTGTTTCCCCTTTTTAATATAACTAAAAGCTTGTTAGTAAAGGTGTTGGAACCTTAGCAAGGTATCGTGTGTTTATTATATTGCAGAAGGTAATAGGAGCGTCTCAAACGCTCAAGTAGCTTTAGCATTAACAAGGTTAAGCAGCCTTATATCGCTACAGTATTTCAGTACAAGGTTTACAGCATAAGAGTATCCTTTCGGTGCGTTACATTCAAGGTTTACCGATTGTCATCCTGTGAGCGTCTGTGCCGCTCGTGATCTCCTCGTGGTCTCGAGCATCCGCTACGCTGGTAGCGTAGCATTACGTTAGTCAACCGCCTATAGCGTGCCCGACACCACGCATTTAGCTGTGAACGAGCGTGTCGCATGTGCGTCTCGATCACGGCCGAGCATATGCTACGCTAAGTGCGTACCCTTACGGTACCTCATACGCCAATTGCGTACTGTGTCTCTTACCCATTTATTGTGAATGTTATAAGATAAATAGTTAGCTTTATCAATTGGCGGCTCGTCCGTCCTCCACATATCCGCACTAGCGAACACAGACTTTATCTGTCAGCAAGGGCGGGAAGGCAGTATCCCTTCGTATCGGGATACAGTAGTGCTGGCTAGATAAGCGTCTGTAACGCTACGTTGAAGGAGTGCTGGTGGAATCCGGAACCGGAGGTAAGAACAATACGCTAGTGTCTTTTAAAACTGTTTATTTCTGTTTTGCGTACACACGCACGCACGCACACACCTGTATTTCTTTTCATTTGTGTATTTTCACATATCACTTTCCTGTTTGCCATTTCACATTTGATAACGTGCTGAGAAAGATGTGTTGCTATTGGTAGTTAAAAGTAATATTAATACGTGAAGGAGTAATTTGTAATACACGCGCATGGCTTGCCTAAGATACAAGGAAGTTTGATGTGGTGTTCGGTAGATGATCACAGTTAAAGATCATCTACATTGATATAAACGTGTTAAATTGTATTTCTGTGGATATACCTGGCTGGCGTACACGTGTCTCTAACAAAGGGCGGGACTAGTGTACGCGACGCAAGGGCCGACGCACGGAGCGTATATTACGCAACGGAGCGTCTGGGTACACCCACATAATACAAATCACACGATAGTATTGTTTTAGTTAGGCGATAAGGAGGCAACGCGATAATAGCGCAAATCGATCTCAGTGTCCAAAATTTTAAGCTAATAGATCCTTCTCTAGTTGTAACTCCTCGGGATTAGCCTGCGATACTGAATGAAAGGGATTTCTGCGCAGAAACGAAAGTAAAGAGTATATGAGGTGAAAGAGTGTGTATACATATATATAAGTTTCTAATTTTTGGGGTTGAACCAAAGGAAATCATAGAGTTCTCGTGAAGGTACATACGTGTAAGTGACTGCACAGTGGCTTGGGAGGCATCCCTTGTTAAACATAAAAAAAGAGCATTAGAGTATAGCAGACCAGGAGGTCTACTGTAGCATAGACCAGGAGGTCCAGACAGACCAGGAGGTCCAGGTACAGCAGACTAAGAAGTCCGCTATAGATAAAGAGTAAAAAAAAAAAGCACAACACCAGAAAGGGTTGGTGCGGTACCCATATAGGCCATTAAGCTCAGGCTGAAGGAATTCGCAGCCGCAATTTTCGATTCCACTGGTCGCTCCGCACATAAGATTAGTTGCTTATGTGCAGAACGATTGTACCGCACGTAATTGTGTGCATTAGTTAGTAACTTGACCCAGTACCATTTGCGTACGCTAGAGGGGTCATAAATGCTATTTGTACATTCTAACGTGATTTGTGTAATTTTTTTTTTTTTTAAGGGAAGTTCGCTGGTCACTTGGGAACTATCCACCAACCAATAGTTACTGGAAAGGGTTAAGTGCTCTTCGGATCACACACCCATGTTCCAGTAAATAGAGGTTCAGGTCGCAGGGGCCCTAGGTCGAGTACGCCAGCGCTAGGGCAGTGTGTGGGCGTATTGGTCGACGTGGGCGAGTGAGTGGAGTACTCGGTAAACTTCCGCCGCCGGCCTACCCCGGACATCTTGGTTTTTGTAAGGGTTCGCTGAAGACCCTGATTTGAAGGTCAGAGGTAGTGAAAGCAACACCTGCAAAGATGGGGGCCAGTTGTTCAGGTAGGGGGCGATCAACCTCGGTTCGGGTTGACTTAGTAAACCGACCAATTGGGTCGGCAAGGTATGTAATGTGTGAGAAATACGGTTCACACACAGAAGTTTTGTGCGATGAATGGGAAAGAATGACTGTGCACGATGGGGAAAAGTTCCCACGGGTAGGCAGTTTTAGTCCCGAGGTGTTACAGAATCTAAGGAGAAGGATATGTCTCATTAAATCTGCAAAGAGACGGATCAAACATTATGATTATTTACAGTTATGGCAACAGGAAGGTGAAATACAAAGAGGATGGCTCAAGCGGGTGGATCTAACCCTATCAGAAAACTGATAGCCACCGCGCCACCTCCACCATACATAACGGGAGAGAAGGTGGTTGCAGAGAATGGCACACTGGTGAATGATAAACATGCACTTAGTAACTGTATAAATGTTAAGACTAATGTAACCAAGATTGTTGATGCTAATGTTAACCCGTGCAAGCTGTACCCTGTTTTAAACTTTCCCCAGGATTGTGACCAAAAGGATGAACCAACAACAATATCGGCACTCTCTCTAGCAGCCACCATAGCAGAAACAACAGTGGGCACGGCCCAACCCGTAAGATTAGTATCAAAGGCCCCTAGTGGAGGGACAGGTGAGATCGTATCAACTGGTAAGTACGGCACCATACAATATGCTGAAACCATTTCACCACATGCTGTAGAATCTACTCAGAATGATGTTATTGAACTTAATCCCGTTAGGGTAATTGCAGTGCCAAATGGGAAAACTGACACTTCAGGAGTCACTCCTCTCAGACACATCGCCATGCACTGCCCCTTTTCCCGAATGGAATTAAGATCAATGGTGTCTGAATTCCCTGATCCTAGGAAAGATCTAGTTGCAAGCCAGGAATACATTAGAGAGCTAGGAAATACTGTGGAGCCCAATAACAAAGACTGGCAGATATTGCTGAGGGCATGTTTACCCTCCAATGTCGACTCAGCGAGATTTTTAGCTGACTGTAAATTAGATGAAGATGTACCCCTTACGGATGTGTACAACCAAGATAATGTAAAGAGAATAAATTTACAGTTAAAAGAGTATTTTCCAGCTGTTGTCAAATGGAACAAAATTTTCTCCATCAAACAGAAAGAGGGAGAAACAGCAGCTGATTATTTTCATCGGGCACTACAGGATATGGCTAAGTATACAGGCATAGAAGACATTAAGACAAATGTGAATCATAGAGAAGTAGCAGTATCTGTGTTAATGGATGGTTTAAAGGAAGTATTGAGGACGAGGGTACAGACCACCCAATCATGTTGGCGAGGTCTGTCGGTGGCTACTTTGAGAGAGGCCGATATTGATCATGATCGGAATATCACCAGACACAGGGAGTCGCAGAGTGATAAGTTCATGGCCGTAAGTATACAGGCCCTGACCACAAGGCCACCTCAGTATAAATCTCAGACCCCTGTGGGTAAGTCAAATGTGGTAACTTGTTATTTCTGTCATAAAGAAGGACACTATGCACGAGACTGTAGATCAAAGAATGCACAAAAATCATATCAACCCCCTAGACAACGACATGACACACGAAATTGGGATCAAGGACCGCAGAGACGGAGTTATGAGCCACACGCAGGGGAAACAAAAAGGTATCCCCCAAAAAGAGACTGGCAAGTCACTGATAGATCCCATTTACCCCCTTCACAGGTAATAGCTGCCAGCGCAATGCAGGGAGGCCACCACGCACCATAGGGGCGAGGCCACACCTGTAATCTGCAGCCAGTGAAATTAATTGCGAACCTTGGAAGTGAACCCGAGGTCACAATTGATGTAGCTGGTAAATCTCTAAATTTCCTTGTAGATACGGGGGCGGCCAAGTCAGTGATAAATTCGACCGTGGGCATGAGAACCACTGGTAAAACAATTCCAGCCATGGGAGTAACAGGAGTAGTACAGCACTATCCTTTAAGCAAACCTGCAGAGATTACGATAGGGCCTTTGCATACCAAGCATTCTTTTCTGTTGGCTGCATCGGCTCCGACTAATCTCCTAGGGAGAGATTTACTGTGCAAAATGGGATGCGTCATATACTGTACTCCTGAAGGTGTGTTCTTGGACATACCCGAAAACCACGCTCAGGAAGCGCAGGATATGCTAGACTCCCCAACAAGATTAATGTCACACACTGTTGTTGTAAATAGGTGTCCGTCCAAGGTAGAGGAAATGATTTCCCAGATACCGGAATCACTTTGGACCAAGGATGGACAAGACACTGGATTGATGGCAAACGTAGCCCCAGTAGTTGTGCAAGTAAAAGATGGTAGGATAGCTCCAAAAATCCCACAATATCCTCTGAAGCCAGAGGTGGAGTTAGGAGTCTTCCCTGTAATAGAGCGCTTGCTACAACAGGGCATTCTGGTAAGGACGTCCAGCACTGCAAATAGTCCCATCTTCCCTGTTAAAAAGAGTGGGGGGAGGGGTTACAGATTAGTGCAGGATCTAAGAGGGATCAACAAAATAGTTGAGAGTCAATTCCCCGTAGTACCAAATCCAGCTGTCATCCTTATGCAAATCCCTCCCACTGCCAAATTTTTCACTGTGATTGACCTCTGCTCCGCCTTCTTCTCGGTACCTCTGCACCCTGACAGTCAATACTTATTCGCATTCACATACAGAGGAGTTCAGTACACTTGGACTCGATTACCACAAGGTTTCATAGACAGTCCAAGTATATTCTCACAAGCTCTGCATGATTGTTTACAGTCTTTCCAACCAGAGAGTGGATCAATATTGATACAGTATGTGGATGATTTACTACTGTGTTCAGATTCACTGGAAGCGTCCCTGAGAGATACGAAACAACTCCTGTTTCATCTTTCAGACACAGGACACAAGGTTTCCAAGGACAAGTTACAATTATGCCAGACCCGTGTGAAGTATTTGGGACACTGTCTAACACAAGGACTGAGACACCTTACCGCTGATAGAATTCAAGCAATTCGTGACATGACCCTGCCACAAACCCAGCAACAGATTAGAACGTTTTTAGGAATGTGTGGGTATTGCCGTAACTGGATCCCAGGTTTTTCCATACTAGCCCTACCTTTGCAGGAGATGGTCTCCTCAAACAAACCTGATCGGATTTCGCACACAGACGAATCTGAAATGGCATTTGAGAGACTTAAACAGTGCCTAACGCAGGCACCAGCATTGGGTATGCCTGACTATGGGAAACCCTTTGAGCTGTACGGAACAGAGAGTGCTGGGTGCGCAGCAGGTGTCTTAACCCAGAAGCATGGTGATGCCAGCAGGCCGGTAGCCTACTATAGCGCTCAGCTAGATACGGTAGCGCGATCCCTCCCCACATGCTTGCGAAGTGTTGCAGCAATAGCATTGCTAGTCACAAAAAGCGAAGATGTAGTGCTAGGACACAACCTCACAATTCATACACCACATGCAGTGTCAGCCTTACTGAATTCTGCCCAAACCAGACACGTCTCATCAGCGCGGTTTACAAGATGGGAATTTGCATTGATGGCCCCCGTAAACATCACCATAAGGAGATGCAGCGCATTAAATCCTGCAACGTATCTCCCAGGTGTGCCTGGACAGGCACAAAGGGTGGAGGATGAGAGTGATGGTAAAGGAGGATTTAATACAGGGGATGACACGCATGATTGTATGGAATATTTGACCCAAAATTTCACGGCAAGGCCTGACATCAGTGACAACCCAATGGAAGATGTAGATTTTACCTTCTACACTGACGGTAGTTGTCACAGACAGACGGACTCGGGAGACTTGTGTACTGAATACGCAGTCGTAGATGACCAAGGTACCATAGAAGCAGAACCGCTAGGCCCACCACACTCAGCACAAGTTGCTGAATTGGTTGCCCTAACCAGAGCATGTGAATTGGCTAAGGGCAAATCAGCCAACATTTACACAGATTCTAGGTACGCCTTCGGAGTAGTCCATGATTTCGGAGCCCTATGGCGCCTCAGAAATTTCATGACGGCAGCTGGCACACCCGTAGCACATGCAGCCCACATCAAAAGACTTCTAACAGCGATACAGGAACCCGACAGAGTGGCTGTTATCAAGTGTAAAGCTCACACATATAGCCAAGACCCGGTATCACTTGGTAACAGCCGAGCAGACGAATCTGCTAAATCAGCAGCCGGTAACCCCATACAAACAGATAGTACACGACTGATGGTATTTAATACTGTAAACACACAGAAATTGTGTGAAATGCAAAATTTGTGTTCCCCACAGGAAAAGGCAGTCTGGAGGTCAAAAGGATATGGCCAGGAGTCCTCAGGACTCTGGACAGATGGACATGGTAAGCCAGTGGCACCCAGAGCATACCTTCCAAGTCTAGCGGAAGCAGCACACGGGCTGACTCATCTAGGCAAAGAAGGAATGTGTAAGCTAGTAAGAGCTTATTGGTGCGCCCCAGGATTTTCTTCCAATGCGGGTAAAAGAGCAATGACATGTCTCACCTGCTTGAGGAAGAATATCGGAAAGGCAATACCGACAGAGGCATCCCATATCCCTCCGACAGATGGTCCTTTCCAGGTAATACAGATTGATTTCATACAATTGCCACCTTGTAGAAATTTAAAGTATGTATTGGTCTGTATTGATGTGTTCTCAAATTGGGTTGAAGCATTTCCCGCGGCCACAAATACCGCTGTATTTACTGCAAAGAAAATTGTGCAGGAACTTGTGTGTAGGTACGGTATCCCTAGAATAATTGAAAGTGATAGGGGTACCCATTTCACAGGTGAAGTCTTTCAAACAATGTGTAAGTTGATGGGAATTAATAGTAAGCTGCATACTCCGTACCGCCCCCAGGCGAGCGCGAAGGTGGAAAGAGTAAACAGCACTATTAAAAATAAATTGAGCAAGGTAATGACTGAAACAGGACTGTTATGGCCTGAAGCTTTGCCAATCGTACTATACAGCATCAGAACCACACCCAGGTCCCCTCTAAATCTGTCTCCTTTTGAAATTCTGTTTGGTCGACAACCCCATGTTATGATTAACCCCCAGGATGATTTGAAATGTAACAATGAAGTAACCGTAAAGTACTTGGTTAAGATGAGTAAGCAATTGAGGAATCAGAATGATAATCTAAAGTTGGTGATTCCTGATTTGCCAGACAGTAATTGTCATGACATTGAACCTGGGGATTATGTAATGATACGGAATTTTCTACGCTCAGGTTGCCTTATTGACAGATGGGAAGGACCATATCAAGTCTTATTGACCAGCACAACTGCTTTGAAGGTTGCCGAGAGAGAGACTTGGGTCCATTCGTCTCATTGTAAAAAGGTCACTGACCCAGAGAGGTCCCGTGATAAAGAACAGACGGTAGAGGTTGTATCACTAGAGTGTCTGTTCAGGGAGGATTGAGACGACACCTGAGCGCTGAGAATAACAAGACCAGAAGCTTGTCGAGCCAGATTTCTTTTTCCCATTTGTTATTTTCTCCAGTTCCCACCTCCCTCCTATTTCCTTTCCCCCTTCTTATTTTTCTCCTTTTACTCCTCTAAGATGGACTTGCCCCAAGAGACTGTGGTCCGGATTTTCCTGTTGACCATGATGTTGACCAGAGCAGTCTGTTTCGGTGAGAGTACCATGGAGGTCGAGAAAGGATCGGGAATGGGTTCTGATGACCAGGATGCAGGCGTAGATTTCCAAGAACAACATAATCTCCGAGTAAAGGCGAGTATCAGAAAACGATCTGGTAGCATTGACAATAGAAGGAATTGTGAAGGATTGTTAGCTGAAGAGAACTGCATCTGTAGGCATTGTGACAATATAGTTGAGGATGGGTGCATAAAGAAATGTCAGTCCAGTTTTAATGTCCACATGGACCGGCATCCATTGAGTGACTATCACTCCTTAGTGGGTAAAGTGTTAAATTAGACAGACTGTTGGGTATGCTCTCAAGTACCTCAAGGCCATAGCAAATCAGGACTAGTACCATTCCCATTAACTGTAGGAGAGGTACTTGAGCTAAGTGGTGGGAGGCCAGTGGACAAGAGGTTTAATATCTCTAGTCCTCCTAGTTTGAAGCTCCACCAATATCATGTGGATAGGTCTTTAGTATGCTTTAACATTTCCAATCCCCGAAAGCCGGGAAATTGGGAAGTGTCATGGAGTAATCAAACCATGACCTTTTCATACAGACCCGACAGAATGCCCATAGACACAGAACTTATACGCCAGATAGCCGACCATAGGAAATTTTTCCGGTATAGGTACACCTTAGGAAGTAGGACCATGCGAGTTGGAGAGGTATCACCAGGATACTGTGCACAGATCGTACAAACTGATACGTGTACTAAACAGATGGGAGAATTAGGGTTAGGAGATTTCACATGGAAAATTTGTAACATGATAATGTCATACTCCGTCCCATATGTTCTCCCCGATGATGCATATTTCATATGCGGGAGGAAGGCGTATAAGTGGCTTGCCCCAAACTCAGAGGGATTGTGCTATATTGGAAAAGTACTGCCTGAAGTAATGACTGTAACCCATAACAAAATGAAAGATATTCACCGCAGTGCCCAAGCTCCTTATACTCACACTCATTACGAGCACATCGTTAAACGGCACCTGATAGAGAGGACAGAGCATTCAGCCTCTGATCTGATCCATGAATCCACCGGGATTCAATCCCTACTCGCGTTAGATATCACTCGTACCGCCAGAGGAGTGATAAATTATAAATATATATCTGCGCTTGCAAATTTATTAGACAATATTACCGAAATGCATGACGACACATTCAGGTACACTGGGAAAGAGTTACAAGCCTACAAAACAGAACTGGTTCAGCATAGGATGATTCTCAATTACCTCACAGCAGTGACAGGCGGGTATTGTGTTACCCTGGCAACTCAATATGGAATAAAGTGCTGCACGTACATTACAAACAGACCCAGCCGACCCAGCCGAGGTCATAGACCAAAAGATGGATGACATTTTACAATTAAAGTGGGAGTTTCGAAGGAAACACAATCTCACACTCGCTGCTGTGGGTAATGAGCTGACCAGTTGGGTGTCATGGTTGAACCCACAAAATTGGTTCTCGGGCTTAGGAGAATGGGCCCAAGGTATTATTATGGATGTAGGGAAATTTCTTTTGTGTATCCTGGGAGTCGTCATATTGGTTGGCCGGATATTTAGATGCGTTCGGGTTTTAGCGAGGCGTAAAAGTAATACCAGGGTGATAAGTCTAAGGAGCGAGGACACTGTACTAACAACGACTAATTTGATGTATGACCCAACGATAGAGACAATGTTGTGATGAAAATGTGATTCCACGGTCCGTTTCTTTCACCCGTTTCTCCTTTGTTTTCCTCCAAGGTACAAAGACATCCGCTTGGAAGAAGAATTTGACAACCTCTTTTATACAGACCATTGATGGACAATGCCATAGACCCCCAATATCCCTAGTGACTTTAACTTTCACGATAGCCCAATACTTTAAAGATTGTAAGTCTATGGACATTGGGGGTAATTCCAAGTTGATCGCAGCAGGAATTTAGTTAGCAATTGGGCAAAACCATGTGCACTGCAGGGGAGGCAGATTTAACATGTGCAGAGAGAGTTAGATTTGGGTGGGGTGTGTTCAATCTGCAATCTAATTTGCAGTGTAAAAATAAAGCAGCCAGTATTTACCCTGCACAGAAATAAAATAACCCACCCAAATCTAACTCTCTCTGCACATGTTAAATCTGCCTCCCCTGCAGTGCACATGGTTTTGCCCAATTGCTAACTAAATTCCTGCTGCGATCAACTTGGAATTACCCCCATTGAGAAAGCTTTTTGCTCAACAGTTATAGCAAAAGCATCGGGAGACTACAGTCAACATGTACATCGAGACAAGACACAAGACAAGACCTCAATCGGCAAATGTATATTAAACTCACATAGTTTATGACTGCATTTACCATAATTGCTTCTTATCTTCATTTCTACAATCTTCAGGTAATGACACACATAGTCAATAGGGAATATAGGCACAGATATCAGCACTCACATATCCCCCCAATCATGTATCATCAACTAAAATGTGCTCCCCCATTTTGTTACAACCAAAAGCCGAAAAGAGCTCGGTAAAGTTTGACAGCCCATCCACAGACCCGTAATACCGGATAATAAGGAATTCAAATGTATACTTCGCAATACCTCGAAGCTTGATCTAAAACACGTACGGCACGATCATACATGACCCCTCAAACATGGATTCATACACACATGCTTCTACTATCTCACTAGGTCATACCTTTTTCCCACCTGATCCTCTTCTCCCTTACCTAATCATAGAAATGTATTTACATATGACATATATTTTTCTTTTTGAACTGTTTTAGGAAGTGGCAGTTATTGATGACTGCCAAAGGGTGGACTGTCAAAGTCGGAAAAATATCATGCTACACGTTGCCATATATCCACTCTATGCGCGTGCCTGCTGCACGTGCACATTCTCTCCCGTGCGTGCGGATACTCGCAGCCGCGTGATGGCGCCTCGGCCATGCGCTCGAGCGCGTGGTATGTGCATTTACGGTAGAGTTTGTGTGCGTCTAGCGGGCGACTCAATCGTTAAATAATAAAACCAAATAGTATGTTTTATAGATAATGTTCCCCTTAATAATGACTGTAAGTTTGTTTAATGTAAATGATCGCTGGACAGAGGAATTCCTCTTTGTATGGTACGAAGGGTCAGACAGGGTTTGAACAGCTGTGTCTGGTACCTAACTAAAGAACATTTTATTAGAAACAATCCGGTGCTGGTTAGGTAAAGATTAATCGCTCCTGCGTATGGTTATGGCCATTAGTATTTTCTGGACATTTACTATATTTGCGATTCATTACCCATGCGGTGGGAATCTTCAGATTCCCTCCCACCTGAGCAGTTTGATATAGTCACAGCCCACCTGTTCAAACTAACCTATGACCTTTTGTTATGATGCAGGGAGACATTCCTGTGTCCAATGAACAATGAGATTATAGGTCCCTTTGTAGTATACTGTACTCAGTGTATATAAGATCAGCCAGCCTGGGCAGCTCTCTCACTCTCCACAAACGGTTTTCATATTGACTAACTTGGAGCTGGTACCAGAAGCTGTGCAGCGATCGTTCCCAGTGTGTGTAAGTAATTCTCTGTAATCAACTTGTTTTCTGTTTGTATTGGCCATTCTCTCTCTCTCTGTTATAGTATAAGTTTGTGACGCTATTGTATATTTCTGTCTAGATATTCTGTTAGAATTATATGTTAGCTTGTAGTGTATGACTTGTAAACTGTTTCCCCTTTTTAATATAACTAAAAGCTTGTTAGTAAAGGTGTTGGGACCTTAGCAAGGTATCGTGTGTTTATTATATTGCAGAAGGTAATAGGAGCGTCTCAAACACTCAAGTAGCTTTAGCATTAACAAGGTTAAGCAGCGTTATATCGCTACAGTATTTCAGTACAAGGTTTACAGCATAAGAGTATCCTTTCGGTGCGTTACATTCAAGGTTTACCGATTGTCATCCTGTGAGCGTCTGCGCTGCTCGTGATCTCCTCGTGGTCTCGAGCGTCCGCTACGCTGGTAGCGTAGCATTACGGTAGTCAACCGCCTATAGCGTGCCCGACACCACGCATTTAGCTGTGAACGAGCGTGTCGCATGTGCGTCTCGATCACGGCCGAGCGTATGCTACGCTAAGTGCGTACCCTTACGGTACCTCATACGCCAATTGCGTACTGTGTCTCTTACCCATTTATTGTGAATGTTATAAGATAAATAGTTAGCTTTATCATAATTCCACCACACATTGCCCTCTATAGTAATGCCACCGCACACTGACCCCCATGGTAATGCCACCACACATTGCCCCCTATAGTAATGCCACCACACATTGCCACAATAGTAATGCCACTACACATTGACCCCATAGTTATGCCACCACACATTGCCCTAATACCACCACACATTGCCCTCTATAGTAATACCACCACACATTGCCCTCTATAGTAATACCACCACACATTGCCCCCATAGTAATGCTACCACACATTGCCCTCTATAGTAATGACACCACACAGTCTCCCACCGTAATGCCACACTAACCTGTGACTGTATAAAAATCTTTCACTGTCAGTGGTGGGAGCAGTGAGGAGCGCTGAGAACGAATGGAGGCAGCACGGATCAGCAGTGGGTGGGCGAGCACTCCGGGCAGGAATGCAACGTCGTGTTTGTGTGACCTATGAGTCACGCAGCATCTGCATAGGTCACGGGCTGGGCCGCAGAAATGCCCGACACTGGCTGATCTTGTTAGTGATGACTGCGGCAGCGGGCAACTCTGGCGGCTGTGCTGCACACTTGAGAACCGCTGGCGGCATAGAGGTTGGGAATCACCGCTTTAGTAAATTTACCCCTCTGTGTGCACAGATGGGGTCCATGCTGTATGTTGCAGCGCTGTTATATAGATTAATCGTAGCAATGGCTACCACACCAGCTAGCTGAATAAATGGGTTTCTCTCACCATATGTAAGATCTGAGAAGGACACAGCTTTCCCTCTGGAAGGAAGGTACAGCATACGCTAGAAAACGGCAACTGGCTGTAGCACTACAAGTCCAAGACTCTCTTAACTGCAGCTTGACACTCTTGATTTTTCTGCATGGACGGGGGGACTCTCCACCCTCTTGTCTTACTCAGGTCTGTGTCTGGCATTTACGTCACTGCCACCCCAGAGCAGGTCTGTCTGTCCTGTAGGTTACCTCAGACATAGTTGCCTACCCTCCCTCATTCTGCAGGAGACTCCCTGAAATAGCAGCAATCTCCCTGACTCCCTGAATAGTTCTGCAATCTCCCTGATTGCACCTTACACCCATTATGCAGTTGTTACATTCTTGGCGAAAAAATAAGTAAATCAGAGATACATACATTCAAATGGGATCATCAGTGCCATTTCCCTTCATTGGTTATAAGTAGAGATGAGCGGGTTCGGTTTTACTCGGATTACCCGAATCTCTTTATTGGCTCACGGACGTCACGTGTTTTGGTTAGCCAATAAGAAAAATCCAGAAAAAGAGAATTTGCGATAATTCTGGCATTAAGAACCGAGTAAATCCGAACCCGCTCATCTCTTTTTATAAGACACAATGGGGGTCATTCAGACCCGATCGCACGCTGCCTTTTTTTCGCAGCTGTGCGATCGGGTCTGAACAGTGCATGCGTATGCACCGTAATGCACAGGCGCGTCGGCCGTCGGCGATGGGGATCGCCGGGCAGCAACGAATCTAACGAAGAAAGCGGTCGCACCGGCGATCGCAAGAAGATTGACAGGCAGAAGGCGTTCATGGGCGGCAACTCACCGTTTTCTGGGAGTGTCTGGAAAAACGCAGGCGTGCCCAGCCGTTCCGGAGGAGGATTCCTGACGTCACCACCTGTCCAGATCGTCGCAGCGGATGAGTAAGTCTTGGGCTGTGCAGAAACTGCACAAACTTTTGTTTGTGCAGCTCACTGCTCAGCCGATCGCACCCATGTAAAGCGCTACCCCCTCCCTGTAGGCGGCGATTACCTGGTCGCAGCAGTGCAAAAAATAGCCTGCGTGCGACCAGGTCTGAATTAGGCCCAATGATCCCTATGGCTACATACATTTTAAATAAGGTTTTCTCATGGCCACTTACAGTAAATGGAATCTCGTTTAAAACACAATACACAAACAAATCCTGAAAAATATCAGTGTCTTTTCTTCAACAAGTAGATGTAACTAACTTTGGGGCTCATTTACATTTGGATGTAAGTCATTTTTATGGTACGCCTCTCAGATGTAGCAGTACACGTCCGCGCTGATAGATGTTAAGGGCCCCATACACTAGGACGAAAATGCCCGATTTCATCTGATTTCGGGCATTCGGCCCGATATATTGGATGAAATCGGGCATTTTGGAGGCGTTTCCGATCCGATGCACGTTCCCGTGAGCATCGGATCGCATCCTCCAGATTGAATGTGCTGCACATTCAATCTGGTCCGACCCGCAGGCATGGATGGGATCGCCCAAGATACATATATGCAAGGACAGCATACGATGTATCTTGGGCGAACCTGCCCCCCAGGAGGCTGCCGGGGGTGATCACCCGCAACATGTCAGACGGACATGTTGCGGTAGTGTATGGGGCCTTTTACTTTCATAATCTCCCGGAAATGCTTTTTCGAAAGTAGGCAAGTATGCCTCAGACTGCCTGAAGCTGTGTCACACCTCAGGCACATGCTGCTAGTTCCAGAAGCTTCTATGTCATGTGACCCACTGTTCAGTGGCTCACTCCTTCTCTCTTCCTTTTATGAACTCTCTCCTGTCTCTTAATGCACACTGGCTGCACATGTGCCCGCCTCCCTGCACTGCCCCAGAGCATCTTGGGGTGTTCAGTTTCAGTCAGACATCACAGCTGCAGGGTATCGCAAATGTACGCCCGTCCGCAGAGTGCATCTCGTGTGTTTCCGCAATGTGCTGCTCCAGAACCACGAGTAACTACGCCTGGTGTCAGATGAGTCTATTCCACCGAGGCTAGGGCTGGTGCAAGTGCAGACTGATGTGGTTATAGTGAAAATTCCCTATGATCATGATAGAAACCGCATTAGTGCCAAACCCAAGGGCGGACATGTACTGAGGAAGACCATAATGTGGAACATGTTTTTTTAACTTCTTTTATGGGTTCCCATGATTCACTGCTACACAGACAAATCTACTTACATATTTTAGTTTAGTTTTCTTTCTCACAGAAAGCCTATAGTACACAGTTTAATAATCAAAAGTATGGGGTTTATGTACTAAGGAACCGATTCAGTAAGGATTGCAAATTCTGCTAAGTAGGCCCGCAGCTGTGTGTGCGTGTGACATCATGTTTTTAAGCCGCATGCCTGCAACGCTCCGTCTCCACCCAGGACTGGCACACACAGGGACTGGCACCCACACACAGATGCATGGACTGGCACACACAGGGACTGGCACCCACACACAGATTCAGGGACTGGCACACACAGAGAGGCAGGTACTGGCACACACATAGAATGGCACACACACACATACACACAGAAACAGTCTGGCACACACAGAGAAGCAGCGAGTGGCACACACAGAGACTGGTACATACAGGGATTGGCACACACAGAGAGGTAGGTAGTGGCACACACAGAGGCAGGGACTGGCACACACAGAGAGGCAGGTACTGGCACACACATAGAATGGCACGCACACACATACACACAGAAACAGTCTGGCACACACAGAGAGGCAGCGAGTGGCACACACAGAGACTGGTACATAGAGGGATTGGCACACACAGAGAGGTAGGCAGTGGCACACACAGAGGCAGGGACTGGCACACACACACACACACACAGGGACTGGCACACCCATGCACACAGAGACTGGCACACACAGAGGCAGGGACTGGCACACACAGGGACTGGCACACACAGGGACTGGCACACCCACACACACAGGGACTGGTGTACACACAGAGGCAGGGACTGGCACACTCAGAGAGACAGGGACTGGCACACACAGAGACTGGCACACACAGGGACTGGCACACGCACACAGAGGGACTGGCACACGCAAAGAGGCAAAGACTGGCACACACAGGGACTGGCACACTCACACACAGGGACTGGCACACGCACACACAGGGACTGGCATACACAGAGAGATGTGGAAAACATGGCCAGCTGAGTGCTGTAGTCACTGTGACTTATTACACGCTGTAGGGAGTCTGATAGTGGTGGGGCTGCTGCGGCTGCCTTACAGATTCTGTGCCAGCGTTTCCCATCCTGGCTGCTCCTCTTCTTAATTGGGCGAGCCGCGGCTGCAAGGACAGGTAGTGAATTGCTGGCGCAGCATAATGACGTCACACGTCATTAATACTATGCGCAATGGCCAGGTTGGCAGTAACCGAAACGAGGAACCCACCGGCAGTTCACCGCCTGTCCTTGCCGCCGCCGCCGGCTGGCCACTTATGAAGACCTTATTTCACCTAAATTGCGGGCGGCCGTAGCATTGTAAAATTTACTTTTAGGCAAGGAAGCTCTGTTCTTCTGCCCCTGAACCATGGGCCCCTCTGAGTCTGAACCTCAGGGCCCATCACGGCTGTACCCTTTGACTCCCCCTGTCGCTGGACCTGCGCCTGGGAGGAAGGGGGGCGCCGCCGCTGCAGCCCCGCCAGTACGATGGGGGGAGCCGCAGTTTCTATTATGCAGCCGGGCTGCCCCGGGAACTAGCAGACCAGCTATAGTGGGGTGCCACCACCGCCGCTGCACTCACAGCCTGGCAGCCTCGGGTATCAAAGTGCTGGCGAAGGGGAGGGGCCGCAACACACACTGCCACGGGGGATGCGATGGCGGGCGCAGCCGAGACATACAAGTGCCGGCTGGGGATGGGGGAAGCGCGGCCGCAGCCAGCACTTCTGTAGCCTAGTAACATGCCCTCGGGGGGAAGGGGGTGCGCGGCTTGCAGATCAGTGCGGTGTGGAGGCCTCTGCAGCTGGAGCCTGGCATTGATGCCCCGGCGGGGGGGGTGGGGGCTCTGCAGCCGGACACCTTCAATGATGTGGTGGTGGTGGGGGGGGGGGGGGGGGGGGCACGGTTGCAGAGCGGAAAGTTAGAACTTTCCGAAAAACTGTCTTCTCCAAAAGGCCAGTTTATCGGAAGTGATCATTTTCTCATGCTGGCATAATGAATCATGAAAAAATTGTGTGAGAATGCAATAAGAATTGAAAACTAAAAATTCTCATTGCACAATTTTTTAATGATGAATATGTCCCTTGGAGAGAAATAAAGTGGACGGAGATAAAGTACCAGCCGATCAGCTCTTAACTGTCATGTTACAGGCTGTGTTTGAAAAATGACAGTTAGGAGCTGGTTGGTTGGTACTTTCCATCCACTTTATCTTTCTCCAAGTGTTAAAATAAGGTTAAAAAGATATTAAAACGCAATTTTTACTTTCTCTATTTAAGGGAAACAGATGCTACCTATAAATAGAGCATTTTCCCTTAGCACAGGCCTCCTACCACAATTTTTCCACTTACCAGGAGATCATTTTAAATCTAATTGTGCGTTCAGCAACGGAATGGAATATCTGATAAAGTGGATATAAAAGGGCACACTGCAATAATGCTGTATGTACTGCCAGTAATTGTGTCTGTGTGACTCTCTAGATGAGAGTTTAGCATCTGTGTGTGTGTGTATATCCTGTCTGTGTCACTTTGTGATGTCCTACATTTGTACTTATTCAGGGCCAAATTAAGGTTTGTCCAAATTATGTATTGGCAATTTTATTAAAAGTGTAATATGTAATTAGTGATGAGCGGGTTCGGTTTCCGAGAAACCGAACCACCCCGAACTTTACCCTTTTTACACGGGTCCGAGCCATACTCTGATTCTCCCGTATGGCTCGGCTAACCCGAGCGCGCCCGAACGTCATCATCCCGCTGTCGGATTCTCGCGAGATTCGGATTCTATACAAGCAGCCGCGCGTCGCCGCCATTTTCACTCGTAAATATAGTAGTAGGCCATTGCTATTGACACTGGCATATAATTCCACACATTAAAAAATGGAGAACAAAAATGTGGAGGTTAAAGGGAAAGATCAAGATCCACTTCCACCTCGTGCTGAAGCTGCTGCCACTAGTCATGGCCGAGACGATGAAATGCCATCAACGTCGTCTGCCAAGGCCGATGCCCAATGTCATAGTAGAGAGCATGTAAAATCCAAAACACAAAAGTTCAGTAAAATGACCCAAAAATCAAAATTAAAAGCGTCTGAGGAGAAGCGTAAACTTGCCAATATGCCATTTACGACACGGAGTGGCAAGGAACGGCTGAGGCCCTGGCCTATGTTCATGGCTAGTGCTTCAGCTTCACATGAGGATGGAAGCACTCATCCTCTTGCTAGAAAAAAGAAAAGACTTAAGCTGGCAAAAGCACAGCAAAGAACTGTGCATTCTTCTAAATCACAAATCCCCAAGGAGAGTCCAATTGTGTCGGTTGCGATGCCTGACCTTCCCAACACTGGACGAGAAGAGCTTGCGCCTTCCACCATTTGCACGCCCCCTGCAAGTGCTGGAAGGAGCACCCGCAGTCCAGTACCTGATAGTCAAATTGAAGATGTCACTGTTGAAGTACACCAGGATGAGGATATGGGTGTTGCTGGCGCTGGGGAGGAAATTGACAAAGAGGATTCTGATGGTGAGGTGGTTTGTTTAAGTCAGGCACCCGGGAAGACACCTGTTGTCCGTGGGAGGAATATGGCCATTGACATGCCTGGTCAAAATACAAAAAAAATCAGCTCTTCGGTGTTGAATTATTTCAACACAAATGCGGACAACAGGTGTCAAGACGTGTGTTGCCTTTGTCAAGCTGTAATAAGTAGGGGTAAGGACGTTAACCACCTCGGAACATCCTCCCTTATACGTCACCTGCAGCGCATTCATCATAAGTCAGTGACAAGTTCAAAAACTGTGGGTGACAGCGGAAGCAGTCCACTGACCAGTAAATCCCTTCCTCTTGTAACCAAGCTCCTGCAAACCACACCACCAACTCCCTCAGTGTCAATTTCCTCCTTACCCAGGAAAGCCAATAGTCCTGCAGGCCATGTCACTGTCAAGTCTGACGAGTCCTCTCCTGCCTGGGATTCCTCCAATGCATCCTTGAGTGTAACGCCTACTGCTGCTGGCGCTGCTGTTGTTGCTGCTGGGAGTCGATCGTCATCCCAGAGGGGAAGTCGGAAGACCACTTGTACTACTTCCAGTAAGCAATTGACTGTCCAACAGTCCTTTGCGAGGAAGATGAAATATCACAGCAGTCATCCTGCTGCAAAGCGGATAACTGAGGCCTTGGCAGCCTGGGCGGTGAGAAACGTGGTTCCGGTATCCATCGTTAATTCAGAGCCAACTAGAGACTTGATTGAGGTACTGTGTCCCCGGTACCAAATACCATCTAGGTTCCATTTCTCTAGGCAGGCGATACCGAAAATGTACACAGACCTCAGAAAAAGACTCACCAGTGTCCTAAAAAATGCAGTTGTACCCAATGTCCACTTAACCACGGACATGTGGACAAGTGGAGCAGGGCAGACTCAGGACTATATGACTGTGACAGCCCACTGGGTAGATGTATTGCCTCCCGCAGCAAGAACAGCAGCGGCGGCACCAGTAGCAGCATCTCGCAAACGCCAACTCGTTCCTAGGCAGGCTACGCTTTGTATCACCGCTTTCCAGAATAGGCACACAGCTGAAAACCTCTTACGGCAACTGAGGAAGATCATCGCAGAATGGCTTACCCCAATTGGACTCTCCTGGGGATTTGTGACATCGGACAGCGCCAGCAATATTGTGCGTGCATTACATCTGGGCAAATTCCATCACGTCCCATGTTTTGCACATACCTTGAATTTGGTGGTGCAGAATTATTTAAAAAACGACAGGGGCGTGCAAGAGATGCTGTCGGTGGCCCGAAGAATTGCGGGCCACTTTCGGCATTCAGGCACCGCGTACAGAAGACTGGAGCACCACCAAACATTCCTGAACCTGCCCTGCCATCATCTGAAGCAAGAGGTGGTAACGAGGTGGAATTCAACCCTCTATATGCTTCAGAGGATTGAGGAGCAGCAAAAGCCCATTCAAGCCTATACATCTGGCCACGATATAGGCAAAGGAGGTGGAATGCACCTGACTCAAGCGCAGTGGAGAATGATTTCAACGTTGTGCAAGGTTCTGCAACCCTTTGAACTTGCCACACGTGAAGTCAGTTCAGACACTGCCAGCCTGAGTCAGGTCATTCCCCTCATCAGGCTTTGGCAGAAGAAGCTGGAGACATTGAAGGAGGAGCTAAAACAGAGCGATTCCGCTAGGCATGTGGGACTTGTGGATGGAGCCCTTAATTCGCTTAACCAGGATTCACGGGTGGTCAATCTGTTGAAATCAGAGCACTACATTTTGGCCACCGTGCTCGATCCTAGATTTAAAACCTACGTTGTATCTCTCTTTCCGGCAGACACAAGTCTGCAGAGGTTCAAAGACCTGCTGGTGAGAAAATTGTCAAGTCAAGCGGAACGTGACCCGTCACCATCTCCTCCTTCACATTCTCCAGCAACTGGGGGTGCGAGGAAAAGGCTAAGAATTCCAAGCCCACCCGCTGGCGGTGATGCAGGGCAGTCTGGAGCGAGTGCTGACATCTGGTCCGGACTGAAGAACCTGGCAACGATTACTGACATGTCGTCTACTGTCACTGCATATGATTCTCTCACCATTGAAAGAATGGTGGAGGATTATATGAGTGACAGCATCCAAGTAGGCACGTATACTGGTAGGAAAAAGAGGCAATTTGGAGGCCCTTGCAGAAACTGGCTTTATTCTACCTAAGTTGCCCTCCCTCCAGTGTGTACTCCGAAAGAGTGTTTAGTGCAGCCGCTCACCTTGTCAGCAATCGGCGTACGAGGTTACTTCCAGAAAATGTGGAGAAGATGATGTTCATTAAAATGAATTATAATCAATTCCTCCGTGGAGACATTCACCAGCAGCAATTGCCTCCAGAAAGTACACGGGGACCTGAGATGGTGGATTCCAGTGGGGACGAATTAATAATCTGTGAGGAGGGGGATGTACACAGTGAAAGGGGTGAGGAATCGGAGGATAATGATGAGGTGGACATCTTGCCTCTGTAGAGCCAGTTTGTGCAAGGAGAGATTGATTGCTTCTTTTTTGGTGGGGGCCCAAACCAACCAGTCATTTCAGTCACAGTCGTGTGGCAGACCCTGTCACTGAAATGATGGGTTCGTTAAAGTGTGCATGTCCTGTTTATACAACATAAGGGTGGGTGGGAGGGCACAAGGACAATTCCATCTTGCACCTCTTTTTTCTTTCATTTTTCTTTGCATCATGTGCTGTTTGGGGCCAATTTTTTTGAAGGGCCATCCTGCCTGACACTGCAGTGCCACTACTAGATGGGCCAGGTGTTTGTGTCGGCCACTTGTGTCGCTTAGCTTAGTCACACAGCCACCTTGGTGCGCCTCTTTTTTTCTTTGCATCATGTGCTGTTTGGGGACAATTTTTTGGAAGGGCCATCCTGTCTTGATTGACACTGTAGTGCCACTCCTAGATGGGCCAGGTGTTTGTGTCGGCCACTTGTGTCGCTTAGCTTAGTCACACAGCCACTTTGGTGCGCCTCTTTTTTTCTTTGCATCATGTGCTGTTTGGGGAGTATTTTTTTGAAGGGCCATCCTGTCTGACACTGCAGTGCCACTCCTAGATGGGCCAGGTGTTTGTGTCGGCCACTTGTGTCGCTTAGCTTAGTCACACAGCCACCTTGGTGCGTCTCTTTTTTTCTTTGCATCATGTGCTGTTTGGGGACAATTGTTTGGAAGGGCCATCCTGTCTTGATCGACACTGCAGTGCCACTCCTAGATGGGCCAGGTGTTTGTGTCGGCCACTTGTGTCGCTTAGCTTAGTCACACAGCCACCTTGGTGCGCCTCTTTTTTTCTTTGCATCATGTGCTGTTTGGGGACAATTTTTTGGAAGGGCCATCCTGTCTTGATTGACACTGCAGTGCCACTCCTAGATGGCCCAGGTGTTTGTGTCGGCCACTTGTGTCGCTTAGCTTAGTCACACAGCCACCTTGGTGCGCCTCTTTTTTTCTTTGCATCATGTGCTGTTTGGGGAGTATTTTTTTGAAGGGCCATCCTGTCTGACACTGCAGTGCCACTCCTAGATGGGCCAGGTGTTTGTGTCGGCCACTTGTGTCGCTTAGCTTAGTCACACAGCCACCTTGGTGTGCCTCATTTTTTCTTTGCATCATGTGCTGTTTGGGGAGTATTTTTTTGAAGGGCCATCCTGTCTGACACTGCAGTGCCACTCCTAGATGGGCCAGGTGTTTGTGTCGGCCACTTGTGTCGCTTAGCTTAGTCACACAGCCACCTTGCTGCGTCTCTTTTTTTCTTTGCATCATGTGCTGTTTGGGGACAATTTTTTGGAAGGGCCATCCTGTCTTGATTGACACTGCAGTGCCACTCCTAAATGGGCTAGGTGTTTGTGTCGGCCACTTGTGTCGCTTAGCTTAGTCACACAGCAACCTTGGTGCGCCTCTTTTTTTCTTTGCATCATGTGCTGTTTGGGGACAATTTTTTGGAAGGGCCATCCTGTCTTGATTGACACTGCAGTGCCACTCCTAGATGGGCCAGGTGTTTGTGTCGGCCACTTGTGTCGCTTAGCTTAGTCACACAGCCACCTTGGTGCGCCTCTTTTTTTCTTTGCATCATGTGCTGTTTGGGGACAATTTTTTTGAAGGGCCATCCTGCCTGACACTGCAGTGCCACTCCTAGATGGGCCAGGTGTTTGTGTCGGCCACTTGTGTCGCTTAGCTTAGTCACACAGCCACCTTGGTGCGCCTCTTTTTTTCTTTGCATCATGTGCTGTTTGGGGACAATTTTTTTGAAGGGCCATCCTGCCTGACACTGCAGTGCCACTCCTAGATGGGCCAGGTGTTTGTGTCGGCCACTTGTGTCGCTTAGCTTAGTCACACAGCCACCTTGGTGCGCCTCTTTTTTTCTTTGCATCATGTGCTGTTTGGGGACAATTTTTTGGAAGGGCCATCCTGTCTGACACTGCAGTGCCACTCCTAGATGGGCCAGGTGTTTGTGTCGGCCACTTGTGTCGCTTAGCTTAGTCACACAGCCACCTTGGTGCACCTCTTTTTTTCTTTGCATCATGTGCTGTTTGGGGACAATTTTTTTGAAGGGCCATCCTGCCTGACACTGCAGTGCCACTCCTAGATGGGCCAGGTGTTTGTGTCGGCCACTTGTGTTGCTTAGCTTAGTCACACAGCCACCTTGGTGCGCCTCTTTTTTTCTTTGCATCATGTGCTGTTTGGGGACAATTTTTTGGAAGGGCCATCCTGTCTTGATTGACACTGCAGTGCCACTCCTAGATGGGCCAGGTGTTTGTGTCGGCCACTTGTGTCGCTTAGCTTAGTCACACAGCCACCTTGGTGTGCCTCTTTTTTTCTTTGCATCATGTGCTGTTTGGGGAGTATTTTTTTGAAGGGCCATCCTGTCTGACACTGCAGTGCCACTCCTAGATGGGCCAGGTGTTTGTGTCGGCCACTTGTGTCGCTTAGCTTAGTCACACAGCCACCTTGCTGCGTCTCTTTTTTTCTTTGCATCATGTGCTGTTTGGGGACAATTTTTTGGAAGGGCCATCCTGTCTTGATTGACACTGCAGTGCCACTCCTAGATGGGCCAGGTGTTTGTGTCGGCCACTTGTGTCGCTTAGCTTAGTCACACAGCCACCTTGGTGCGCCTCTTTTTTTCTTTGCATCATGTGCTGTTTGGGGACAATTTTTTGGAAGGGCCATCCTGTCTTGATTGACACTGCAGTGCCACTCCTAGATGGGCCAGGTGTTTGTGTCGGCCACTTGTGTCGCTTAGCTTAGTCACACAGCCACCTTGGTGCGCCTCTTTTTTTCTTTGCATCATGTGCTGTTTGGGGAGTATTTTTTTGAAGGGCCATCCTGCCTGACACTGCAGTGCCACTCCTAGATGGGCCAGGTGTTTGTGTCGGCCACTTGTGTCGCTTAGCTTAGCCATCCAGCGACCTCGGTGCAAATTTTAGGACTAAAAATAATATTGTGAGGTGTGAGGTGTTCAGAATAGACTGGAAATGAGTGGAAATTATGGTTATTGAGGTTAATAATACTATGGGATCAAAATGACCCCCAAATTCTATGATTTAAGCTGTTTTTTAGGGTTTTTTGAAAAAAACACCCGAATCCAAAACACACCCGAATCGGACAAAAAATTTTCGGTGAGGTTTTGCCAAAACGCGTCCGAATCCAAAACACGGCCGTGGAACCGAACCCAAAACCAAAACACAAAACGCGAAAAATTTCCGGTGCACATCACTATATGTAATACAATCTTTTGAACACACTGTAGTGCCCTCATTCACATTATGCCTCACAAAGCCCCCAGCTCACATTATGCTACACAGAGCCCTAAGTTCACAATATGCTACACAGAGCCCTAAGTTCACAATATGCTACAGAGCCCCCAGCTCACAGTATGATACGCAGAGCCCCAGCTAACAGTATGATACACAGAGCCAAAGCCACATTATGCTACACAGAGCCCCCAGCTCACATTATGCTACACAAAGCTCCCAGCTCACAATATGCTACATGGAGCCCCCAGCTCACATTATGCTACACAGAGCCCTTAGGTCACATTATGCTACACAGAGCCCCAAGTTCACATTATGCTACACAGAGCCCTCAGCTCACAGTATGCTACACAGAGCCCCAGCTCACATTATGCTACACAGAGCCCCAGCTCACATTATTATGCTACACAGAGCCCCAAGTTCACATTATGCTACACAGAGCCCTCAGCTCAAATTATGCTACACAGACCCCCCCCCAGCTCACAGTCAGCTTCAAAGAGCCCCCAGATCACAGTATGTTACAGAGCCCCCAGCTCCCATTATGCTACAGAGCCCCAAGATCACTTTATGCTACAGACAGCCCCCAGCTCACAGTATGCTGCAAAGAGCCCCAGTTCACAGTATGCTACAAAGAGCCCCCCCCCCCAGCTCACAGTATGCTACAGAGCCTCCAGCTCATATTATGCTACACAGAGCCCCCAGTTCACATTATGCTACAAAGAGCCCCCAGCTCCCATTATGCTACAAAGAGCCCCCAGCTTCCATTATGCTACAAAGAGCCCCCAGCTCCCATTATGCTACACAGAGCCCCCAGCTCACATTATGCTACACAGAGTCCTTAGGTCACATTATGCTACACACAGCCCCAAGTTCACATTATGCTACACAGAGCCCTCAGCTCACAGTATGCTACACAAAGCCCCGGCTCACATTATGCTACACAGAGCCCCAAGTTCACATTATGCTACACAGAGCCCCCCAGCTCACAGTCAGCTTCAAAGAGCCCCCAGATCACAGTATGCTACACAGAGCCCCCAGCTCCCATTATGCTAGAGCCCCACAATCACAGTATGCTACAGAGAGCCCCCAGCTCACAGTATGCTGCAAAGAGCCCCAGCTCACAGTATGCTACAAAGAGCCCCCCAGCTCACAGTATGCTGCACAGAGCCTCCAGCTCATATTATGCTACACAGAGCCCCGAGCTCCCATTATGCTACAAAGAGCCCCCAGCCCCCATTATGCTACAAAGAGCCCCCAATTTACATTATGCTACACAGAGACCCCAGTTCACAGTATGCTACAAAGAGCCCCCAGCTCCCATTATGCTACAAAGAGCCCCCAATTCACATTATGCTACACAGAGGCCCCAGTTCACAGTATGCTACACAGAGTCCCAGCTCACATTATGCTACACAAAGCTCCAAGCTTCCATTATGCTACACAGAGCCCCAAGCTTCCATTATGCTACACAGTGCCCCCATCTCCCATTATGCTACACAGAGCCCCCAGCTCAGTGTGCTACACAGCTCCCCAAGATCACATTATGCTACACAGAGCCCCAAGTTCACATTATGCTGCACAGAGTCCCAAGTTCACATTATGCTACACAGAGTCCCAGCTCATGTTATGCTACACAAAGCCCCCAGTTCCCGTTATGCTACGCAGAGCCCCAGCTCACATTATGCTACACAGAGACCCCAGTTTACAGTATGCTACAAAGAGCCCCCAGCTCCCATTATGCTACAAAGAGCCCCCAATTCACATTATGCTACACAGAGGCCCTAGTTCACAGTATGCTACACAGACCCCTAACTCACATTATGCTACACAAAGCTCCAAGATTCCATTATGCTACACAGAGCTCCCAGCTCCCATTATGCTACACAGAGCCCCCAGCTCACAGTGTGCTATACAGCTCCCCATATCACATTATGCTACACAGAGCCCCAAGTTCACATTATGCTGCAAAGAGTCCCAAGTTCACATTATGCTACACAGAGTCCCAGCTCATGTTATGCTACACAAAGCCCCCAGTTCCCGTTTTTCTACGCAGAGCCCCAGCTCACATTATGCTACACAGAGCCCCAGCTCACAGTATGCTACACAAGCCCCCTGCTCCTATTATGCTACACAGAGCCCCCAGCTCACATTCTGCTACACAAAGCTTCTAGTTCACATTATGCTACATAGAGCCCCCAGTTCACATTATGCCACAAAGTGATCCCATTACACATTTTAACCATGCCAACCCACTCTCCTGGAAGTCGTGGGAGTCTACCGATTTTTCCAGTCGTGCCCGGGACCCCCGTAAGTGTGGGTACCCCACCCACATCCCACACACTTACTAGAGAAGCAGGTTGGAGAAGGAGCTCATGATGAAAATTGTGGTCTGTACGGAGGGGGTGGGGCTAAAATTATGCAAATCACAGTCTTTTTGGCCCCACCCTTTCCTCGAGGACCCACAATTCGCCCAGAGAGGAAAATAAAAGATTCAGCAACTATGATTAAAACACACTGTAGTGCCCCCCAGTTCACATTATGCCATAGCTGTTGTAGTTCACATTAGGCCACACTTTAGTGCTCATAGTTCACAATATGCTACAGTCACATTGGGCCTGATTCAGATGTGGTCGCAACTTCAATGGTTTCATAACTGAGAGATTATGGGTAAACTGCGCATGCATCCCGACCGCAGTGCGAGGACACCAAGGTACCTTTGCAATGCCACAAGCAGTGAGAAATCAGTCGCAGAGTGATTGACAGGAAGAGGCCATTTGGATGAGGTAATGGGGTGTGTCTGCAAAAACACAGGTGTGTTGTGACTGTTTCTGGGGCATGTCTAGGCGTGCGACTGCGATCATGTACGCATAAAACATGGCACCAGCATCACAGCTCCCACGGCCATTCTGCGCCATGGAGGCACCCAGAGAGTTGATGTTCCTCGTATCTGTGTCACAGAGTATACAGATGCTGAGATTGCTGTGATGGCTTCGGTGGGCATCTCACTTGCGGGTGGCTACAACACATGCCATGCCTCACACTTCTGTCACTGGATTGCTGCTGCGTCAGCATTGTGATCGCATCTGTATGAGGCCCAATATGCCTCGTATGGACCCCAGGTGACATTATGCATACCCTCTGCTACTCATTTCCCTGATATATCTAATCTTGGAACCTGCAGGATCTGCAAAGGAGCATCTGCTACCCCACTGCCGCTGTGATCGCCAGATGTCCGGAGCCAGGAATTAGCCCTGTGTCTGTGATCGCCAGCTGTCCAGAGCCAGAAACTAACCTTGTGCCTCTGATCACCAGCTGCCTAGAGCCAGGAACTAGCCCTGTGCCTAAGATCACCAGCTGCCTAGAGCCAGGAACTAGCCTTGTGTCTGTATTCACCAGCTGCCTATAGCAAGGAACTAGCCCTGTGTCTGTATTCACCAGCTGCCCAGAGCCAGGAACTAGCACTGTGTCTGTATTCACCAGCTGCCTATAGCCAGGAACTAGCCCTGTGTCTGTATTCACCAGCTGCCTATCGCCAGGAACTAGCCCTGTGTCTGTATTCACCAGCTGCTTATCGCCAGGAACTAGCCCCGTGCCTAAGATCACCAGCTGCCCAGAGCCAGGAACTAGCCCTGTGCCTGTGGTCACCAGCTGCCCAGAGCCAGGAACTAGCCCTGTGCCTGTGATCACCAGCTGCCCAGAGCCAGGAACTAGCCCTGTGCCTGTGATCACCAGCTGCCCAGAGCCAGGAACTAGCACTGTGCCTAAGATCACCAGCTGCCTATCGCCAGGAACTAGCCCTGTGCCTAAGATCACCAGCTGCCTATAGCAAGGAACTAGCCCTGTGCCTGTGATCACCAGCTGCCTATAACAAGGAACTATCCCTGTGCCTGTGATCACCAGCTGCCTATAGCCAGGAACTAGCCCTGTGCCTAAGATCACCAGCTGCCCAGAGCCAGGAACTAGCCCTGTGCCTGTGGTCACCAGCTGCTCAGAGCCAGGAACTAGCCCCGTGCCTGTGATCACCAGCTGCCCAGAGCCAGGAATTAGCCCTGTGCCAGTGATCACCAGCTGCCCAGAGCCAGGAACTAGCACTGTGCCTAAGATCACCAGCTGCCTATCGCCAGGAAATAGCCCTGTGCCTGTGATCACCAGCTGCCTATAGCCAGGAACTAGCCTTGTGCCTGTGATCACCAGCTGCCCAGAGCCAGGAACTAGCCCTGTGCTTGTGATCACCAGCTGCCTATAGCCAGGAGCTAGCCCTATGCCTAAGATCACCAGCTGCCCAGAGCCAGGAACTAGCCCTGCACCTAAGATCACCAGCTGCCCAGAGCCAGGAACTAGCCCTGCACCTAAGATCACCAGCTGCCTATCGCCAGGAACTAGCCCTGTGCCTGTGATCACCAGCTGCCCAGAGCCAGGAACTAGCACTGTGCCTAAGATCACCAGCTGCCTATCGCCAGGAACTAGCCCTGTGCCTGTGATCTCCAGCTGCCCAGAGCCAGGAACTAGCCCTGTGCCTGTGATCACCAGCTGCCCAGAGCCAGGAACTAGCCCTGTGCCTGTGATCACCAGCTGCCCAGAGCCAAGTACTAGCCCTGTGCCTGTGATCACCAGCTGCCTATAGCAAGGAACTAGCCCTGTGCCTAAGATCACCAGCTGCCAAGAGCCAGGAACTAGCCCTGTGCCTAAGATCACAAGCTGCCCAGAGCCAGGAACTAGCCCTGTGCCTGTGATCACCAGCTGCCCAGAGCCAGGAACTAGCCCTGTGCCTGTGATCACCAGCTGCCCAGAGCCAGGAACTAGCACTGTGCCTAAGATCACCAGCTGCCTATCGCCAGGAACTAGCCCTGTGCCTGTGATCACCAGCTGCCCAGAGCCAGGTACTAGCCCTGTGCTTATGATCACCAGCTGCCTATAGCCAGGAGCTAGCCCTGTGCCTAAGATCACCAGCTGCCCATAGCAAGGAACTAGCCCTGCACCTAAGATCACCAGCTGCCTATCGCCAGGTACTAGCCCTGTGCCTGTGATCACCAGCTGCCCAGAGCCAGGAACTAGCACTGTGCCTAAGATCACCAGCTGCCTATCGCCAGGAACTAGCCCTGTGCCTGTGATCACCAGCTGCCTATAGCCAGGAACTAGCCCTGTGCCTGTGATCACCAGCTGCCCAGAGCCAGGAACTAGCCCTGTGCTTGTGATCACCAGCTGCCTATAGCCAGGAGCTAGCCCTGTGACTAAGATCACCAGCTGCCCAGAGCCAGGAACTAGCCCTGTGCCTGTGATCACCAGCTGCCCAGAGCCAGGAACTAGCACTGTGCCTAAGATCACCAGCTGCCTATCGCCAGGAACTAGCCCTGTGCCTGTGATCACCAGCTGCCTATAGCCAGGAACTAGCCCTGTGCCTGTGATCACCAGCTGCCCAGAGCCAGGAACTAGCCCTGTGCTTGTGATCACCAGCTGCCTATAGCCAGGAGCTAGCCCTGTGACTAAGATCACCAGCTGCCCAGAGCCAGGAACTAGCCCTGCACCTAAGATCACCAGCTGCCCAGAGCCAGGAACTAGCCCTGCACCTAAGATCACCAGCTGCCTATCGCCAGGAACTAGCCCTGTGCCTGTGATCACCAGCTGCCCAGAGCCAGGAACTAGCCCTGCACCTAAGATCACCAGCTGCCCAGAGCCAGGAACTAGCCCTGCACCTAAGATCACCAGCTGCCCAGAGCCAGGAACTAGCCCTGCACCTAAGATCACCAGCTGCCCAGAGCCAGGAACTAGCCCTGCACCTAAGATCACCAGCTGCCTATCGCCAGGAACTAGCCCTGTGCCTGTGATCACCAGCTGCCCAGAGCCAGGAACTAGCATTGTGCCTAAGATCACCAGCTGCCTATCGCCAGGAACTAGCCCTGTGCCTGTGATCACCAGCTGCCCAGAGCCAGGAACTAGCGCTGCGCCTAAGATCACCAGCTGCCCATCGCCAGGAACTAGCCCTGTGCCTGTGATCACCAGCTGCCCAGAGCCAGGTACTAGCCCTGTGCCTAAGATCACCAGCTGCCTATAGCAAGGAACTAGCCCTGTGCCTAAGATCACCAGCTGCCCAGAGCCAGGTACTAGCCCTGTGCCTAAGATCACCAGCTGCCTATCGCCAGGAACTAGCCCTGTGCCTGTGATCACCAGCTGCCCAGAGCCAGGAACTAGCGCTGCGCCTAAGATCACCAGCTGCCCATCGCCAGGAACTAGCCCTGTGCCTGTGATCACCAGCTGCCCAGAGCCAGGAACTAGCCCTGTGCCTGTGATCACCAGCTGCCCAGATCCAGGTACTAGCCCTGTGCCTAAGATCACCAGCTGCCTATAGCAAGGAACTAGCCCTGTGCCTAAGATCACCAGCTGCCTATCGCCAGGAACTAGCCCTGTGCCTGTGATCACCAGCTGCCCAGAGCCAGGTACTAGCCCTGTGCCTAAGATCACCAGCTGCCTATAGCAAGGAACTAGCCCTGTGCCTGTGATCACCAGCTGCCTATAACAAGGAACTATCCCTGTGCCTGTGATCACCAGCTGCCTATAGCCAGGAACTAGCCCTGTGCCTAAGATCACCAGCTGCCCAGAGCCAGGAACTAGCCCTGTGCCTGTGGTCACCAGCTGCCCAGAGCCAGGAACTAGCCCCGTGCCTGTGATCACCAGCTGCCCAGAGCCAGGAACTAGCCCTGTGCCTGTGATCACCAGCTGCCCAGAGCCAGGAACTAGCACTGTGCCTAAGATCACCAGCTGCCTATCGCCAGGAACTAGCCCTGTGCCTGTGATCACCAGCTGCCTATAGCCAGGAACTAGCCTTGTGCCTGTGATCACCAGCTGCCCAGAGCCAGGAACTAGCACTGTGCCTAAGATCAGCAGCTGCCTATCGCCAGGAACTAGCCCTGTGCCTGTGATCACCAGCTGCCCAGAGCCAGGAACTAGCCCTGTGCCTGTGATCACCAGCTGCCCAGAGCCAGGAACTAGCCCTGTGCCTGTGATCACCAGCTGCCCAGAGCCAGGTACTAGCCCTGTGCTTGTGATCACCAGCTGCCTATAGCCAGGAGCTAGCCCTGTGCCTAAGATCACCAGCTGCCCATAGCAAGGAACTAGCCCTGCACCTAAGATCACCAGCTGCCCATCGCCAGGAACTAGCCCTGTGCCTGTGATCACCAGCTGCCTATCGCCAGGAACTAGCCCTGTGCCTAAGATCACCAGCTGCCCATAGCAAGGAACTAGCCCTGCACCTAAGATCACCAGCTGCCTATCGCCAGGAACTAGCCCTGTGCCTAAGATCACCAGCTGCCTATCGCCAGGAACTAGCCCTGTGCCTGTGATCACCAGCTGCCCAGAGCCAGGTACTAGCCCTGTGCCTAAGATCACCAGCTGCCCAGAGCCAGGTACTAGCCCTGTGCCTAAGATCACCAGCTGCCTATAGCAAGGAACTAGCCCTGTGCCTGTGATCACCAGCTGCCTATAGCAAGGAACTAGCCCTGTGCCTAAGATCACCAGCTGCCCAGAGCCAGGAACTAGCCCTGTGCCTGTGATCACCAGCTGCCCAGAGCCAGGAACTAGCCCTGTGCCTGTGATCACCAGCTGCCCAGAGCCAGGAACTAGCACTGTGCCTAAGATCACCAGCTGCCTATCGCCAGGAACTAGCCCTGTGCCTGTGATCACCAGCTGCCCAGAGCCAGGTACTAGCCCTGTGCTTATGATCACCAGCTGCCTATAGCCAGGAGCTAGCCCTGTGCCTAAGATCACCAGCTGCCCATAGCAAGGAACTAGCCCTGCACCTAAGATCACCAGCTGCCTATCGCCAGGAACTAGCCCTGTGCCTGTGATCACCAGCTGCCTATAGCCAGGAACTAGCCCTGTGCCTGTGATCACCAGCTGCCCAGAGCCAGGTACTAGCCCTGTGCCTGTGATCACCAGCTGCCTATAGCCAGGAACTAGCCCTGTGCCTGTGATCACCAGCTGCCCAGAGCCAGGTACTAGCCCTGTGCCTGTGATCACCAGCTGCCTAAAGCCAGGAGCTAGCCCTGTGCCTGTGATCACCAGCTGCCTATAGCCAGGAACTAGCCCTGTGCCTGTGATCACCAGCTGCCTATAGCCAGGAACTAGCCCTGTGCCTGTGATCACCAGCTGCCTATAGCCAGGAACTAGCCCTGTGCCTGTGATCACCAGCTGCCTATAGCCAGGAACTAGCCCTGTGCCTAAGATCACCAGCTGCCCAGAGCCAGGAACTAGCCCTGTGCCTGAGGTCACAATCTGCCCAGAGCCAGGAACTAGCCCTGTGCCTGTGATCACCAGCTGCTTATCGCCAGGAACTAGCCCTGTGCCTGTGATCACCAGCTGCCCAGAGCCAGGAACTAGCCCTGTGCCTGAGGTCACAATCTGCCCAGAGCCAGGAACTGTAACTACCAGCTACCCAGATCTGGGAAATATTTTTGGGCCTTTAATTGTCAGCGGTCTGTCTGCATGAAGATATGTTCCGAACAGCAGCTATAATTGCTGTACTGATAATCTTATGTATCAAGTGTACATTATAAGCTTGCTTTGGGATAATTATCTTCTCTTTCATGTAATTTGCTTGCATCATGATCCCATCATGTACAGTGCTCCGTAATATGCTGCTGGGGCGTTGTAAATAAAACAAATTATTGTCCCCTTCTTTCTGCCAAAGTCTTGCATGTAAGCCATGCTGGGTGTTACTCAGGCAACTGGACCTCACGTTCCTTACCAGTTTGACGCGTCTAATGGAACAAGTTAGAATTTATACCCAATATACACAACAGATGAAGAGAGACACTTATTAGGCAACATTACTGAAAACCTGTGCAGTGAAAGGCTTAGCAACTCTTCACAGCCCTCCTCCTCCTCCTCCTCCTCCTCAGTGTCAGTCAGCCGCTGTAAAGGTCAGAAAACTTTGGTTAAATAGGGAAAACAAGTCTACATTGGGCACTTTTTCCTGCACATTGGTGGTCATTCCGAGTTGATCGCTCGTTATTTTTTTTTCCGCAATGGAGCGATTAGTCGCTAATGCGCATGCGCAATATCCACAGTGCGACTGCGCCAAGTAAATTTGATATTAAGTTAGGTATTTTACTCACGGCATTACGAGGGTTTTTCTTCGTTCTGGTGATCGTAGTGTGATTGACAGGAAGTGGGTGTTTCTGGGCGGAAACTGGCCGTTTTATGGGTGTGTGCGAAAAAATGCTGCCGTTTCTGGGAAAAACGCGGAAGTGTCTGAAGAAACGGGGGAGTGTCTGGGTGAACGCTGGGTGTGTTTGTGACGTCAAACCAGGAACAAAACTGACTGAACTGATCGCAGTGGCAGAGTAAGTCTCGAACTACTCAGAAACTGCTAAGAAGTGTCTATTCGCAAATCTGCTAATCTTTCGTTCGCAAATCTACTATGCTAAGATTCACTCCCAGTAGGCGGCAGGTTAGCGTGGGCAAAGCTGCTAAAAGCAGCTTGCGAGCGAACAACTCGGAATGAGGGCCCTTGAACAGCTGACAAAAGTACGGGAAGAGAAAAATATAAGCTGCTACAGAAAGTGGAATATTTTTCTTAAGGGGGGAGCTAACCATCAAATCGCCTTTCTAATATACTGTGCCTGTTAAATTTACAACATACATGTTGTTACCTGCAAAGATGAGACGCGTCATTTGGGATAGTTCCCGCCAGCTGCTTTGATGGACCGCTATCTTCAAGCTTCCATGTTGTTTTCATGCTGGTATTGGTTCGTATGGAATTATATCACTTTCCCCATCAATGTTATTAAGATTATGTTTCATTGATTAAAAAAAAAATAATTGCAGATGGGGAAAGAAAATAAATCATTGTAACAGATTTGCAGGGGGGAAAAACCCACTTTTAATAATTGCTTATGATTCTGACGTCCATTGATTGCATCGTACAGTGTGCACACCCAGGGTACAGATTACTGAAGGGAAGACGTGAGCACTAGATAGGAAACTGTAGAGCTTGCCCAAGCGTAACCAACACTGCAGTCATTCATAGCATTACAGGAGAACAGGGTGTAAGATGCTATGGTGGAGAGACTAGGCACTAGTATCTGCTGGCATGTTTACAATATGGAATTATATGTTATTTTATCTATATTATATATATTTAACACTGCCTAGTATGCACGTCACCCTGGGAATAATAGTGCAAAACCCAATTATTTACAAACATTGGGAGTTAAATGATAGTTTTTCATCAGCTCTTTGTATTAGAGATGAGCGGGTTCGGTTCCTCGGAATCCGAACCCGCCCGAACTTCATGTTTTTTTTCACGGGTCCGAGCGACTCGGATCTTCCCGCCTTGCTCGGTTAACCCGAGCGCGCCCGAACGTCATCATGACGCTGTCGGATTCTCGCGAGGCTCGGATTCTATCGCGAGACTCGGATTCTATATAAGGAGCCGCGCGTCGCCGCCATTTTCACTCGTGCATTGAGATTGATAGGGAGAGGACGTGTCTGGCGTCCTCTCCATTAGAATAGAGATAGATTAGATAGAGAGAGAGAGATTGTGCAGAGTCGCAGACAGAGTTAGTTTACCACAGTCAGTGACCAGTGCAGTTGCTAGTTAACTTTTATTTAATATAATATATCCGTTCACTTCTCTCTGCTATATCCGTTCTCTGCCTGAAAAAAAAAACGATACACAGCACAGTCAGTCACACAGTGTGACTCAGTCTGTGTGCACTCAGCTCAGCCCAGTGTGCTGCACAGTCATCAATGTATAAATTAAAAGCTTATAATTAATTGTGGGGGAGACTGGGGAGCACTGCAGGTTGTTAGCAGGAGCCAGGAGTACAATTATATTAATTAACAGTGCACACTTTTGCTGCAGGAGTGGTGACCAGTGCCTGACCACCAGTATAGTATTGTTGTATACTACTAATATCTCTTTAAATATCAACCAGTCTATATTAGCAGCAGACACAGTACAGTGCGGTAGTTCACGGCTGTGGCTACCTCTGTGTCGGCACACGGCAGGCAGTCCGTCCGACCAGAATTGTATTATTTATTATTATATACCTACCACCTAACCGTGGTTTTTTTTTCATTCTTTATACCGTCATAGTGTCATCCTAATTGTTACGAGTATACTACTATCTCTTTATCAACCAGTGTACAGTGCGGTAGTTCACGGCTGTGGCTACCTCTGTGTCGGCACACGGCAGGCAGTCCGTCCGACCAGAATTGTATTATTTATTATTATATACCTACCACCTAACCGTGGTTTTTTTTTTCATTCTTTATACCGTCATAGTGTCATCCTAATTGTTACGAGTATACTACTATCTCTTTATCAACCAGTGTACAGTGCGGTAGTTCACGGCTGTGGCTACCTCTGTGTCGGCACACGGCAGGCAGTCCGTCCGACCAGAATTGTATTATTTATTATTATATACCTACCACCTAACCGTGGTTTTTTTTTTCATTCTTTATACCGTCATAGTGTCATCCTAATTGTTACGAGTATACTACTATCTCTTTATCAACCAGTGTACAGTGCGGTAGTTCACGGCTGTGGCTACCTCTGTGTCGGCACACGGCAGGCAGTCCGTCCGACCAGAATTGTATTATTTATTATTATATACCTACCACCTAACCGTGGTTTTTTTTTCATTCTTTATACCGTCATAGTGTCATCCTAATTGTTACGAGTATACTACTATCTCTTTATCAACCAGTGTACAGTGCGGTAGTTCACGGCTGTGGCTACCTCTGTGTCGGCACACGGCAGGCAGTCCGTCCGACCAGAATTGTATTATTTATTATTATATACCTACCACCTAACCGTGGTTTTTTTTTCATTCTTTATACCGTCATAGTGTCATCCTAATTGTTACGAGTATACTACTATCTCTTTATCAACCAGTGTACAGTGCGGTAGTTCACGGCTGTGGCTACCTCTGTGTCGGCACACGGCAGGCAGTCCGTCCGACCAGAATTGTATTATTTATTATTATATACCTACCACCTAACCGTGGTTTTTTTTTTCATTCTTTATACCGTCATAGTGTCATCCTAATTGTTACGAGTATACTACTATCTCTTTATCAACCAGTGTACAGTGCGGTAGTTCACGGCTGTGGCTACCTCTGTGTCGGCACACGGCAGGCAGTCCGTCCGACCAGAATTGTATTATTTATTATTATATACCTACCACCTAACCGTGTTTTTTTTTTTCATTCTTTATCTTTGCATCATGTGCTGATTGGGGAGGGTTTTTTGGAAGGGACATCCTGCGTGACACTGCAGTGCCACTCCTAGATGGGCCCGGTGTTTGTGTCGGCCACTAGGGTCGCTAATCTTACTCACACAGTCAGCTACCTCATTGCGCCTCTTTTTTTCTTTGCGTCATGTGCTGTTTGGGGAGGGTTTTTTGGAAGGGACATCCTGCGTGACACTGCAGTGCCACTCCTAGATGTGCCCGGTGTTTGTGTCGGCCACTAGGGTCGCTAATCTTACTCACACAGTCAGCTACCTCATTGCGCCTCTTTTTTTCTTTGCGTCATGTGCTGTTTGGGGAGGGTTTTTTGGAAGGGCCATCCTGCGTGACACTGCAGTGCCACTCCTAGATGGGCCCGGTGTTTGTGTCGGCCACTAGGGTCGCTTATCTTACTCACACAGCGACCTCGGTGCAAATTTTAGGACTAAAAATAATATTGTGAGGTGTGATGTGTTCAGAATAGGCTGAAAATGAGTGTAAATTATGTTTTTTGAGGTTAATAATACTTTGGGATCAAAATTACCCCCAAATTCTATGATTTAAGCTGTTTTTTAGGGTTTTTTGAAAAAAACACCCGAATCCAAAACACACCCGAATCCGACAAAAAAAATTCGGTGAGGTTTTGCCAAAACGCGGTCGAACCCAAAACACGGCCGCGGAACCGAACCCAAAACCAAAACACAAAACCCGAAAAATTTCCGGCGCTCATCTCTACTTTGTATACAATCATTGTATAGGTTCAAGGACCCATAGATACTCAGAAGAGGCCTATAGATTCCTTACGGACACACCTTTTGCAGTAGTGGAAAATCAAAGGTTTCAACCAAAGCAGATTCATTACAAAAGACGCACATGTATTCTCTCTCCTCTGACCCGTTATCTCTCTATGAGCACCTCAGCAGGAGATTGTGTACTCTCACTCACTGGGGGTCATTCCGAGTTGTTCGCTCGTTGCCGATTTTCGCAACGGAGCGATTAAGGCAAAAATGCGCATGCGCATGGTACGCAGTGCGCATGCGGTAAGTATTTTAGCACAAAACTTAGTAGATTTACTCACGTCCGAACGAAGAATTTTCATAGTTGAAGTGATCGGAGTGTGATTGACAGGAAGTGGGTGTTTCTGGGCGGAAACTGGCCGTTTTCTGGGAGTGTGCGGAAAAACGCAGGCGTGCCAGGAAAAAACGGGGGAGTGTCTGGAGAAACGGGGGAGTGGCTGGCCGAACGCAGGGCGTGTTTGTGATGTCAAACCAGGAACGAAACGGTCTGAGCTGATTGCAATCTGTGAGTAGGTCTGGAGCTACTCAGAAACTGCTAAGAATTATTTATTTGCAATTCTGCTAATCTTTCGTTCGCTATTCTGCTAAGCTAAGATACACTCCCAGAGGGCGGCGGCCTAGCGTGTGCAATGCTGCTAAAATCTGCTAGCGAACGAACAACTCGGAATGACCCCCACTATTAAAAGTATTTTCTTTTCTCCCTACAGCTCTGTCCCACTTGCTAAACAGTCCTACTTCAAGCCTCTAATATCTAACCAGTTCTCCCACCATCACCCTCTCTTTGACAACTTCAGTTTCCTCCACAATACAGCATTCTCATGGCAGACCATACTTGTCCAAATTCTCTTTTTCTGTCACTATACCTGGCTCCAACTCTCGTCCTCTACCCCTTCCCATCGGCATACCCCAAGAATCTGTATACAGAATACAGACCTTTCTTCCTCTGTGCCTCTTCCCTTAGTGAGCTTGTTAGCTCCTTCAGCCTTCAATACTACCTGATTACCAATGACTCTTCCCCTGGCTTCACCCATTCTGACCTCTCTCTTATCAGTCACTAGCTGTCTACCCCTTGGAGTAGTCTGTGGTCCAACTCTCTCTCCCTCCCCATTAACAATACCACCAGCTTTACTGTCCCCCAAGTACGCCACTACATCAGTATCATCCCCAATTCTGCCCTCTACTTCACCCGATACAATCAGTCCCTCTCACATTTTTTCCGCACCACCCTGCGTATTATTTCCGGAATCAGGACCTTTCTCACCCTGGAAGCCACTAAAACTCTCATTTACACCCTTATCCTCTCTCACCAAGATTACAGCAACCTTCTCCTCACCAGTCTACTGAAATTCTACCGCACTTCCTCTTCAGTCTATCTTCAGTCTATCAGACCGCCCTCCTCATTTTCTTCTGTTGTTGCCCCATGTCTGCTGTGGCGTAACTATAATCGGTGAAGGGTGTGCGGTGCAAACAGGCCCACAGCACACAACCTGGGGACCGATGGTGGCTGCCGTCACTGCAGACAGAAATCACTAGGAAAATAGCATGGTGGCATTTTCTAGGTGATTTGCACATGCATAGTAGAGATGCAGTAGCGGGAATCGCCGGGAAAATGGCCACCGTGCCATTTTCCTGACGCCCTGCGCATGAATAGTAGACTCAAGCTCAGCACTAGCGGCACCGCGACACAAAGACTACACTGCCGGCAAGAGAGAGAGAGGAGGGGGCTCGGATGGGTCTGCATATGGGCCCCCTCCTCACTTAAAACGCTCCTGGGTTCTGCATACATTGGTATTTCAACTCTGCGATGCTCTTTCCTCCTTATTTACAAATCGGCTAGGTTTACGTTTGATGACAATGGGGTCTATGTATTAAACATTGGATCGAGATAAAGTGGATGGAGATAAAGTGCCAACCAACCAGCTCGGTCATTTTTCAAACACAGCCTGTAACGTGGCAGCTGGGTGCTGATTGGTTGGCACTTTATCTCCATCCACTTTATCTCTCTCCAATGCTTAATACATAGGGGTCTATTCATGAAGCAGCGAAAAGTGTGGAGAAAAGAGCCAGTGGAGAAGTTGCCCATGGCAACCAATCAGTTGCTCTGTATTATTTTATAGTATGCAAATTCTCAATGTTACTTCAATGCTGATTGGTTGCCATGGGCAACTTCTCCACTAGCTCACTTCTCCACTCTTTTTACTACTTCATGAATAGACCCCAAAGACCCCTAAGGGCAAAATGTCTAAAACCTTTTAAATACAGTGAAGTGAGCAAGTTGCTCATAGCAACCAATCAGCTTACATTCTATAAAATGCTAGCTATAAGCTGAATGGTTGCTATGGGTAACTTCTCCCCCTAGTACTGTAATTTTCAGTCATTAATAAATGATTCTGTAGCTAGGAGAACACTTAGGAGGAAAGGGGCAGGTGGCGAGCGTGCAGCTTCCTCCATACAATACTCTGATTTTTAGTGGTTCTCTGTATTGTATAGAGAGATCAACTATAATAGTGTATGTCATATCCCAAAGTAATACAAATACTGAAAACTCTGCCGGCATGCTGTAAATCATAGCTGAAAAGCACAGATGGAAGTGAGAGAGATAAGGGGAGTCTTTGGTGCAGCTGCAGGAGGGCCAGTAGCGGATCTTGCCACGGGCAAGCAGGACTTTTGCCCGGGGCGCCGCCTTCCGGAGGGTGCAGGGCGCCATCCGGAGGGCGCCGCACCAGGGCAAGATCCGCTGCTGCTGTGTGCCCCCCGCTGCTGCCGCTGGGAAGGGAAACTAGACGCGTACGGGTCTAGTTTCCCTTCATGGAGAGGTCCTTTACTGTGCGGTGCACGATGACGTCATCGCGCACCGCACATCATTTCAGTCTGTACAGGGGACGTAAATGGCCCCCTGTATGAAGCCACGCCCCCTAATGCCGCCCGGGGCGCCAGAAGCCCCGGAACCGGCCCTGAGGAGGGCACCTACAAATGAAATCATTTATATAATTGTAAGTGGGAATTTATTTTAATCATTTACTTTCATGTCCATAACAAATGTATACCAAGTATAAGGAAATGGGAGCTGTGCACCAGAGACTGGCTGGGGGTTGTAATTTGGGGTGGGAGCTGCGGATATGTGGCAGAGGCTGTATATTGGGGTGTGTGATCTGTGTATTGGAGACTAGGGTCCTAATTCAGACCTGATCGCTCCTCTGTGAATTTGCAGAGGTTTGCAATCAGATAGATAGAGTGAATACCTGCCCCGTGCAAGTCTGCGTACGCCTTGCAAAAATCTCTGCAAACGCCGGTTAGCTGCAAATCCGTTCGCAACTCACTCACCATCTAATGTTTTTTTCCAGTGTGTGCAGTCTGTGCGCAGCCCAGGACCTATGCCTTCAGTGCGATAGAAACAGACTGATCAGGGCCGAAGCTGACGTTACACACACTCGACCTGAAAACACTTGGCCTCGCCTACGTTTTTACTGAAAACGGCCAGTTACCACCCCCAAATGCCGGGTTCCTCTCAATCAACTTGCGTAGACTAGCGATTAAAAAAGACGCTGGATTTTTTCACAGTTTGGCCTCGCGCGTGCGCACTACGATTCATACACATGCGCAGTCGATCGATAATCGGCCGCCTTGCGAATTAGCACAACAGCGATCAGCTCTGAGTTGGGCCCTAGTGACTGTATATTGGGGTGTGTGAGCTGTGTATTGGAGACTAGTGACTGTATATTGGGGTGTGTGAGCTGTGTATTGGAGACTAGTGACTGTATATTGGGGTGTGTGAGCTGTGTATTAGAGACTACTGACTGTATATTGGGGTGTGTGAGCTGTGTATTGGAGACTAGTGACTGTATATTGGGGTGTGTGAGCTGTGTATTGGAGACTAGAGACTGTATATTGTGGTGTGTGAGCTGTGTATTAGAGACTACTGACTGTATATTGAGGTGTGTGAGCTGTGTATTAGAGACTAGTGACTGTATATTGGGGTGTGTGAGCTGTGTATTAGAGACTAGAGACTGTATATTGGGGTGTGTGAGCTGTGTATTGGAGACTAGAGACTATATTGGGGTGTGTGAGCTGTGTATTGGGGACTAGAGACTGTATATTGGGGCGTGTGAGATATGTATTGGAGACTAGAGACTATATTGGGGTGTGTGAGCTGTGTATTGGGGACTAGAGACTGTATATTGGGGTGTGTGAGCTGTGTATTAGAGACTAGAGACTGTATATTGGGGTGTGTGAGCTATGTATTAGAGACTAGTGACTGTTAGTGATGAGCGGGTTCGGTTCCTCGGAATCCGAACCCCCCCGAACTTCAGCCTTTTTACACGGATCCGAGGCAGACTCGGATCTTCCCGCCTTGCTCGGCTAACCCGAGCGCGCCCGAACGTCATCATCCCGCTGTCGGATTCTCGCGAGGCTCAGATTCTATTGCGAGACTCGGATTCGCCGCCATTTTCACACGTGCATTGAGATTTATAGGGAGAGGACGTGGCTGGTGTCCTCTCCATTTAGATTAGAAGAGAGAGAGTGAGAGTGAGAGTGAGACACTTGATTTACTGGAGCTTAGGAGTACTCAGAGAGTGCAGAGTTTACTAGTGACTGACCAGTGACCACCAGTGCAGTTTTATTATATTATTATTTAATATAATCCGTTCTCTGCCTGAAAAAAAATGATACACAGTGACACAGTAACAGTATACCATATCTGTGCTCAGCCTCAGTGTGCTGCATCATCTATGTATATCTGACTGTGCTGAGTGCTCAGTGCTCACACAGCTTAATTGTGGGGGAGACTGGGGAGCAGTAGCAGGAGTACATATTATTTAACAGTGCACACTTTTGCTGCCAGAGTGCCACTGCCAGTGTGACTGACCAGTGACCACTGTCTGACCACCAGTATATTGCGATTGTCTGCCTGAAAAAGTTAAACACTTGTCGTGTGGTGTTTTTATTCTATAAACGCATTCTGCTGACAGTGTCCAGCAGGTCCGTCATTAATTATATAATATATACCTGTCCGGCTGCAGTAGTGATATATATATATATATTTTATTTCATTATCATCCAGTCTATATTAGCAGCAGACGCAGTACGGTAGTCCACGGCTGTAGCTACCTCTGTGTCGGCAGTCGCTCGTCCATCCATAATTGTATACCACCTACCTGTGGTGTTTTTTTTTCTTCTATCTTCTTGATACTAGTAGCTTACTTTAGGAGTCTGCAGTGCTGACAGTGTCCAGCAGGTCCGTCATTATAATATATACCTGTCCGGCTGCAGTAGTGATATATATATATTTTTTATATCATTATCATCCAGTCTATATTAGCAGCAGACGCAGTACGGTAGTCCACGGCTGTAGCTACCTCTGTGTCGGCAGTCGCTCGTCCATCCATAATTGTATACCACCTACCTGTGGTGTTTTGTTTTTTCTATCTTCTTGATACTGCTAGTAGCTTACTTTAGGAGTCTGCAGTGCTGCTGACAGTGTCCAGCAGGTCCGTCATTATATAATATATACCTGTCCGGCTGCAGTAGTGATATATATATATTTTTTATATCATTATCATCCAGTCTATATTAGCAGCAGACGCAGTACGGTAGTCCACGGCTGTAGCTACCTCTGTGTCGGCAGTCGCTCGTCCATCCATAATTGTATACCACCTACCTGTGGTGTTTTTTTTTCTTTCTATCTTCTTGATACTACTAGTAGCTTACTTTAGGAGTCTGCAGTGCTGCTGACAGTGTCCAGCAGGTCCGTCATTATATAATATATACCTGTCCGGCTGCAGTAGTGATATATATATATTTTTTATATCATTATCATCCAGTCTATATTAGCAGCAGACGCAGTACGGTAGTCCACGGCTGTAGCTACCTCTGTGTCGGCAGTCGCTCGTCCATCCATAAGTATACTAGTATCCATCCATCTCCATTGTTTACCTGAGGTGCCTTTTAGTTGTGCCTATTAAAATATGGAGAACAAAAATGTTGAGGTTCCAAAAATAGGGAAAGATCAAGATCGACTTCCACCTCGTGCTGAAGCTGCTGCCACTAGTCATGGCCGAGACGATGAAATGCCAGCAACGTCGTCTGCCAAGGCCGATGCCCAATGTCATAGTACAGAGCATGTAAAATCCAAAACACCAAATATCAGTAAAAAAAGGACTCAAAAATCTAAAATAAAATTGTCGGAGGAGAAGCGTAAACTTGCCAATATGCCATTTACCACACGGAGTGGCAAGGAACGGCTGAGGCCCTGGCCTATGTTCATGGCTAGTGGTTCAGCTTCACATGAGGATGGAAGCACTCAGCCTCTCGCTAGAAAAATGAAAAGACTCAAGCTGGCAAAAGCACAGCAAAGAACTGTGCGTTCTTCGAAATCACAAATCCACAAGGAGAGTCCAATTGTGTCGTCTGCGATGCCTGACCTTCCCAACACTGGACGTGAAGAGCATGCGCCTTCCACCATTTGCACGCCCCCTGCAAGTGCTGGAAGGAGCACCCGCAGTCCAGTTCCTGATAGTCAGATTGAAGATGTCAGTGTTGAAGTACACCAGGATGAGGAGGATATGGGTGTTGCTGGTGCTGGGGAGGAAATTGACCAGGAGGATTCTGATGGTGAGGTGGTTTGTTTAAGTCAGGCACCCGGGGAGACACCTGTTGTCCGTGGGAGGAATAGGGCCATTGACATGCCTGGTGAAAATACCAAAAAAATTAGCTCTTCAGTGTGGAAGTATTTCAACAGAAATGCGGACAACATTTGTCAAGCCGTGTGTTGCCTTTGTCAAGCTGTAATAAGTAGGGGTAAGGACGTTAACCACCTCGGAACATCCTCCCTTATACGTCACCTGCAGCGCATTCATCATAAGTCAGTGACAAGTTCAAAAACTTTGGGCGACAGCGGAAGCAGTCCACTGACCAGTAAATCCCTTCCTCTTGTAACCAAGCTCACGCAAACCACCCCACCAACTCCCTCAGTGTCAATTTCCTCCTTCCCCAGGAATGCCAATAGTCCTGCAGGCCATGTCACTGGCAATTCTGACGAGTCCTCTCCTGCCTGGGATTCCTCCGATGCATCCTTGCGTGTAACGCCTACTGCTGCTGGCGCTGCTGTTGTTGCTGCTGGGAGTCGATGGTCATCCCAGAGGGGAAGTCGTACTCGTAAGACCACTTTTACTACTTCCACCAAGCAATTGACTGTCCAACAGTCCTTTGCGAGGAAGATGAAATATCACAGCAGTCATCCTGCTGCAAAGCGGATAACTGAGGCCTTGGCATCCTGGGCGGTGAGAAACGTGGTTCCGGTATCCATCATTACTGCAGAGCCAACTAGAGACTTGTTGGAGGTACTGTGTCCCCGGTACCAAATACCATCTAGGTTCCATTTCTCTAGGCAGGCGATACCGAAAATGTACACAGACCTCAGAAAAAGACTCACCAGTGTCCTAAAAAATGCAGTTGTACCCAATGTCCACTTAACCACGGACATGTGGACAAGTGGAGCAGGGCAGGCTCAGGACTATATGACTGTGACAGCCCACTGGGTAGATGTATGGACTCCCGCCGCAAGAACAGCAGCGGCGGCACCAGTAGCAGCATCTCGCAAACGCCAACTCTTTCCTAGGCAGGCTACGCTTTATATCACCGCTTTCCAGAATACGCACACAGCTAAAAACCTCTTACGGCAACTGAGGAAGATCATCGCAGAATGGCTTACCCCAATTGGACTCTCCTGTGGATTTGTGGCATCGGACAACGCCAGCAATATTGTGTGTGCATTAAATCTGGGCAAATTCCAGCACGTCCCATGTTTTGCACATACCTTGAATTTGGTGGTGCAGAATTATTTAAAAAACGAGAGGGGCGTGCAAGAGATGCTGTCGGTGGCCAGAAGAATTGCGGGACACTTTCGGCGTACAGGCACCACGTACAGAAGACTGGAGCACCACCAAAAACGCCTGAACCTGCCCTGCCATCATCTGAAGCAAGAAGTGGTAACGAGGTGGAATTCAACCCTCTATATGCTTCAGAGGTTGGAGGAGCAGCAAAAGGCCATTCAAGCCTATACAACTGAGCACGATATAGGAGGTGGAATGCACCTGCCTCAAGCGCAGTGGAGAATGATTTCAACGTTGTGCAAGGTTCTGCAACCTTTTGAACTTGCCACACGTGAAGTCAGTTCAGACACTGCCAGCCTGAGTCAGGTCATTCCCCTCATCAGGCTTTTGCAGAAGAAGCTGGAGACATTGAAGGAGGAGCTAACACAGAGCGATTCCGCTAGGCATGTGGGACTTGTGGATGGAGCCCTTAATTCGCTTAACAAGGATTCACGGGTGGTCAATCTGTTGAAATCAGAGCACTACATTTTGGCCACCGTGCTCGATCCTAGATTTAAAACCTACCTTGGATCTCTCTTTCCGGCAGACACAAGTCTGCTGGGGTTCAAAGAACTGCTGGTGACAAAATTGTCAAGTCAAGCGGAACGCGACCTGTCAACATCTCCTCCTTCACATTCTCCCGCAACTGGGGGTGCGAGGAAAAGGCTCAGAATTCCGAGCCCACCCGCTGGCGGTGATGCAGGGCAGTCTGGAGCGACTGCTGATGCTGACATCTGGTCCGGACTGAAGGACCTGACAACGATTACGGACATGTCGTCTACTGTCACTGCATATGATTCTCTCCCCATTGAAAGAATGGTGGAGGATTATATGAGTGACCGCATCCAAGTAGGCACGTCAGACAGTCCGTACTTATACTGGCAGGAAAAAGAGGCAATTTGGAGGCCCTTGCACAAACTGGCTTTATTCTACCTAAGTTGCCCTCCCACAAGTGTGTACTCCGAAAGAGTGTTTAGTGCCGCCGCTCACCTTGTCAGCAATCGGCGTACGAGGTTACATCCAGAAAATGTGGAGAAGATGATGTTCATTAAAATGAATTATAATCAATTCCTCCGTGGAGACATTCACCAGCAGCAATTGCCTCCACAAAGTACACAGGGAGCTGAGATGGTGGATTCCAGTGGGGACGAATTGATAATCTGTGAGGAGGGGGATGTACACGGTGATATATCGGAGGATGATGATGAGGTGGACATCTTGCCTCTGTAGAGCCAGTTTGTGCAAGGAGAGATTAATTGCTTCTTTTTTGGTGGGGGTCCAAACCAACCCGTCATTTCAGTCACAGTCGTGTGGCAGACCCTGTCACTGAAATGATGGGTTGGTTAAAGTGTGCATGTCCTGTTTATACAACATAAGGGTGGGTGGGAGGGCCCAAGGACAATTCCATCTTGCACCTCTTTTTTCTTTCATTTTTCTTTGCGTCATGTGCTGTTTGGGGGGTGTTTTTTGGAAGGGCCATCCTGCGTGACACTGCAGTGCCACTCCTAGATGGGCCAGGTGTTTGTGTCGGCCACTAGGGTCGCTTAGCTTAGTCACACAGCTACCTCATTGCGCCTCTTTTTTTTCTTCTTTGCGTCATGTGCTGTTTGGGGAGTGTTTTTTGGAAGGGCCATCCTGCGTGACACTGCAGTGCCACTCCTAGATGGGCCAGGTGTTTGTGTCGGCCACTTGGGTCGCTTATCTTAGTCACACAGCTACCTCATTGCGCCTCTTTTTTTTCTTCTTTGCATCATGTGCTGTTTGGGGAGTGTTTTTTGGAAGGGCCATCCTGCGTGACACTGCAGTGCCACTCCTAGATGGGCCAGGTGTTTGTGTCGGCCACTTGGGTCGCTGAGCTTAGTCATCCAGCGACCTTGGTGCAAATTTTAGGACTAAAAATAATATTGTGAGGTGTGAGGTGTTCAGAATAGACTGAAAATGAGTGGAAATAATGGTTATTGAGGTTAATAATACTTTGGGATCAAAATGACCCCCAAATTCTATGATTTAAGCTGTTTTTTAGGGTTTTTTGAAGAAAAAAAAACGAATCCAAAACACACCCGAATCCGACAAAAAAAAATCGGTGAGGTTTTGCCAAAACGCGTTCGAACCCAAAACACGGCCGCGGAACCGAACCCAAAACCAAAACACAAAACCCGAAAAATTTCCGGTGCTCATCACTAGTGACTGTATATTGGTGTGTGTGAGCTGTGTATTAGAGACTAGAGACTGTATATTGGGGTGTGTGAGCTGTGTATTAGAGACTACTGACTGTATATTGGGGTGTGTGAGCTGTGTATTAGAGACTAGAGACTGTATATTGGGGTGTGTGTGAGCTGTGTATTGGAGACTAGAGACTATATTGGGGTGTGTGAGCTGTGTATTGGGGACTAGAGACTGTATATTGGGGCGTGTGAGCTATGTATTGGAGACTAGAGACTATATTGGGGTGTGTGACCTGTGTATTGGGGACTAGAGACTGTATATTGGGGTGTGTGAGCTGTGTATTGGAGACTAGAGACTATATTGGGGTGTGTGAGCTGTGTATTGGGGACTAGAGACTGTATATTGGGGCGTGTGAGCTATGTATTGGAGACTAGAGACTATATTGGGGTGTGTGAGCTGTGTATTGGGGACTAGAGACTGTATATTGGGGTGTGTGAGCTGTGTATTAGAGACTAGAGACTGTATATTGGGGTGTGTGAGCTATGTATTAGAGACTAGTGACTGTATATTGGGGTGTGTGAGCTGTGTATTGGAGACTAGTGACTGTATATCGGGATGTGTGAGCTATGTATTAGATACTAGAGACTGTATATTGGGGTGTGTGAGCTGTGTATTGGAGACTAGAGACTGTATATTGGGGTGTGTGAGCTGTGTATTGGAGAATAGAGACTGTATATTGGGGTGTGTGAGCTGTGTATTGGAGACTAGAAACTGTATATTGGGGTGTGTGAGTTGTGTATTGGAGACTAGAGACTTTATATTGGGATGTCTGAGCTGTGTATTGGAGACTAGAGACTGTATATTGGGGTGTGTGAGCTGTGTATTGGAGACTAGAGACTGTATATTGGGGTGTGTGAGCTATGTATTAGAGACTAGTGACTGCATATTGGGGTGTGTGAGCTGTGTATTGGAGACTAGTGACTGTATATCGGGATGTGTGAGCTATGTATTAGAGACTAGAGACTGTATATTGGGGTGTGTGAGCTGTGTATTAGAGACTAGAGACTGTATCTTGGGGTGTGTGAGCTGTGTATTAGAGACTATAGACTTTATATTGGGGGGTGTGAGCTGTGTATTGGAGACTAGAAACTATATATTGGGGTGTGTGAGCTGTGTATTGGAGACTAGAGACTATACTGGGGTGTGTGAGCTGTGTATTGGAGACTAGAGACTTTATATTGGGGTGTGTGAGCTGTATATTGGAGACTAGAAACTGTATATTGGGGTGTGTGAGCTATGTATTGGAGACCAGAAACTATATTGGGGGGTGTGAGCTGTGTGTTGGAGACTAGAGACTGTATATTGGGGTGTGTGAGTTGTGTATTAGAGACTAGAGACTGTATATTGGGGTGTGTGAGCTGTGTATTGGAGACTAGAGACTGTATATTGGGGTGTGTGAGCTGTGTATTGGAGACTTGAGACTGTATATTGGGTTGTGTGAGCTGTGTATTGGAGACTAGAGACTGTATATTGAGGTGTGGGAGCTGTGTATTGGAGACAAGAGACTATAATGGAGTGTATGAGCTGTGTATTGGAGACTAGAGACTGTATATTGGGGTGTATGTGAGCTGTATACTGGAGACAGGACAGGGGCTGTATATTAGGATGTGTGAGCTGTGTACTGAAGACCGGGGGCTGTATACTGGAGTGTGTGAGAGCTGTGTACTGGAGACTGGGTGCTGTATATTGGGGTGTGTGAGCTCTATACTGGAGACTGTCCAGGGGCTGTATATTGGGGTGTGTGAGCTGTGTACTGGAGATCGGTGGCTGTATATTGGGGTGTGTGTGAGCTGTGTACTGGAGACTGGGCGGGGGCTGTATATTGGGGTGTGTGAGCTGTGTATTGGAGACTAGAGACTGTATATTGGGGTGTGTGAGCTGTGTATTGGAGACTAGAGACTGTATATTGGGGTGTGTGAGCTGTGTATTGGAGACTAGAGACTGTATATTGGGGTGTGTGAGCTATGTATTAGAGACTAGTGACTGCATATTGGGGTGTGTGAGCTGTGTATTGGAGACTAGTGACTGTATATCGGGATGTGTGAGCTATGAATTAGAGACTAGTGACTGTATATTGGGGTGTGTGAGCTGTGTATTGGAGACTAGAGACTGTATATTGGGGTGTGTGAGCTGTGTATTAGAGACTAGAGACTGTATATTGGGGTGTGTGAGCTGTGTATTGGAGACTAGAGACTGTATATTGGGGTGTATGAGCTGTGTATTAGAGACTATAGACTTTATATTGGGGGGTGTGAGCTGTGTATTGGAGACTAGAAACTATATATTGGGGTGTGTGAGCTGTGTATTGGAGACTAGAGACTGTATACTGGGGTGTGTGAGCTGTGTATTGGAGACTAGAGACTTTATATTGGGGTGTGTGAGCTGTATATTGGAGACTAGAAACTGTATATTGGGGTGTGTGAGCTATGTATTGGAGACCAGAAACTATATTGGGGGGTGTGAGCTGTGTGTTGGAGACTAGAGACTGTATATTGGGGTGTGTGAGTTGTGTATTAGAGACTAGAGACTGTATATTGGGGTGTGTGAGCTGTGTATTGGAGACTAGAGACTGTATATTGGGGTGTGTGAGCTGTGTATTGGAGACTTGAGACTGTATATTGGGTTGTGTGAGCTGTGTATTGGAGACTAGAGACTGTATATTGAGGTGTGGGAGCTGTGTATTGGAGACAAGAGACTATAATGGAGTGTATGAGCTATGTATTGGAGACTAGAGACTGTATATTGGGGTGTATGTGAGCTGTATACTGGAGACAGGACAGGGGCTGTATATTAGGATGTGTGAGCTGTGTACTGAAGACCGGGGGCTGTATACTGGAGTGTGTGAGAGCTGTGTACTGGAGACTGGGTGCTGTATATTGGGGTGTGTGAGCTCTATACTGGAGACTGTCCAGGGGCTGTATATTGGGGTGTGTGAGCTGTGTACTGGAGATCGGTGGCTGTATATTGGGGTGTGTGTGAGCTGTGTACTGGAGACTGGGCGGGGGCTGTATATTGGGGTGTGTGAGCTGTGTATTGGAGACTAGAGACTGTATATTGGGGTGTGTGAGCTGTGTATTGGAGACTAGAGACTGTATATTGGGGTGTGTGAGCTATGTATTAGAGACTAGTGACTGCATATTGGGGTGTGTGAGCTGTGTATTGGAGACTAGTGACTGTATATCGGGATGTGTGAGCTATGTATTAGAGACTAGAGACTGTATATTGGGGTGTGTGAGCTGTGTATTGGAGACTAGAGACTGTATATTGGGGTGTGTGAGCTGTGTATTAGAGACTAGAGACTGTATATTGGGGTGTGTGAGCTGTGTATTGGAGACTAGAGACTGTATATTGGGGTGTATGAGCTGTGTATTAGAGACTATAGACTTTATATTGGGGGGTGTGAGCTGTGTATTGGAGACTAGAAACTATATATTGGGGTGTGTGAGCTGTGTATTGGAGACTAGAGACTGTATACTGGGGTGTGTGAGCTGTGTATTGGAGACTAGAGACTTTATATTGGGGTGTGTGAGCTGTATATTGGAGACTAGAAACTGTATATTGGGGTGTGTGAGCTATGTATTGGAGACCAGAAACTATATTGGGGGGTGTGAGCTGTGTGTTGGAGACTAGAGACTGTATATTGGGGTGTGTGAGTTGTGTATTAGAGACTAGAGACTGTATATTGGGGTGTGTGAGCTGTGTATTGGAGACTAGAGACTGTATATTGGGGTGTGTGAGCTGTGTATTGGAGACTTGAGACTGTATATTGGGTTGTGTGAGCTGTGTATTGGAGACTAGAGACTGTATATTGAGGTGTGGGAGCTGTGTATTGGAGACAAGAGACTATAATGGAGTGTATGAGCTATGTATTGGAGACTAGAGACTGTATATTGGGGTGTATGTGAGCTGTATACTGGAGACAGGACAGGGGCTGTATATTAGGATGTGTGAGCTGTGTACTGAAGACCGGGGGCTGTATACTGGAGTGTGTGAGAGCTGTGTACTGGAGACTGGGTGCTGTATATTGGGGTGTGTGAGCTCTATACTGGAGACTGTCCAGGGGATGTATATTGGGGTGTGTGAGCTGTGTACTGGAGATCGGTGGCTGTATATTGGGGTGTGTGTGAGCTGTGTACTGGAGACTGGGCGGGGGCTGTATATTGGGGTGTGTGAGCTGTGTACTGGAGACCGGTGGCTGTATACTGGGCTGTGTGAGCTGTGTATTAGAGACTAGTGACTGTATATTGGGATGTGTGTGAGCTGTATACTGGATGTAACCCTTAGTTGCTCCCTATGTATGCAATACCTAGGTTACTATTTCTATATGACCGAGTGCCTCCACCCAAGCAGTCTTTATACCAACCCGGGCTTGCTTGGGAAAGCTGTGATCAGTAGGGTTATATATACTGATTCACAGGTAGGTTGGGATTTAAATGTTTTGGTTTACCTTGTTTTCCTCTTGTGTTTTTCAGATTCGGATTTTTGGACGACTGATCGACTTTGTCCACTTCAAAGGTAAGTATTTATTAATATGACATTAATACATACATAGATCATGGTAATAACAGAATGAACACTCCATTACCTTATATACACTGAATAGCATAGATTCATAGATTTATTGCAAGTACATACACCACATCATGGTATACTATGAACACGTATGATACTAAACCTAAACGGTTACCTTGCATGCAATACAATAACACTTCTTAGTAATGGGTTTATATGATAAGTTATAAATGTAGCTACAATAACCTTATGTGTTCCACTGCAGTCTACCTTTAACTTGTATGGTATACCATTTGGGTAGCGTTGGTGCACAGTTGGGGCCCAATATACTTTAGTTACTCCCGAAGTACTCGTTATATTAGGATGAATGAATACCGAATAGTGTCCCCACTCAAGAAGGGTATATATATATATATATAGTTACCACCTCTGTTTTACACAATCCAAAGTCGTAGGATGGTCGATGCGATATATCCAATGGTTACTGCTCGAGCAGACTTCTGAGGCTTTTGGGTACTTCGATGATAAATCAGATGAGCAGGGTGCCGGTCTCTTGTTGCTTCGATGCCAATCCTTGGTATCCCTGCGGATTAGGAGTTTCCATCCGTCCCTGTACTAGAAAGTGTATCGTACTCAAATCTCCTCCCCTATTTATAAGTATCCACCGCTTAAATAGTTCTCTCTTGTGGACTAATTAGGTTACTTAATGTCCGAGGGGCCAGAGATAACGATAAGGTACAACCCAGGTAACAATATCTCAGTCAACTGTGAGTAATATAGTATAGTACCTCATCCCTCTTGCGGAGTTCACACTGGTAGTTTACACTACAATGAGTACTTCAGGAGGTGACCGGGTATCCTCCTCTAGGTAATGTATCCCACCACACTACTGGTGTAATAATTTATTTCTGTGGTTCTTTGCCACCAAAGTAGTCCACAATGAATGAAAAGGACCCTTAGTCTCTTTAGATGCTCTATTCTCCTTCCTTTATAGGGTCTGTCACTCACTACTGGCACTCCTCCCCCAGCTCAGGGCCAACCGATCAGCATGGATGCCCTCCAAACAGTCACTCCCCCAATTACCTCAGGCAGATGCCTTTGGGTATATTACATTCAGGGGGAAATACATCCTGACCGCTGTTCCAGCTCTCCTCTTCCACGGCAGAATAACCGTTTACAGTCTCCTGGCCCTCCCTGCCTACAGTGAGTAACTATGTCTGTCTCTTACCCCACCGCCAGCATCGCTATCTCAGGGTGCAGTGTGGGCATCAGAGAGGACCGAGCACCGTAATGAATCCTCCGGTAATCAGCTTTACACCAGCGGGACGGAGGTATCCGAGCGAGGTCAAATCCCGGGGCACCCTCTCCAGGTACACCGAGCGATTCTGTCACACTCCTCTCCCGTCTACTTCTCGTCAGCTCCGGCTCCGTCTACAGCCTGCTTCTCCTCAGCTCCGTCACATGCCGCGCTCATCCGCTCGCGCTCCCCTCAACGGTCCTCTCCATACGGGCACCCCCTCATCAGCACGAGGGCTTCTGGAAGAGTCTCTCTTAGCCCTGCTCGTGACAATGTGCCACATTACTCCTTACAAGAGTCCACTGTTCACAGTATAAATTCATCACCATCACCCAGCTTTTATATATATTATACAGATATTACAGTACACAGGGGAATCTATATCATATATTTATACAGACATTATGCATTTAGTATATATTTTAATAGAGTAGTCATGGAATAGTGACCCTCACTATATCTCCTCAGTAGCCCTTATATTAAGGGGCTACACTCTCCCCCTGGTGAGTACATTTAAATGTTTTATTGTATTTAATTTAATCTCACCACCTACATATACATTTCATAGTTCTATTTAAGTATTACTGGGTACATTTCATCCGAAATATGGCCATGACATCACCATGCTGGGGTGCAATACCAAAGGAATTTCAGTCGGGATTCCCAACTGTTCATAGGTGAGTATTCTAGGGGCTCTCCTGACCCGTTGAGGCCTAGGTGACATAACTGATCGGTCATACACAACTTCTTCTCCATTATCACTCCGAGGGTTAGTCTCATTGACGGCTGTTATTTCATCAATTGATTCACTTCCCTCATCTTCATTACTGTCCACATTCCCTTGCTCTACCACATTGGAGGATGTGGGTATTTCTACTTGTTCTTCATGGTATGACTGCAAGGCAGTGGCTTCGGCTCCCCAAGGCTCACTATCCCAATAGTAATATCCCGCATTAGAGTCATCCTCAATATCTTAAGCTTCCTTTCTCAGGCCCCGAATGTTACTTTCATTTTTAGCAGGGTTTTCTTCTTCATTATCTTCCGTAGGACAAGATACCGTATCCTCCCACCTAATGTCCTGGGCAATAGGGAGTAAATGTTGTCTATGGGAGGTTACCATACTTCCCTGTCCATTGGCCGGTGCAAATTGGTACACCGGGATTTTAGGGAGCTGTCTCAATACTATATAAGGAGTGGGTTTTCACTTATACTGTAACTTTTGCTTTCGAGGTACTCCCAGAGCTCTAATCAGCACTCGATCTCCGGGCAAAGAGGTGTTCCTTAATGTGCCTATCGATGTACTCTTTGTTTCTTTCACCCATTTTTCGTGCAGAATCAGCAGCTATTTGATATGCTTCTCGCAATTGTTGACGAAGTTGCCTAACATATTGGCTATGAGATATTTTTGAACCAGAATTATGGTGCGTTCCTAAACAAATATCTATGGGTAATCTGGCCTCCCGGCCGAACATGAGGTAATATGGGGTATATCCCGTAGTGTCGTTCCAAGTGCAATTATATGCATGCACTAAAGGAGCAATATATTTCCGCCAGTTGGATTTTCTTTTAGAGTCCAATGTACCCAACATGTTTAACAAAGTTCGGTTAAATCGCTCAGGCTGGGGGTCTCCTTGGGGATGATAAGGGGTCGTGCGGGATTTAGTTATACCGCAACAATGACACAGTTCTCGAATTACTTTACTTTCAAATTCTCGACCTTGATCGGAATGAATCCGTGCTGGCAATCCGTAATGTACGAAGAATTTCTCCCACAATGTTCTCGCAACAGTTATCGCAGTCTGGTTCACGGTTAAATAGGCTTGGCATACCTCGTGAAATGATCGGTTACCACAAGAATATGGCAGTCTGATCTTCCAGGGCCATCTAAGGTGAGAAAATCGATGCATACTAACTCCATAGGTCCCGTGCTGGTGATATTGACTAATGGAACAGCAGATACAGGTAAAGTTTTTCTGAGAATACAATTTCCGCATGTTCTACAAAATTGTTCTATATCCTGATTCATGTGAGCCCAGAAGAAGCGATCGGACACCAACCCCTGGGTTTTCTCATATCCTAGGTGACCGTGTTGATCATGCAATGCTTCTAGCACCATCTGTTTATACTTTGTTGGTAATACTATCTGCACTTTAGTACCTCCGTCATTCTTGATTACCTTTCGATATAATACCCCATTCATAATAATTAACTTCCTGTACTGTTGCAGTAACACTTGCCTTCCTTGATAATTGAGCGCGATGTAACTGATAATTAGGATCTTCAATGATCCGTACAATAGGAAGAATATTGGGGTCATTTTGTTGTTCTTGAGCCAGTTGGTCTGACGTTATTATCCCTAACCCCTGCAGTTCAGCCCTTCCTAACCAACAATAGGAAGGAGGAATAGCTACTTCAGATGCTCCTATATTATATACAGCGGCCATCTCTTCATTTCTGGTGACACTAATATGTTGACACAGTCCTTTCACTACCCCAGCGGGTACTTCTATCCAATGAGAGTCACCTCCTGGAGCTTCCTGGTGCGGCATCCTAGATAAAGCATCCGCATCCTGGTTATTAATACCTGGCTTATATTTGAAGGTGAAGTCATAGTTGGTAAGGGCTGCAAGCCAGCGGTGTCCAGTGACATCAAGTTTAGCGGATGTCTGTACATAGGTCAGTGGATTGTTATCTGTCTGTACAATGAATTGAGCTCCGTAGAGGTAGTCGTGAAATTTTTCGTTAACCACCCATTTTAATGCAAGAAATTCCAACTTATGGACAGGATAATTTCTTTCACTACTGGAAATTCCTCTACTAACATAGGCAATGGGTCTCAACAGTTGCTCTTGTCTTTGGTACAACACCCCTCCAAGTCCTTCTAAGGAAGCATCTATGTGCACTTCGTAAGGCAAATCGGGTATAGCATAGGCTAGCACAGGAGATTTAGTGAGGCGATCTTTTAGCGTAAGAAAGGCTTCTTCACACTGTTCAGTCCACCTTTTTCCAAACAACTCTCTGGGCTTATGGTAATAATTGTCGGCATCTGATTTCTTACTTCGGTCTTTATTCGCCGGCGGATATCCTCTTGTTAAATCTGTCAATGGTTTAGCGATTTTGGAATAGTGCGCTACGAACTTCCTGTAGTATCCGCAGAAACCTAAAAAAGATCTCAATTCTTTAAGGTTGGTGGGTCGGGGCCATTGCTTCCCTGTGGCTACTTTATCTGGGTCCGTAGCTATCCCTTGCCGACTCACCACATGTCCCAAATATTTAACTGATGATCTACACAATTTACATTTTTCGGCTGACAGCTTTAACCCCCAGGCTCATAGACGATCTAACACTTTCAGTAACTGTGCATTGTGTTCATCTAGATCTTTCCCAAACACGATGATATCGTCTAGATACACTAATACTTCCCAGTAACACATGTCGCCGACAGTTTGCTCCATGGTTCGTTGGAAAGTAGCCGGTGCTCCTTTGATCCCTTGGGGCATCTTTAAGAACTCATGGAACCCAATAGGGCAGATGAAAGCGGTTTTGGCCCTATCCTCCTTACTCATGGGGATCTGATAGTACCCGCATCGTAGATCAAGAACGGAGAACCACTGGCTCCCTTGAAGGCAATCCAAGGCCTCGTCTACCTTAGGTACCGTGTACTGATCAGGCACTGTTCTATTGTTCAGGGTACGATAGTCAATACATAGACGAATTTCTCCAGTCTTTTTCAGAGCAACCACAATAGGTGAAGCATACTGACTCTCGGAATCAGCGATGACATTATTTTCCAACAAATTCCTAAGGTGACTCCTGACGTCTTCGAAATCAGCCGGAGCCAACCTCCTGGATCTCTCTCGGAATGGAGTATTATTTGTCAATTTGATATGATGCTCAACACCCGTGGCAGTCCCTAGGTCCCAATCACTTTTGGAAAAAACATCTTCCCTTAGTATGAGCTGTTCCATTAGCATGTCTTTCCTTGTCTGATCAATATCACTCCCATGAAAACACTCTTCCAGGTTCCATCGATTGTAATTGAACGGAGTCCCAGTAGATGATTTGGTAACCAGCCGGTCAGTATGACTTTCCAGGAATTGACAGCGAAATACTTCTGGTTCTACCGATGGTCTCATCTCTTCGTTATTTCCCCGGTCTTGTTTATCACACCATCGCTTTAAGTTTCGGAACATATTTGTGTTAGTACCTACTATAGCTGACAAGTGACCATTATCCCCAGGGGAATCGGGGCAAATCAGTGCAACCAAGGGAATAGACTCATTAGGTGTAATTAGTCCAGGTTCCAAAGTCAGGTGTGTAACTATGTATCCCAAATACGGGTACTTCTGTTCACTTAGGCCCCAGACTGTAAGACCGCTAAGAGCTTGAATGGGAACAGAAGACAGATTTTCCCTGTACCAGGTTTCAAATACGATGGACACCTGCGATCCACTGTCCATCAACACCATGCACTCCTGTCCATTTATTAGTGCTTTCACTAGCGGTGCATTCCCCATGAGACTGTCCGGAAGAGTATCAGACCACTGGGCACTCCCCATAGCATAAACATTTATTGTTGGGGAGCCTGTGAGGGGTTCACAGAACTCCCGTTGGGGTTTTCCATCTGCTCATCTCTGGACCTGTGGTAAAACGGCATCCTTCCACTCCTCTCCAGACTACTCACTGGGCATTCAAAGGATCTATGCCCTGGTTGTCCACAATTATAACAGAGTATAGACCCACGACTACCACTTCCCCGTGTCCTTCCTCTGTTCGATTCAGGTGGCCAGTAAGGCCTCGAGGATGCTGTGCTCTGTAGTGCAATCAATTGGTCTATTTTTTTATTTTGATCTTCCAATAGCTTAATCAGTCGATCATCCATACCAGTCGAGGTCGGTGCAGGTATAATCGCTTTGACTCTCTTAATGGTCTTTTCTCTAGTCTCTTTTTGCACTTCCTCTAACTTGACCTCCTTCACTAGTTCAGTGAGAGTTGAGGATGGCCCCGACAGACGGGTACACCGAAGTCTCTGCGCCACTGGATTATTAGTGAGGGCTCCTTTCTGAACCTGTCTCATTCGGCTTTCATCTACTGCCTCCTTAGCTATCCCCCCTTTCTCTACAATTTGATAAATCAATCGATCCACTCTATAAATATATTGAGTCAGGGTCTCCCCCGGCTCCTGATATGTGCGATGTAATCTTGAAATCAAATCCCCTACATCCTCCATGGTGCCATAAGAGAAATCCAAAGCTTCGAGATAATCTTTTAGAGTATCTGTCGACTTACTCCTCCTAGTGGCTTGAATCACCCTCATAGCGGGTCCCCTGAGACTTTCCACTATACGCTGTCGTTTTATATGCTCCGGACATTGCCACTCTTCAGAGTGCTGAATAGCCGCCTCTCTCCAAGTATCGTAGGTCTCTTCACCTGCAGGCACAGGGGAAATACCCGAGAAAATCCTGAGTCTCCGATAGCCCCCTTCGTAATGCCATCTCTCCATGTGACTAACCATCTTATCCACCATGGTTTCCACCCCTTTCCCAGGAGATTCTTCCATATCAGCTGTCCGCTCCGGTTCCCCACTATTAAGATGAAAGCAGTCTCCCGCAGCAGGGGTACCATTTCCCGTATCTTCTCCTGGAGTGGCTGCTTCTTCCATACCTTCAGGCCACACTAGTTGAACTTTTCGCCCAGGGACATCTTCAACCACCACCATACTGGGTAGTAAGGTGTTATCCAAAGGGAGTCTATTACTGAGTAAGATAGCGAACGTTTCTCCATCCTGTCCTTTCCATCGATCAACGGTACATGGTTGACTAATACCATACAGTTGTCCTACAGCCCGAATGACGGCATCATCACTGACTAATGATAGCTTTCCAACAAGGCCAAAGCTGCATAAGGGCTCCGCACCCTTTTCTTTACACCACCTAAAGAGATCAGCGCTGGTAACTTCCTCCATGATCTATAGAGTCGGTGTCGACCAATGAATCCTGGGTATTTTAGATCTCAGCAGTGCCTCCAAATGTAACCTTTAGTTGCTCCCTACGTATGCAATACCTAGGTTACTATTTCTATATGACCGAGTGCCTCCACCCAAGCAGTCTTTATACCAACCCGGGCTTGCTTGGGAAAGCTGTGATCAGTAGGGTTATATATACTGATTCACAGGTAGGTTGGGATTTAAATGTTTTGGTTTACCTTGTTTTCCTCTTGTGTTTTTTAGATTCGGATGTTTGGACGACTGATTGACTTTGTCCACTTCAAAGGTAAGTATTTATTAATATGACATTAATACATACATAGATCATGGTAATAACAGAATGAACACTCCATCACCTTATATACACTGAATAGCATAGATTCATAGATTTATTGCAAGTACATACACCACATCATGGTATAGTATGAACACGTATGATACTAAACCTAAACGGTTACCTTGCATGCAATACAATAACACTTCTTAGTAATGGGTTTATATGATAAGTTATAAATGTAGCTACAATAACCTTATGTGTTCCACTGCAGTCTACCTTTAACTTGTATGGTATACCATTTCGGTAGCGTTGGTGCACAGTTGGGGCCCAATATACTTTAGTTACTCCCGAAGTACTCGTTATATTAGGATGAATGAATACCGAATAGTGTCCCCACTCAAGAAGGGTATATATATATATATAGTTACCACCTCTGTATTACACAATCCAAAGTCGTAGGATGGTCGATGCGATAAATCCAATGGTAACTGCTCGAGCAGACTTCTGAGGCTTTTGGGTACTTCGATGATAAATCAGATGAGCAGGATGCCGGTCTCTTGTTGCTTCGATGCGAATCCTTGGTATCCCTGCGGATTAGAGGTTCCATCCGTCCCTGTACTAGAAAGTGTATCGTACTCGAATCTCCTCCCCTATTTATAAGTATCCACCGCTTAAATAGTTCTCTCTTGTGGACTAATTAGGTTACTTAATGTCCGAGGGGCCAGAGATAACGATAAGGTACAACCCAGGTAACAATATCTCAGTCAACTGTGAGTAATATAGTATAGTACCTCATCCCTCTTGCGGAGTTCACACTGGTAGTTTACACTACAATGAGTACTTCAGGAGGTGACCGGGTATCCTCCTGTAGGTAATGTATCCCACCACACTACTGGTGTAATAATTTATTTCTGTGGTTCTTTGCCACCAAAGTAGTCCACAATTAATGAAAAGGACCCTTAGTCTCTTTAGATGCTCTATTCTCCTTCCTTTATAGCGTCTGTCACTCACTACTGGCACTCCTCCCCCAGCTCAGGGCCAACCGATCAGCATGGATGCCATCCAAACAGTCACTCCCCCAATTACCTCAGGCAGATGCCTTTCGGTATATTACATTCAGGGGGAAATACATCCTGACCGCTGTTCCAGCTCTCCTCTTCCACGGCAGAATAACCGTTTACAGTCTCCTGGCCCTCCCTGCCTACAGTGAGTAACTATGTCTGTCTCTTACCTCACCGCCAGCATCGCTATCTCAGGGCGCAGTGTGGGCATCAGAGAGGACCGAGCACCGTAATGTATCCTCCGGTAATCAGCTTTACACCAGCGGGGTGGAGGTATCCGAGCGAGGTCAAATCCCGGGGCACCCTCTCCAGGTACACCGAGCGATTCTGTCACACTCCTCTCCCGTCTACTTCTCGTCAGCTCCGGCTCCGTCTACCGCCTGCTTCTCCTCAGCTCCGTCACATGCCGCGCTCACCCGCTCGCGCTCCCCTCAACGGTCCTCTCCATACGGGCACCCCCTCCTCAGCACGAGGGCTTCTGGAAGAGTCTCTCTTAGCCCTGCTCGTGACAATGTGCCACATTACTCCTTACAATAGTCCACTGTTCACAGTATAAATTCATCACCATCACCCAGCTTTTATATATATTATACAGATATTACAGTACACAGGGGAATCTATATCATATATTTATACAGACATTATGCATTTAGTATATATTTTAATAGAGTAGTCATGGAATAGTGACCCTCACTATATCTCCTCAGTAGCCCTTATATTAAGGGGCTACACTCTCCCCCTGGTGAGTACATTTAAATTTTTTATTGTATTTAATTTAATCTCACCACCTACATATACATTTCATAGTTCTATTTAAGTATTACTGGGTACATTCCATCCGAAATATGGCCATGACATCACCATGCTGGGGAGCAATACCAAAGGAATTTCAGTCGGGATTCCCAACTGTTCATAGGTGAGTATTCTAGGGGCTCTCCTGACCCGTTGAGGCCTAGGTGACATAACTGATCGGTCATACACAACTTCTTCTCCATTATCACTCTGAGGGTTAGTCTCATTGACGGCTGTTATTTCATCAATTGATTCACTTCCCTCATCTTCATTACTGTCCACATTCCCTTGCTCTACCACATTGGAGGAGGTGGGTATTTCTACTTGTTCTCCATGGTATGACTCCAAGGCAGTGGCTTCGGCTCCCCAAGGCTCACTATCCCAATAGTAATATCCCGTATTAGAGTCATCCTCAATATCTTCAGCTTCCTTTCTCAGGCCCCGAATGTTACTTTCATTTTTAGCAGGGTTTTCTTCTTCATTATCTTCCATAGGACAAGATACCGTATCCTCCCACCTAATGTCCTGGGCAATAGGGAGTAAATGTTGTCTATGGTAGGTTACCATACTTCCCTGTCCATTGGCCGGTGCAAGTTGGTACACCGGGATGTTAGGGAGCTGTCTCAATACTATATAAGGAGTGGGTTTCCACTTATACTGTAACTTTTGCTTTCGAGGTACTCCCAGAGCTCTAATCAGCATTCGATCTCCGGGCTCTAAGAGGTGTTCCTTAATGTGCCTATCGACGTACTCTTTGTTTCCTTTACCCATTTTTCGTGCAGCATCAGCAGCTATTTGATATGCTTCTCGCAATTGTTGACGAAGTTGCCTAACATATTGGCTATGAGATATTTTTGAACCAGAATTATGGTGCGTTCCTAAACAAATATCTATGGGTAATCTGACCTCTCGGCCGAACATGAGGTAATATGGGGTATATCCCGTAGTGTCGTTCCGAGTGCAATTATATGCATGCACTAAAGGAGCAATATATTTCCGCCAGTTGGATTTTCTTTTAGAGTCCAATGTACCCAACATGTTTAACAAAGTTCAGTTAAATCGCTCAGGCTGGGGGTCTCCTTGGGGATGATAAGGGGTCGTGCGGGATTTAGTTATACCGCAACAATGACACAGTTCTCGAATTACTCGAATTACTAGTTCTTCAAATTCTCGACCTTGATCGGAATGAATCCGTGCTGGCAATCCGTAATGTACGAAGAATTTCTCCCACAATGTTCTCGCAACAGTGATCGCAGTCTGGTTCACGGTTAAATAGGCTTGGGCATACCTCGTGAAATGATCGGTTACCACAAGAATATGGCAGTCTGATCTTCCAGGGCCATCTAAGGTGAGAAAATCGATGCATACTAACTCCATAGGTCCCGTGCTGGTGATATTGACTAATGGAACGGCAGATACAGGTAAAGTTTTTCTGAGAATACAATTTCCGCATGTTCTACAGAATCGTTCTATATCCTGATTCATGTGAGCCCAGAAGAAGCGATCGGACACCAACCCCTGGGTTTTCTCATATCCCAGGTGACCATGTTGATCATGCAATGCTTCTAGCACCATCTGTTTATACTTTGTTGGTAATACTATCTGCACTTTAGTACCTCCGTCATTCTTGATTACCTTTCGATATAATACCCCATTCATAATAATTAACTTCCTGTACTGTTGCAGTAACACTTGTGCCTTCCTTGGTAATTGAGCGCGATGTAACTGATAATTAGGATCTTCAATGATCCGTACAATAGGAAGAATATTGGGGTCATTTCGTTGTTCTTGAGCCAGTTGGTCTGACGTTATTATCCCTAACCCCTGCAGTTCAGCTCTTCCTAACCAACAATAGGAAGGAGGAATAGCTACTTCAGATGCTCCTATATTATATACAGCGGCCCTCTCTTCATTTCTGGTGACACTAATATGTTGACACAGTCCTTTCACTACCCCAGCGGGTACTTCTATCCAATCAGAGTCACCTCCCGGAGCTTCCTGGTGCGGCATCCTAGATAAAGCATCCGCATCCTGGTTATTAATACCTGGCTTATATTTGATAGAGAAGTCATAGTTGGTAAGGGCTGCAAGCCAGCGGTGTCCAGTGACATCAAGTTTAGCGGATGTCTGTACATAGGTCAGTGGATTGTTATCTGTCTGTACAATGAATTGAGCTCCGTAGAGGTAGTCGTGAAATTTTTCGCTAACCACCCATTTTAATGCAAGAAATTCCAACTTATGGACAGGATAATTTCTTTCACTACTGGAAATTCCTCTACTAACATAGGCAATGGGTCTCAACAGTTGCTCTTGTCTTTGGTACAACACCCCTCCAAGTCCTTCTAAGGAAGCATCTATGTGCACTTCGTAAGGCAAATCGGGTATAGCATAGGCTAGCACAGGAGATTTAGTGAGGCGATCTTTTAGCGTAAGAAAGGCTTCTTCACACTGTTCAGTCCACCTTTTTCCAAACAACTCTCTGGGCTTATGGTAATAATTGTCGGCATCTGATTTCTTACTTCGGTCTTTAGTCGCCGGCGGATATCCTCTTGTTAAATCTGTCAATGGTTTAGCGATTTTGGAATAGTGCGCTACGAACTTCCTGTAGTATCCGCAGAAACCTAAAAAAGATCTCAATTCTTTAAGGTTGGTGGGTCGGGGCCATTGCTTCCCTGTGGCTACTTTATCTGGGTCCGTAGCTATCCCTTGCCGACTCACCACATGTCCCAAATATTTAACTGATGATCTACACAATTTACATTTTTCGGCTGACAGCTTTAACCCCCAGGCTCATAGACGATCTAACACTTTCAGTAACTGTGCATTGTGTTCATCTAGATCTTTCCCAAACACGATGATATCGTCTAGATACACTAATACTTCCCAGTAACACATGTCGCCGACAGTTTGCTCCATGGTTCGTTGGAAAGTAGCCGGTGCTCCTTTGATCCCTTGGGGCATCTTTAAGAACTCATGGAACCCAATAGGGCAGATGAAAGCGGTTTTGGCCCTATCCTCCTTACTCATGGGGATCTGATAGTACCCGCATCGTAGATCAAGAACGGAGAACCACTGGCTCCCTTGAAGGCAATCCAAGGCCTCGTCTACCTTAGGTACCGTGTACTGATCAGGCACTGTTCTATTGTTCAGGGTACGATAGTCAATACATAGACGAATTTCTCCAGTCTTTTTCAGAGCAACCACAATAGGTGAAGCATACTGACTCTCGGAATCAGCGATGACATTATTTTCCAACAAATTCCTAAGGTGACTCCTGACGTCTTCGAAATCAGCCGGAGCCAACCTCCTGGATCTCTCTCGGAATGGAGTATTATTTGTCAATTTGATATGATGCTCAACACCCGTGGCAGTCCCTAGGTCCCAATCACTTTTGGAAAAAACATCTTCCCTTAGTATGAGCTGTTCCATTAGCATGTCTTTCCTTGTCTGATCAATATCACTCCCATGAAAACACTCTTCCAGGTTCCATCGATTGTAATTGAACGGAGTCCCAGTAGATGATTTGGTAACCAGCCGGTCAGTATGACTTTCCAGGAATTGACAGCGAAATACTTCTGGTTCTACCGATGGTCTCATCTCTTCGTTATTTCCCCGGTCTTGTTTATCACACCATCGCTTTAAGTTTCGGAACATATTTGTGTTAGTACCTACTATAGCTGACAAGTGACCATTATCCCCAGGGGAATCGGGGCAAATCAGTGCAACCAAGGGAATAGACTCATTAGGTGTAATTAGTCCAGGTTCCAAAGTCAGGTGTGTAACTATGTATCCCAAATACGGGTACTTCTGTTCACTTAGGCCCCAGACTGTAAGACCGCTAAGAGCTTGAATGGGAACAGAAGACAGATTTTCCCTGTACCAGGTTTCAAATACGATGGACACCTGCGATCCACTGTCCATCAACACCATGCACTCCTGTCCATTTATTAGTGCTTTCACTAGCGGTGCATTCCCCATGAGACTGTCCGGAAGAGTATCAGACCACTGGGCACTCCCCATAGCATAAACATTTATTGTTGGGGAGCCTGTGAGGGGTTCACAGAACTCCCGTTGGGGTTTTCCATCTGCTCATCTCTGGACCTGTGGTAAAACGGCATCCTTCCACTCCTCTCCAGACTACTCACTGGGCATTCAAAGGATCTATGCCCTGGTTGTCCACAACTATAACAGAGTATAGACCCACGACTACCACTTCCCCGTGTCCTTCCTCTGTTCGATTCAGGTGGCCAGTAAGGCCTCGAGGATGCTGTGCTCTGTAGTGCAATCAATTGGTCTATTTTTTTATTTTGATCTTCCAATAGCTTAATCAGTCGATCATCCATACCAGTCGAGGTCGGTGCAGGTATAATCGCTTTGACTCTCTTAATGGTCTTTTCTCTAGTCTCTTTTTGCACTTCCTCTAACTTGACCTCCTTCACTAGTTCAGTGAGAGTTGAGGATGGCCCCGACAGACGGGTACACCGAAGTCTCTGCGCCACTGGATTATTAGTGAGGGCTCCTTTCAGAACCTGTCTCATTCGGCTTTCATCTACTGCCTCCTTAGCTATCCCCCCTTTCTCTACAATTTGATAAATCAATCGATCCACTCTATAAATATATTGAGTCAGGGTCTCCCCCGGCTCCTGATATGTGCGATGTAATCTTGAAATCAAATCCCCTACATCCTCCATGGTGCCATAAGAGAAATCCAAAGCTTCGAGATAATCTTTTAGAGTATCTGTCGACTTACTCCTCCTAGTGGCTTGAATCACCCTCATAGCGGGTCCCCTGAGACTTTCCACTATACGCTGTCGTTTTATATGCTCCGGACATTGCCACTCTTCAGAGTGCTGAATAGCCGCCTCTCTCCAAGTATCGTAGGTCTCTTCACCTGCAGGCACAGGGGAAATACCCGAGAAAATCCTGAGTCTCCGATAGCCCCCTTCGTAATGCCATCTCTCCATGTGACTAACCATCTTATCCACCATGGTTTCCACCCCTTTCCCAGGAGATTCTTCCATATCAGCTGTCCGCTCCGGTTCCCCACTATTAAGATGAAAGCAGTCTCCCGCAGCAGGGGTACCATTTCCCGTATCTTCTCCTGGAGTGGCTGCTTCTTCCATACCTTCAGGCCACACTAGTTGAACTTTTCGCCCAGGGACATCTTCAACCACCACCATACTGGGTAGTAAGGTGTTATCCAAAGGGAGTCTATTACTGAGTAAGATAGCGAACGTTTCTCCATCCTGTCCTTTCCATCGATCAACGGTACATGGTTGACTAATACCATACAGTTGTCCTACAGCCCGAATGACGGCATCATCACTGACTAATGATAGCTTTCCAACAAGGCCAAAGCTGCATAAGGGCTCCGCACCCTTTTCTTTACACCACCTAAAGAGATCAGCGCTGGTAACTTCCTCCATGATCTATAGAGTCGGTGTCGACCAATGAATCCTGGGTATTTTAGATCTCAGCAGTGCCTCCAAATGTAACCTTTAGTTGCTCCCTACGTATGCAATACCTAGGTTACTATTTCTATATGACCGAGTGCCTCCACCCAAGCAGTCTTTATACCAACCCGGGCTTGCTTGGGAAAGCTGTGATCAGTAGGGTTATATATACTGATTCACAGGTAGGTTGGGATTTAAATGTTTTGGTTTACCTTGTTTTCCTCTTGTGTTTTTTAGATTCGGATGTTTGGACGACTGATTGACTTTGTCCACTTCAAAGGTAAGTATTTATTAATATGACATTAATACATACATAGATCATGGTAATAACAGAATGAACACTCCATCACCTTATATACACTGAATAGCATAGATTCATAGATTTATTGCAAGTACATACACCACATCATGGTATAGTATGAACACGTATGATACTAAACCTAAACGGTTACCTTGCATGCAATACAATAACACTTCTTAGTAATGGGTTTATATGATAAGTTATAAATGTAGCTACAATAACCTTATGTGTTCCACTGCAGTCTACCTTTAACTTGTATGGTATACCATTTCGGTAGCGTTGGTGCACAGTTGGGGCCCAATATACTTTAGTTACTCCCGAAGTACTCGTTATATTAGGATGAATGAATACCGAATAGTGTCCCCACTCAAGAAGGGTATATATATATATAGTTACCACCTCTGTATTACACAATCCAAAGTCGTAGGATGGTCGATGCGATAAATCCAATGGTAACTGCTCGAGCAGACTTCTGAGGCTTTTGGGTACTTCGATGATAAATCAGATGAGCAGGATGCCGGTCTCTTGTTGCTTCGATGCGAATCCTTGGTATCCCTGCGGATTAGAGGTTCCATCCGTCCCTGTACTAGAAAGTGTATCGCACTCGAATCTCCTCCCCTATTTATAAGTATCCACCGCTTAAATAGTTCTCTCTTGTGGACTAATTAGGTTACTTAATGTCCGAGGGGCCAGAGATAACGATAAGGTACAACCCAGGTAACAATATCTCAGTCAACTGTGAGTAATATAGTATAGTACCTCATCCCTCTTGCGGAGTTCACACTGGTAGTTTACACTACAATGAGTACTTCAGGAGGTGACCGGGTATCCTCCTGTAGGTAATGTATCCCACCACACTACTGGTGTAATAATTTATTTCTGTGGTTCTTTGCCACCAAAGTAGTCCACAATTAATGAAAAGGACCCTTAGTCTCTTTAGATGCTCTATTCTCCTTCCTTTATAGCGTCTGTCACTCACTACTGGCACTCCTCCCCCAGCTCAGGGCCAACCGATCAGCATGGATGCCATCCAAACAGTCACTCCCCCAATTACCTCAGGCAGATGCCTTTGGGTATATTACATTCAGGGGGAAATACATCCTGACCGCTGTTCCAGCTCTCCTCTTCCACGGCAGAATAACCGTTTACAGTCTCCTGGCCCTCCCTGCCTACAGTGAGTAACTATGTCTGTCTCTTACCTCACCGCCAGCATCGCTATCTCAGGGCGCAGTGTGGGCATCAGAGAGGACCGAGCACCGTAATGTATCCTCCGGTAATCAGCTTTACACCAGCGGGGTGGAGGTATCCGAGCGAGGTCAAATCCCGGGGCACCCTCTCCAGGTACACCGAGCGATTCTGTCACACTCCTCTCCCGTCTACTTCTCGTCAGCTCCGGCTCCGTCTACCGCCTGCTTCTCCTCAGCTCCGTCACATGCCGCGCTCACCCGCTCGCGCTCCCCTCAACGGTCCTCTCCATACGGGCACCCCCTCCTCAGCACGAGGGCTTCTGGAAGAGTCTCTCTTAGCCCTGCTCGTGACAATGTGCCACATTACTCCTTACAATAGTCCACTGTTCACAGTATAAATTCATCACCATCACCCAGCTTTTATATATATTATACAGATATTACAGTACACAGGGGAATCTATATCATATATTTATACAGACATTATGCATTTAGTATATATTTTAATAGAGTAGTCATGGAATAGTGACCCTCACTATATCTCCTCAGTAGCCCTTATATTAAGGGGCTACACTCTCCCCCTGGTGAGTACATTTAAATTTTTTATTGTATTTAATTTAATCTCACCACCTACATATACATTTCATAGTTCTATTTAAGTATTACTGGGTACATTCCATCCGAAATATGGCCATGACATCACCATGCTGGGGAGCAATACCAAAGGAATTTCAGTCGGGATTCCCAACTGTTCATAGGTGAGTATTCTAGGGGCTCTCCTGACCCGTTGAGGCCTAGGTGACATAACTGATCGGTCATACACAACTTCTTCTCCATTATCACTCTGAGGGTTAGTCTCATTGACGGCTGTTATTTCATCAATTGATTCACTTCCCTCATCTTCATTACTGTCCACATTCCCTTGCTCTACCACATTGGAGGAGGTGGGTATTTCTACTTGTTCTCCATGGTATGACTCCAAGGCAGTGGCTTCGGCTCCCCAAGGCTCACTATCCCAATAGTAATATCCCGTATTAGAGTCATCCTCAATATCTTCAGCTTCCTTTCTCAGGCCCCGAATGTTACTTTCATTTTTAGCAGGGTTTTCTTCTTCATTATCTTCCATAGGACAAGATACCGTATCCTCCCACCTAATGTCCTGGGCAATAGGGAGTAAATGTTGTCTATGGTAGGTTACCATACTTCCCTGTCCATTGGCCGGTGCAAGTTGGTACACCGGGATGTTAGGGAGCTGTCTCAATACTATATAAGGAGTGGGTTTCCACTTATACTGTAACTTTTGCTTTCGAGGTACTCCCAGAGCTCTAATCAGCATTCGATCTCCGGGCTCTAAGAGGTGTTCCTTAATGTGCCTATCGACGTACTCTTTGTTTCCTTTACCCATTTTTTGTGCAGCATCAGCAGCTATTTGATATGCTTCTCGCAATTGTTGACGAAGTTGCCTAACATATTGGCTATGAGATATTTTTGAACCAGAATTATGGTGCGTTCCTAAACAAATATCTATGGGTAATCTGACCTCTCGGCCGAACATGAGGTAATATGGGGTATATCCCGTAGTGTCGTTCCGAGTGCAATTATATGCATGCACTAAAGGAGCAATATATTTCCGCCAGTTGGATTTTCTTTTAGAGTCCAATGTACCCAACATGTTTAACAAAGTTCAGTTAAATCGCTCAGGCTGGGGATCTCCTTGGGGATGATAAGGGGTCGTGCGGGATTTAGTTATACCGCAACAATGACACAGTTCTCGAATTACTTTACTTTCAAATTCTCGACCTTGATCGGAATGAATCCGTGCTGGCAATCCGTAATGTACGAAGAATTTCTCCCACAATGTTCTCGCAACAGTTATCGCAGTCTGGTTCACGGTTAAATAGGCTTGGGCATACCTCGTGAAATGATCGGTTACCACAAGAATATGGCAGTCTGATCTTCCAGGGCCATCTAAGGTGAGAAAATCGATGCATACTAACTCCATAGGTCCCGTGCTGGTGATATTGACTAATGGAACAGCAGATACAGGTAAAGTTTTTCTGAGAATACAATTTCCGCATGTTCTACAAAATTGTTCTATATCCTGATTCATGTGAGCCCAGAAGAAGCGATCGGACACCAACCCCTGGGTTTTCTCATATCCCAGGTGACCATGTTGATCATGCAATGCTTCTAGCACCATCTATTATACTTTGTTGGTAATACTATCTGCACTTTAGTACCTCCGTCATTCTTGATTACCTTTCGATATAATACCCCATTCATAATAATTAACTTCCTGTACTGTTGCAGTAACACTTGTGCCTTCCTTGATAATTGAGCGCGATGTAACTGATAATTAGGATCTTCAATGATCCGTACAATAGGAAGAATATTGGGGTCATTTCGTTGTTCTTGAGCCAGTTGGTCTGACGTTATTATCCCTAACCCCTGCAGTTCAGCCCTTCCTAACCAACAATAGGAAGGAGGAATAGCTACTTCAGATGCTCCTATATTATATACAGCGGCCATCTCTTCATTTCTGGTGACACTAATATGTTGACACAGTCCTTTCACTACCCCAGCGGGTACTTCTATCCAATCAGAGTCACCTCCCGGAGCTTCCTGGTGCGGCATCCTAGATAAAGCATCCGCATCCTGGTTATTAATACCTGGCTTATATTTGATAGAGAAGTCATAGTTGGTAAGGGCTGCAAGCCAGCGGTGTCCAGTGACATCAAGTTTAGCGGATGTCTGTACATAGGTCAGTGGATTGTTATCTGTCTGTACAATGAATTGAGCTCCGTAGAGGTAGTCGTGAAATTTTTCGCTAACCACCCATTTTAATGCAAGAAATTCCAACTTATGGACAGGATAATTTCTTTCACTACTGGAAATTCCTCTACTAACATAGGCAATGGGTCTCAACAGTTGCTCTTGTCTTTGGTACAACACCCCTCCAAGTCCTTCTAAGGAAGCATCTATGTGCACTTCGTAAGGCAAATCGGGTATAGCATAGGCTAGCACAGGAGATTTAGTGAGGCGATCTTTTAGCGTAAGAAAGGCTTCTTCACACTGTTCAGTCCACCTTTTTCCAAACAACTCTCTGGGCTTATGGTAATAATTGTCGGCATCTGATTTCTTACTTCGGTCTTTATTCGCCGGCGGATATCCTCTTGTTAAATCTGTCAATGGTTTAGCGATTTTGGAATAGTGCGCTACGAACTTCCTGTAGTATCCGCAAAAACCTAAAAAAGATCTCAATTCTTTAAGGTTGGTGGGTCGGGGCCATTGCTTCACCGTGGCTACTTTATCTGGGTCCGTAGCTATCCTTTGCCGACTCACCACATGTCCCAAATATTTAACTGATGATCTACACAATTTACATTTTTCGTCTGACAGCTTTAACCCCCGGGCTCGTAGACGATCTAACACTTTCAGTAACCGTGCATTGTGTTCATCTAGATCTTTCCCAAACACGATGATATCGTCTAGATACACTAATACTTCCCGGTAACACATGTCACCGACAGTTTGCTCCATGGTTCGTTGGAAAGTAGCCGGTGCTCCTTTGATCCCTTGGGGCATCTTTAAGAACTCATAGAACCCAATAGGGCAGATGAAAGCGGTTTTGGCCCTATCCTCCTTACTCATGGGGATCTGATAGTACCCGCATCGTAGATCAATAACGGAGAACCACTGGCTCCCTTAAAGGCAATCCAAGGCCTCGTCTACCTTAGGTACCCTGTACTGATCAGGCACTGTTCTATTGTTCAGGGTACGATAGTCGATACATAGACGAATTTCTCCAGTCTTTTTCCGAGCAACCACAATAGGTGAAGCATACTGACTCTCGGAATCAGCGATGACATTATTTTCCAACAAATTCCTAAGGTGACTCCTGACGTCTTCGATATCAGCCGGAGCCAACCTCCTGGATCTCTCTCGGAATGGAGTATTATTTGTCAATTTGATATGATGCTCAACACCCATGGCAGTCCCTAGGTCCCAATCACTTTTGGAAAAAACATCTTCCCTTAGTATGAGCTGTTCCATTAGCATGTCTTTCCTTGTCTGATCAATATCACTCCCATGAAAACACTCTTCCAGGTTCCATCGATTGTAATTGAACGGAGTCCCAGTAGATGATTTGGTAACCAGCCGGTCAGTATGACTTTCCAGGAATTGACAGCGAAATACTTCTGGTTCTACCGATGGTCTAATCTTTTCGTTATTTCCCCGGTCTTGTTTATCACACCATCGCTTTAAGTTTCGGAACATATTTGTGTTAGTACCTACTATAGCTGACAAGTGACCATTATCCCCAGGGGAATCGGGGCAAATCAGTGCAACCAAGGGAATAGACTCATTAGGTGTAATTAGTCCAGGTTCCAAAGTCAGGTGTGTAACTATGTATCCCAAATATGGGTACTTCTGTTCACTTGGGCCCCAGACTGTAAGACCGCTAAGAGCTTGAATGGGAACAGAAGACAGATTTTCCCTGTACCAGGTTTCAAATACGATGGACACCTGCGATCCACTGTCCATCAACACCATGCACTCCTGTCCATTTATTAGTGCTTTCACTAGCGGTGCATTCCCCATGAGACTGTCCGGAAGAGTATCAGACCACTGGGCACTCCCCATAGCATAAACATTTATTGTTGGGGAGCCTGTGAGGGGTTCACAGAACTCCCGTTGGGATTTTCCATCTGCTCATCTCTGGACCTGTGGTAAAACGGCATCCTTCCACTCCTCTCCAGACCACTCACTGGGCATTCAAAGGATCTATGCCCTGGTTGTCCACAACTATAACAGAGTATAGACCCACGACTACCACTTCCCCGTGTCCTTACTCTGTTCGATTCGGGTGGCCAGTAAGGCCTCGAGGATGCTGTGCTCTGTAGTGCAATCAATTGGTCTATTTTTTTATTTTGATCTTCCAATAGCTTAATCAGTCGATCATCCATACCAGTCGAGGTCGGTGCAGGTATAATCGCTTTGACTCTCTTAATGGTCTTTTCTCTAGTCTCTATTTGCACTTCCTCTAACTTGACCTCCTTCACTAGTTCAGTGAGAGTTGGGGATGGCCCCGACAGACGGGTACACCGAAGTCTCTGCGCCACTGGATTATTAGTGAGGGCTCCTTTCAGAACCTGTCTCATTCGGCTTTCATCTACTGCCTCCTTAGCTATCCCCCCTTTCTCTACAATTTGATAAATCAATCGATCCACTCTATAAATATATTGAGTCAGGGTCTCCCCCGGCTCCTGATATGTGCGATGTAATCTTGAAATCAAATCCCCTACATCCTCCATGGTGCCATAAGAGAAATCCAAAGCTTCGAGATAATCTTTTAGAGTAGCCGTCGACTTACTCCTCCTAGTGGCTTGAATCACCCTCATAGCGGGTCCCCTGAGACTTTCCACTATACGCTGTCGTTTTATATGCTCCGGACATTGCCACTCTTCAGAGTGCTGAATAGCCGCCTCTCTCCAAGTATCGTAGGTCTCTTCACCTGCAGGCACAGGGGAAATACCCGAGAAAATCCTGAGTCTCCGATAGCCCCCTTCGTAATGCCATCTCTCCATGTGACTAACCATCTTTTCCACCATGGTTCCACCCCTTTCCCAGGAGATTCTTCCTTATCAGCTGTCCGCTCCGGTTCCCCACTATTAAGATGAAAGCAGTCTCCCGCAGCAGGGGTACCATTTCCCGTATCTTCTCCTGGAGTGGCTGCTTCTTCCATACCTTCAGGCCACACTAGTTGAACTTTTCGCCCAGGGACATCTTCAACCACCACCATACTGGGTAGTAAGATGTTATCCAAAGGGAGTCTATTACTGAGTAAGATAGCGAACGTTTCTCCATCCTGTCCTTTCCATCGATCAACGGTACATGGTTGACTAATACCATACAGTTGTCATACAGCCCGAATTACGGCATCATCACTGACTAATGATAGCTTTCCAACAAGGCCAAAGCTGCATAAGGGCTCCGCACCCTTTTCTTTACACCACCTAAAGAGATCAGCGCTGGTAACTTCCTCCATGATCTATAGAGTCGGTGTCGACCAATGAATCCTGGGTATTTTAGATCTCAGCAGTGCCTCCAAATGTAACCCTTAGTTGCTCCCTATGTATGCAATACCTAGGTTACTATTTCTATATGACCGAGTGCCTCCACCCAAGCAGTCTTTATACCAACCCGGGCTTGCTTGGGAAAGCTGTGATCAGTAGGGTTATATATACTGATTCACAGGTAGGTTGGGATTTAAATGTTTTGGTTTACCTTGTTTTCCTCTTGTGTTTTTCAGATTCGGATGTTTGGACGACTGATCG